>NC_034591.1:56744764-56782942 GCF_900095145.1 Mus pahari
AGAGAGAGAGAGAGAGGAAAAAAGGTAAGGCAGAGAAAAGAGTAGAAGAGAGAAAATCCAAAAGATGTGGAGCCCAGTGAGACAACAAGCACAATGTAAGGCCACTGTGCAATCAGAGGGAGGGGTGCTCCAGTCTGCAACCACAGCATGACCTGCAGTCTTCAAACAATCAAAGGAAAATGGCTCCTGGCTGGAGATGAAGATGCCCATAATATCAAGTCAGTAAATCATATAGCAAGATTTGATCTGTATACCGAATCAAACAAGAATCATATATAAAGAACATTTTGGGGACACCGGGGACAATCTAAACAAGGATATAAAAGGTAAATAGAGTACAAATTCACAAGCAATATGACTTTGATTGAGATCATTTAAGGAAATGTGTTGGATCTTCAAAGATACTTGCTAAGCATTCTGGGGAGGGATGTCATCATGTCTTAATGAGCTTTCAAAGGGTCAATAAGACAAAACAAGCAAACAAAAGTCCTGAATAATTACCCCCACCCCCACCCACCACAACCCCAGCTATACATCGTTAATGTAATCCCTAAAGGCTCGTGGAAAAATCACAGAAAAGGAGACTAAAAGATTATAAGAACCAGAAGACCAGGAAGCCAGCTGCTAGTTTGTGTCCTCAAGATCTGACCGGGAAGCTGCACCAATGACTTCTCAACAATATGGTTGCCTAAAGGAGACTTGCATAAAGACACGATGACAGCAGCGGTTGACGTGCCAAAGGGGATGGGGAAATCCCACAAGGTCCCACTCTAGATGAAGAGCTATGGACTAGTAACGGCTCAGGAGAGAAGCCGTTTCCTTCAGATATGAGATCCCACACAGCTTATCCAATCTCCGGAGGTCAGTTCTGGACAAAATAATCCTAGCAACTATAAATCTACTCAGTAGATTATTTATGTGTGTGCGTGTGCGTGTGTGTAACAACAGTAAATAAAGAAGAAGACAGCATGAACTGCAGTGGTGGAAGAGGGGGCAGAAGTGATACAGATGGAGTTTCTGTGTATGAGGTTCTCATAAAACATTTAATAAAAGAGAAAGTAGAACCCTATGCACACATACATAGACAAGACACTTAGATAAGCTAATGAGGTAAATACTAGCAACCTGGAGAATTTAGTTGAAAGATAAATTCTGTGGCACTGGGCTTTTGTTTATTTTTAAATTTTTAGATTACTTCTATTTATTTAGGTGGGGCTTGGGGGCAAGTGTGTGCCATGGTGCACATGTAGAGATTGGGGGACAAATTGGAAGAGTGGCAGCTCTCTTCTGCCACGTATATCCTGGGGCCCACACTCAGGCTGTTAGGCTTGGCACCAGTACCTTCACCTCCTGGTCCTGTTGCTCTGTTTATGTGACTTCTCTCAGGCTTGGACTTTTTCAGAACAAGAAAATATAAAGAGGGCTGGAGAGATGGCTTGGTGATTAAGAGCACTTGCTGCTCTTGGGGGGGGGGGTTTATTTCCTAGTGCCCACATGGTGGTTCACAACCATCTGCGACTCCACATGTAGACTGCTGTGTGGGTGCTTGGAGCTGCCCCTGGGTCCACTCACCACTCTCAACAGCTGAGCCATCTCTCTAGCTTCTCAGTAACACTTTTAGCCCAGAACAGGGTGATATATCTCAACCAAAGTTTGTATAAATTCTTATAAGCTTTGTTTTCTGCTTTATATTCTGAGGAAAGCCCATGCAATGAAGAAACCACTAGAAAGATAAACAAACAAACAAACAAACAAAAACAACCCAAGTCTCCACAGGTAAGTGGGCAGCCTTAGAATGAGGGGGATGGCCCAGGGTGAAACCCAGTTTTCCAAACAGATTACTCCTTATAGTAAGGGCATGGGCCGAGGGCTGAGAGAGTAGGAGAGCGGGCTTCAGCCCTCTCCAAGTCAGGGCCTGGCTGGCTGGGAGTGTAGTCCAGACAGAGCACATTCCACAGGTCTGGAGGGTGGGCCAGGGGCCAGCGGGTTGTTAAACATCACTTGTCTGGAGCCGACAGCACGCGCCTTGTTCTAAGAACAGCTTTCTCCTTCAGTCGTGCCTCCAAGCACATAGGAGCTCCCTTAACACCGTGCATACACACCTAGCCCCAGTCATTTTAGAACTGTGTGCCCCACTGTGAGATTCTGGGAATACACACACTTCTAAAAGGCCTGGAGGGTGGCAGGCTTCCAATCCCAGCATGATCTGTCTCCCTAAATAAAGTTAGCGTGATTTCTGAGAGTTAAACACAAATTAGAAAGAAAATAATCAAACTCACAGAGCTACTAGCATAGCTGGCTTATTCTAAGGGTTTGAGTTATGTCAAAAATCGGGAGGCACAGAAGGTGCTATGTGGGATTTGAAGGTCTGTGGAAGGTCAGTCAAGCAGAACTCATGTGTGTGACAATGAGCTAGTGTGCACAGAACCCATGGTCTCAGTGCAAGCATGACTGCCTGGGTCACCTTCCTGGTGGTCAGCTGCCTGGACTTAACCCTGGGCTTCCCAGAGAGTCTCAGAAAAGCTACCAAGCACTTGCACTTCATAGCCTGGCATTTCTCACCTTCTGAAATTATTAATTAAAAACAAAGACACTGGATTTTCAAAAGCAGAATATGGGAAACAGCCAAATATTGGGTGGGTATTAACTAAGAAATTATAACGCATACACACAGAAGATACTAAAAGTGATAGGGAAGTATTGAAATAGGAAAGTTTCTATTACTGAACACAAAGGATGGAATCACAGCAGGCGTGAGATAACAGACCACAACCCTGTCAGATTTCCATAGGAATCGGTGGCTGACAGTCTATCAGAATAAGAATCAGCCAGGGCAGTGGATAATGAGTTTTTGTGGAATGCAGGGTGTTGCTTTTAGGTTTCTATAGCAAGGCAATGCTTTTTTTATAATGAACAAAATGACAAAATAAATGCTTTCAGGTTTCTATAGTGAGGTAATGCTTTTTTATAATAAACAAAAATGACCAAAAAAAATTTTTTTTCTAGCTAAGAAAATGGGAAAACCATGAATCTAGGATAAGGAGATTTCTTATTTTTGAATTCCATGCACACCCAAGGGAACTCAACACCAAAGTCGCTGTAATAGTCATGGGCAAATACTTGTGCTTTTCTGACAGCAGGTACTCAGATGGACACCCTGGCAACAGAGTTCTCCCGCTTCATTTGGGAACTGTCCCCACTCCCAGGGCAGATAGGAAGAAGGTTCACTCCCTCATTCTCTCACTGTCCCACTTTCTCCCCTTCTCCCTTCTGTGCACCACCCTTCTCCAGAAACCTAAAACAGCGAAGCTGGAGTGAAAAGCTAAAACTCCTTCTGCTAATGTTCGTCTGAGTGCTGCAGATGGACCCATTTTCTCTTCAGCTTGCCTTATGCAGAAGACTTGAACCCACCAAGGGATCCGTAAGCTCAAAGTGACTATGGCTTGAAAGTGGTGAGCTGTCAGGGATTAGTTCGAAACTGCAGCAAGGCATGCTGGACAATCCAGGGGGACCTAGTCTCTTTGAACAACACGGTGGAAGGCCAACAGGCCTGGGGAGCAACCTCGCAGTAAGTCAGAGTCTATTGTACGCCTGAGAAGGAGCAAGCAGCAAATGGGAGCTGGCCCTACATGGAGCACACACAGACCTGGAGCCACAGGTGAGTGAGTTTCCCCAGACTTACTCGGAAGATCTGAGAAGATGCAGGTGCCAAGGGCCATGTGGGAAAATACAGGGGTGGAGAGAGAGGGCCTCGGCCAGCCTTAAAGGTCAGTCTTCCATCTGCCCTCTTACAAGCCTCCCTGCGTTGTGGCACCAGTGTTGGAGACTGAGCACTAACAAATGACTCCCCACAAGTTTACTGTGCAAGTTTTCATATCATTGCTCGCTATCTGAGATCATTTTATGACACAGCTCTGTGCACTCTGAGGGACAATTCTGAAGCCAGTGATTATGTATCACTAACTCTGAAGGGGAGAATCAGTTAGTCAACAAGTCTTTCTAAGAGCGGGGGACAGGGGCAGGGGCAGCAGTGATGCAAAAGGAAAGAGATCCCTCCCACATTAACACCAGACAAGATGTCAATCAAATAATCAAGAGTGGGCCAGAAAGACATTGGGTTAGAACTCTCTTCTTAAGGAAGAGCAGCGAGCATTTGTTTACGCCTTGGGTAGACCAGAAGGACAAATACCTATTAACTGATCAAAGGAAAAGGAAGAAATGTTCAGATGGAGTACAATAAGGAACAGATAAAGAGCTTTAAGAAGGGAAATGAGGAAGGGGGCTGGAGAGATGGATGGCTCAGAGGTCAAGAACATTTGCTGCTTTTACAGAGGACTCCAGTTTGGTTCCCAGCACCCACATGGCAGATCACAAGTGCCTGTAATTCCAGCTCCCGGGACTCCAATGCCGTCTTCAGAACTCTCTGAGCACTGCATGCATGTAGTATATGTATATACAAGCAGAACAACATTCATGAACATAAAATACATTTTAAAAGAAAGGAAGGAAGAAAGGAAGGAAAGGAGAGAGGGAGGGAAGAGAGAGAGAGAGAGAGAGAGAGAGAGAGAGAGAGAGAGAGACCTAGCTACACAGAGGTCAAACCACAGAGGACGCTGTAGGTCCCACTGACTGGGTGCTGTGTTTCTATCCTGACAGCTTTGTAGAAGCCACTGTGGAGTTAAGAGGCAACGGTGACATAACCAGAGCTACAACCCTGAAGGATTTCTTACAAATCTGAGAGAGACAAGAAGCGGAGAAGACACAGCACGTTCCAGGAGACTCTGCCAGCAAACGGGTCTCACCTTGTCCTAACAAGGTGGCTAAAGAAACAGAAGAAGTGCACGGAGTAGCATTCAGGAAGGAAGGCGGGAAGGCCTGTATGAACAGCTGGACTGGAGGGGGAAGATGATGTCAAGGGCGAATGCTAGATGCTGTTGTACAAGTGGAGAGATGACCTCACTGTTCATTCAGGTGGGAGACACATCACAAATTTAGGCAGGAGAGATTTAGTTGAGAAGCCTGTGGACAACCCAGTGCAGGGATACACTGGCAACTTGATGAGCAGACCTTGTAGAGAGATCCAGGCTAAAGAGGTAATGAGGTATCCATCACCTATAGACAGATGATACCCAGAACCACAAAAGTGACAGTGAGAAGACACATGTCACTGTCCAGGAGCCCCAGGCTCTCTGGAAGGCTGTATGAATTAAAGGGAGATAATGTTAATGGGTATCCTTTATAAACAGAAAGGCATTTTTTAAAACACCAGTTACTCCAGCAACTGAGAAGACCTGGCAGGGACGCTTTCTCTGTGTTTCCTAGATCGGGACGTTGATAAGGTTGCAAGTCAGGCTCCCCAAGGACATTCACTGCCCGAACTTAAACTTAGAACAGAGCTCCAAAAAGCCAATGGAACAGCCGGAGCTCCCTGGAGCTCTGGGGAGGCTCCAGGAAAGGGGGCTGGAAAGTTTCACAGCTGCGGCAGAGGAGTTCCAGAACCCACAAGTGAGCCCCATACTTAGGCCTCGGCAACAAGCTGACTGCAGCTCCGGAGCCCCCAATGACACACTGGAACCTCACATCTGCAGTCCTCTGGTCTGTCTTCATCTCTTAAAGGGCCTTTGTCACTTGTTCAATAGCCTCCCAGGCAGGACAGAAGGCCCTTTGCTTCTGCGCTCCGCTCCGTAAAAGCAGAAGTCAGGGGAGCTGCAAGGAGATGGTTGGGACTGGGGGCAGGGTTGCCGAACTGGTGAGAGTGAAGGGCGCAGGACACAGCTCTCCTTGGGGTGCTGTTCCTCCTACAGGCTCTCAACACCCGATACAGAAGAGCAGGAAGAAGGTCATCGAGTGTTACATAAGACAGGCTTGGAGACACATCTGCTGGAATTAAAAGTGGCTTCGTTCTCAGAACAGTACTCTGGAGTCACTCTGCCCAGCTGTATAAACGGAGTGTAGTTCACCAAGAGAGACACTGAGTGGGAGGCTGGGCCAAATGGCCCGCAGTGCTTCCTATTGCTTAGCGTTCTCCTCCCACATGCGAGAACCAGATGTTCCCCAGACATCATCTGTGAGGAAGGAGTCAGCCTCGTCCCAAACATCGATTCTCTCTATGAGAATATGTGAATTCATGATACACACAGCTCTGATTGAGCAAGCTTTGGCTTTAACAGGGATACGTGAACAACCCAGTTTTCCCTTACCCACCTCCTCTCTAGGGCTTTCTGAGGTTCCTTCTCCAAATGTAACACCGCCTACACCCACAGCCACCACGCATGCGCTCAGCGCTGCTGCTCGGGTACTCCTTCTTCATAAAGCCGATGCAGTCTCTGTCCGTTCATCTCAAACTCAAACTTCGCAGAAATCAGCCCCAGATTTCATGCCCTAATTATCTCATAGCCTAGCCACGGTCACCATTTAACCTGCAGTGCAGGGATCGTTCTTTGTAGAGGTGTGCTGTATTCTCCCTATCCACTATTCTCACTGGTAAAAATGTAAATCACGGAGAAGTTGAAAAAAAAATGTTACAACACTGCATGCCTACTGCCTATGGGCTATTGATAGCATTTCATTATTATTACCTGTCACCAATCTGTATATTCTCAGAAGCCAAGCAGCATGCAGCCCCCAGGTTTCACCAAACACATAATCACTACCACAAACAAGGCAACAAAGGATCCCTAGCTAGGAGTTGCAGAGGGGCGCTTCCCATTAATCCAGACATTCAGGGCCACACACACACACCTAAGTGTCTACCCTTAGACATGGCCATTGCCTTGGTACCTCCCTCCCTCCCCGCCCATCTCTTCCCCTCACCCTAGCTCTCACCCTCAGGGGACGGCTGCATAGAAGTGGGATTGGAGAGCTACTCAAAATGTCTCCAAGGAGAAAAGCCTGCTTGGGTTTACTAGACTAGAGGATTCTAGCTCAAGATGCTTTGAAGTGACAGGAGCCCAGATCTGATGAGAAGCTGTGACTTGGGGTGGGGGCTTCAGATGATCTATTAGGCATCTAACTGAAGCATTAGCAGCAGTTTCCCGATGTCCTGGATGATTTCGTGAAGGTGATAAATAATGGATAGGTTATGGTCGGTAGATAGGTAGAGATAGAGAAAGACAAGAAAGTGATAGATGATAATTGATAGGTGACAGGTAGATGACTGATAGATGATAGAAGAAAGAAAAGAGGAATGGGTAAAACATATATGCCTTATTTCTGAGACTTTTCCAACATCCCTGACTTAGCCTGAATAGTCTCTAAGACGTATACTGCTTGACCTTTTCTGGAATTTACTGGCCTACCATGAGAGGCAGGTGGGGCAACTTTTAGGAAGCAATTTTTTTTTTTTCATCCCTGAAACCTATACTTTGTTTCAGATCATCAGACCTCTCAGGGTTCAAATGCTGATAGGGAGTCAAGAGAGAGGGGCTATTGCTTCCTCTGAACAGAAAGATCCTAAACTCTCATTCCTTCTGAGCTCCTGGCCACCCTCTGTGTCTGATAGGCTGATGAGGGTTGTCTGTGGGAGCCAGAGAGGGAAGAAAGAAATGCCAGGGCCTTGTGCCTGTCACCCCTGTGTACCTATCACTGCTCTTGAATGCTTTATCTGTTTTCTCTTTAATATTCTTTAGCCCGAGTTTCCTGTTCTTCCACCTCAAAGGTCAAGACAGGGCAAACTCGACCAGGCAGGCTGAACAGCACAGAGCTAGAGGTTCAAACTATCAAGAAGCACACGCTGTACAAAGTCCTGTCTGACTGACTTCAAAACAACAATGACCAGATACTTGCCTTGACACGTGCTGGAGCTTTTGAGTGGACAGATGTAAGAAGTTCTGGACAGGAGGGGAAGGTGGTAAGATCCCAGTACAGATGAAGAGCTGACCCAGTCAGTTTGAATTGAGAATTGAGTCAGTTTGCTCAATTCCCTCTAGCTTCATCTGATACACTGAAGAACCCTGAGGGTCCTGAAAGCCACATACCAGGGTGATCGACAATCAGGAGGCTCAGCCAGTGGTCAGGTTTTATAAGCACTGACTCACTGATAAGCATAACTCTCACCCCTCAGAATTTCTCTTTGCAACAGACAGAGACCATTTCCAAAGGCCCCACAAGTTATCAAAAGGCAGAGAACACATGGTGGTGGGGTACCCAACCCAACTGATACATTGATAACACAACTTCTGCACCTAAGATTTTTTCAGGGAACACGGCAGAACAAGGGTGGAAAGATTGGAAAAGCCAGCAAGACTCCATCTCCTTGAAAGGTCTGAAGCTACATCCATGAAATGTCAAGAATGTGGCTGTCTAAAGGAGATCTAAACAAGCATGACACCAACAGGCATGGTAACACGGAAGGGGGACATCGTAGGAGGTCTCACCCCTAGACAGAGAACTACAGGCAGCTAAGGAATGCTGGTAGCTGGAAAAATAAGTTCCCCAGAAAAGAATGCCACAACTGGTTATCCAAAACCAACTAGTATAAATATATAACAATTAATGAAAAAGAGGCCACAAATTTGAGAGAGATAGGATGGCTTGAGGGAAGAAACAGACACAATTATACTTTAATAAAATAAATATTTCCAAGTACCAAAACGCAGTGACCAGAATATGGAGAAACTTTGCTAAAACTAATGTGCCTATATTTCCAAAGGACACAGTATCTGTTTATGTTATTTGTGTATATTTATCTGCAGTAATTCAACATTTGTTTCTGTTTCAACGTATTCGTGTAGACACTGATTTAGTGGTACTTGGTATGTACAGGGATATCTGAAGTGGTCCAGTTCTTCAGACTTGGATTCTGGAAGAGAGTCTGAACTCTTGTACGAAGGATAAGCTCCCGTGTGTTGCTGATGTTGCCCACCTATGGACTAGTCTTGGGTATCAAGGCTTGCGTTCAGGTAGCTCTCAAACTCCGTTTCATATTGGAATTGCCAGGAAAGGCTGAAACATCTTGATCTTACCCCCAAATCTGAGGCTGGGGCACCAATATCACTGCCTTCTAAGCCCCAAGTCATTGTGACCAGCATCCAAGGCTGAGCACCGTTGCCGAAGACAGTAGAGGTCATAGTCAGAGCAGGGCTTTCACAGCTCCAAAAGTGTCGGAGTCAGTCAAGGAAGTGGCCAGAGGTTCTAATTAAGAAGGTGGCACACCAGCAGAGTGTCCCCTAGGCCTAAGTAAGTACAGCTGGAGAAAGGGGAAGACAGCTGGTGCCCGAGGCTTGTGCCGAGCTTACAGACATCTGTAAACAGCAGCTGAGTTTCACATGCCTCTGTCCTGCAAGTCCAGCTCTGAAAATACAGAGCAGAGATTTCTAAACATGGGTTGGAGAACGGGTAAGGCTACAGAACCTGTATTTCAGATAAACAGAGCGAGGGACAGGAAAGGCAAAATGGCAAGAAATTATCCACCTGACCAGAAATCAGACTTGCTTTCTCATCCATCCCTAACTCCAAGAACGCCTAGCTCCTGTCCCGGTTGATCCGATGTTTATTTACTAGTCCGTGGTTTTGCACAATGGGACTCCTCCTCTGATCCTAGATAGCCCATATGTCCTGGACTAAAATCATGCAGTTTCCATACACCAGAGAGAAATCCACTCCACACAGGTAGGTAGGGATACATGCCTTGAAGATGATACCCTCCAAAACACTGTGGCTGCCAAGTCCTTGTCGTGAAAGAGGTCACTCTGAGAGTAGAAAAACCCCCAGTTCAAGGCTGCTAGAAGCAGAAACAAGGGAAGAAGTGGGGGAGGCAGTCCAAAGAAGAAGGAGGAGGAGTGCAAAGGCACAGAGGGAGCAAGAGAGAAAGGAAAGAGCAGTGGCCATGTGGGGAAGGCGGGCAGGGATGGTGGCAAATTCCTCCTGCATGCCTCAAGGATTATGGAGTGAGTGTACTGGGGTCAGGAGCGCCTCAGTCCTCAGCCAGGCCCAGTCTCTGCATCTACACTCTTCAAGTACATTCTTGTTTGCTAGGTTTTGAAAGGCTTTTAAGTGACTTAAAGGAACCTTAACAATTCGAGGTCAAATAAAATTCAAAATGGGTGTAGAAAAGAATCAGCAATGCCAAGAACAAGGAAAGAAGTTAAAAAGAAGCATGGGGCTGGAAAATACTCCCGTCTGAACCACAATCAACTCAGAAATGTCCACTGGCGCTCCCAATCAGAGAGCCTGCAACAGCCTGCTAGCCAAGGTCAGTGTGCCTGACCAGAGGGGAAGTGGTACCTTTACTCAGGGACCTATGCATGAGCACAGGGCCAGAGCCCACCACTGATGGTCAGAAAGGTCACTTTCAACCTGTTAGAATCCCGAGAACGTGGTAAGAGGCCTTTAATTAGCAACACGATGTAACATGGCTGCTTTTTTTTTTTTTTTTTTTTTTAACATTCATGAGAGGNTTTTTTTTTTTTTTTTTTTTTTAACATTCATGAGAGGTGCCAATACACAGTCTATATCCAATATCCTAGAGAGCATTCCAGAGGGTTGCAGTCCAATTCGAGTCTCAGAGCACTTTGAGAGCCACTGGCTTATAGTCACCCGGGGACTCTAACACCCTCGTGCACCAGTGGCTTGGGCTGCTTGTGCAGGGAAAACACACCAGGTTTCCAACCAACAAAACTGCTTACTGTCAAAGCAGGATTCCCAGCCACCACATAGGAGGGCTTCACAAATGCCTGTTCCAAGTCCACTCCCCTGCTGCCAACATCTGGCCCTGGCTACTCTGTCTCCATGGTCTTTCTTTCTTCTCCCATTCACCTCTTGGGTGCCTCTTCCGTGCAACTGTAGCTGTGGGCCCTCTTAGCCTGCACTCCTCAGGGGCAGGGCTGAGCCTTACAACGGTTTTTGCCATCATTCCAGAGGGCTGGATTCCAGGCCCTGCACTCAGAGGCGGCCCCTTAATTATTGTTGGCCAGCCGCTTTTCCTGAGAAAGCATAATCATGCCTTTTGATTCCTACACACAACACCGCCTGTTTCCCCTGTTCCCCACATCTCCAGTAGAAGGGAACCTCACACGTTCCACCCATGTTCCAGCCACAGTTCACAGATCAGAACAAGCACCCACCCAGAAGAATCCAAAGGACCACTGAGGATTTTATCCCCTTCCTCTGGAGGAAGCAGTCCCTCCATCTGTTGGGTGAAGGGACTGTGATCAGCTCCCAGCTCGTCTCTAGACCAATGACTGCGTAAGCCTAGTCAAATGGGACTCTGATGCCTCAACAGGCCCTGCTGCTTGGCCATGGGGTGTCCACCTTTCCCATCCAGGCTACATCCTGGATAGAAAGACACTCAGCTGTAATGAAGGCCTTCTTTCTGGCCACTCTTTCGGGAGAGGTGGTCAAAGAAAGGCAAGTGGGCTTCTTTCTGAGGAAGGTGTCAGAGGGATCCTTGGCTTCTCAGTTCAGGCTTTCCTGATTCACCTTTCCACTTCCTTCCATCAGCGTAAGCACAGGTTGCACAGGATGCAGCTGACTTTGCGGTCATAAAAACAAAGGTCTCTGTGATAAAGATGGAAGAATAAATGCATAGGAAAATTCCAAGCCCGTGAGCACCGGCCAGTAGCTACACAAGTCCTGGAGGACTTAGCAGGAGCGCTTTTGGTTCATGGCATAAGTAGGTTCTTAACCTGTTTAAATTGCTGGGCTTTCAAGATGGTCACCAATGTGCTTGTGATTTTTATAGTTTTAAAATTGTGACTGGTGTGGGTTTTTTTTTTTTGTTTGTTTGTTTTGTTTGTTTATTTTTCTAAAAGCAAATTGGCTGGGGTGAGTTTCTTAAATGAGCAGTAAAAAAGAAAAGTCTCTCCATCAGGGGATTTCTCTATCAGTTGGCAGAGACCATTTCATGAAAGACCAAAGACATCAGAAAGCCTCCTGTTGGAGGCTGCTTGGGTACCTGCTTAAAACATGTTAGCTGTGTGGCCAAGGGCTCGCTCTTTCACAATCAACGCCACGAACTGCATTAACATTTTCGTGAAAATAAAAAGCGAAACTTCCAAGGGAGATGGAAATTTAGACGCAGGTTTCTAGAAGCTTCTTCCTGAAGCTACACTGAACGTGTCATAAGACACTGTAGGAAAGGGCCCATCCATAGGGAGGCGTCTCTGTGAATTTCTGTTGTATGATGGGGTTGACGGGTCCAGATGAAAGGAAAGACAGATACCATCGTACAGCCCAGGTCTCAGGAGGCTCTCTGAGGAAGAGAACAACTCAACTTCCATGGAGGAGTATTTATTATTTTTGACAGGATGTAACCCTGGCTGACCTCAAAACTGAGATGACCCTCTTATCCCTGCCTCCTCAGTGTTTAGATTGCAGGCATGTACTACCACTTGAGGCTATTTTTATGACCTTCCTCAGAAAGTTCAAGACTGGATGCAGCCCAGACCAGAGGAACTCCATGTGACTTCCTTGTCCTCACTCCTGCTCCTCAGTGCCATGGTAGAACGGCTCTGCTAGGAGGCTGGGGGTAGGGAAGCAGTGTCATAAAATGGAGGGGCTATGAGCTTTGTGAAGCCATGGGTTGTAGCCCCACATGGGACACTCAACCATGGTTATGGTCCCCCTCCTCCACTCTCCTCATGCTAACAGATTCCTCTAAAGAGCAAGGAAAGCCATTTGCATAAGGAAAACATGAAGTGGGTAATCCCAGTGTCCAGTAATGGACAGTTGCTGCAGAGGCTGGCAGGTACCTTGTCCCCTCTTGCTGTAACTTGTGGTTTGAATATGCTCAGGCCCACAGGTAGTGGTACTGTTAGGCAATCTGGCCTTGTTGGAGGAAGTGTGGGGGTGGGCTTTGGAGGTCTCCTCCTATTCTTAGGTACCACCCATTGCAGGAGAGAGCTTCCTCCTAGCTGCCTGAGGATACCAGTCTCTCCTGGTGGCCTTCAAATCAAGATGCAGAACTCTCAGCTCCTCCGGCACCATGCCTGTCATACTTCCTACCATGATAACAATGGACTGAACCTCTCAGAACCTGTCAGCCAGCCCCAATGAAATGTTGTCCTTTATAAGAGTTGCCTTGATCGTGGTGTCTCTTCACAGCCAAGGAAACCCTAAGGCTAACTTCAAGAATACGAACACCTGCCTCAACCCTCCCCCACCAAAACTCACAGAGAATTTCAGTTCCTGGGGGGGGCGGGGGGGCAGGGGGTGGGCAGGTGCCTGAAAAAATTGAAGTGTGAATTCAGCCATGCAAATCACCAAAGGGTCTGGAGCCCAAGGGCCTTTTGTAGAGAGCCAAAGAAACTTCTAGCAACTCTCTTTCCTCAAAGTCTTTTCACAGCTGAGCCACAACACACAGAGACCCCCCTGTTCTGCTTATTGACCTCACCGTAAGCTCCTGATTCAACACGTTTTCTTCCTAGGTCTCTCTGAAGTTACTGGAGCAGAAAACTAGAGCAAAGGAACTAGGTTCCTTCTGTGAAGTAAGTAACTTGGTACCAGGCACAACAGACCCACCATGTCATCCTTTTTCCCTCAAAGCTTAGCGAAATAGTCTCAGGAAGAAACACTTGGGGTTTAGACAACCAGGACCACACTCACTTACCAAGAACCATTTTATTGAAGAACTGCAAAGTGTCCACGACTGTTCTGGAAGATGAGGATCCACCACAGTGGTTAAATGTAGGGAGCTCTGCTTTCATGGTGTTTATTCTTTATTGGAGGAAGTACCTGGGCAACCCTAATTCTCAGGGGTTTCCAACAAGTGTGTCACGGAGCGCCCGTGCTCCATTCATGCGCTTTGGAGTAGGGAACTACTCAGCAGTGGAAGCTGGAGCCCAGACCACTTGGGGTGGATCCCACCTGTCAAGACTACATTCATCTGAACCTTCAGGGACCATCACTTTCTGGGTGTGCCATCAGCAGAATTTATACACACTCAATAGTTTGCCGGTGGCAATCAGGACCATGTAGATGTGTGGAAGCCAAACTCCCGATTCTCTCCCCCACAGGACAAACAGAATCCCACGATATATTCAGGAAGAGATGGAATGAGAAAACGCAAACATCTCCTTTCTGGGTCTACTTGATCTTTCTGCTGATCCAGTGTCTTCCCATAAGGCAAAGGCAACACTAAACAACCTTATGCTCCTAACCAAAGAATTTGCTGGCAGCTGCCTGCCTGCCTCTCTCACCATGCAAGAAAATTGTGCACCTCAAGGCTGTAAACGTCACTGGTTATGTTTAGATAGCCCCTGATGTCCTGAACCCAACGAAAGGCAGACTGTTTCCATCTGGGTTTGGTCTTCACCTCACCCCTTGGGCCCCTGCTTTCCAGGGGCTCCCAAATATAGATCACAGCCTGCAGCAAGAATCCTGGAAAGAAAACTCACAAACCCGGAACAGAACCAGAAAAACAACTTCAAATGGTACCTGCACCTCCCCAGTGAGTGCACAGCCAGGTGGGCAGCTAAAAGTGAGAGAAACAAAAGTCTTGGGATATCTTTGGTCTTATGTAAATATCCCGCACAAGAGTCTCTGGTGGATTCCAGCCCCCTTTGCAAAGGATGGTGTCTAGTGACTAAGTCATCTGGAATGGGAAGAGACAGAAACCATTCTACCATTTCAGCTGCGCTCTGCTGAAATCCACAGGTCTGCACCTGGGAGTTTGTAAAGAGAAAAACAGCTTGGGCGTGCCAACAGGCTTACGGCTTTCTCGTGGGCTAGTCCAGATTCTTGCTGGCTGTATGGGAAAGAAATCATTATGGCTGAACTTAAAATACAAAGGTAAAGTAAAACACCGCCACGGGCAACCCTGGCTGATGAAGCCATGGTCCACAGTGTGACAGAGTGATCAGCCACAGGCATACCAGGAATAACGAAGCCATGGTCCACAGTGTGACGGCAGGGTGATCAAGGGAGGAAGATTTGTATGTCCGGGGCAGAGGCTCCAGGAACTCTCTGTACCTGTGCTATGTTTTGCTATGTACCTAAAACCGCTTCAGAAATTAAAACCAGGGGCTGGAGAGATGGCTCAGAGGTTAAAAGCACTTGCTGCTTTTACAGGAAACCTGTTAGGGTTCCCAGCACCCACATGGCAGCTCACACTGTCTGTGACTCCAGGTCCAGAGGCTCCAATGACCCCTTCTGGTTTCCTCGGGCACCAGGCACATGCATAGTCTATTTTCATACATGTAAGCAAAGCATTCTTAGACATGAAATAAAATAATATTTTAAGGTCAATTTTTTTTTTGGAAATGTTTCTCTACAGGTGCTTCAAATTGACAAGACAATTCTTGTTGAAAGAATGTGTAGGGCTGGGGATGTGGTTTCCTTGGTAGAGCACTCACCTAGCATGCATATCCCCTAGTTCAATACTAACCAGCAACATATAAACCAGAGGTGGTAGCACATCCCTGGAATATGAGATAAGAAACTCAGGGTCATCCTTGGTTAAAGGAGAGTTTGAAGCCATGGCCGGAAAGAGCACGTGCTGCTCTCTACAGGACCAGAATTCTATTCCCACTACCCAAGTCAGGTGGTGCACGGCTGCCTGTGAAACTGACCTTTTCTCTACAGCCTCGTGTGTCTTCAGTCTCCATGTGACCACCTCCTCACGACCCTGACCCTGGGAGGCCTAAAGACTTGAGAAGAACATCCCTAGGCAGAACTGGGCAGGGGTCTGCCATTCCCCTCTGTGGTGACAGCTTAGAACTGCTCATTTTATTAAAAGTTATTTATTGGAGTTTTTCCTACAAGCTGACCATACTACCAAGCCGTCTGTCCTCGCCTGCCCTGTTGTTATTTCCTACCAGACTGGCACCAATTTGTTTGGAGAAGCCTTTTTTCTCCTCTATTTTTTTTCTTTCCTCTTGTACCCTGCCCGCCTAGTGAAACGGACTCATATGCAGCCCAGGCTGGCCCCAAACTCCCTCTGTAGTTGAAATTTGCTTTGAACTCCTGTTCCCTGTGCCTGTCCCTGCCAAATACTGGGATTTGCAGGTATAGGCGACCACATCCGGCTTTCCTCTCATTTCTCTACAGTGTGAACACTGTTAGTGACTCTGAGACCAAACTCACTTGAAGCACAAGGGACTGTGTCGAGTGCTTTCTTAGTGAACAACTCAGAAGTAACGAAGGGAAATGAGAGGGCAAACTCCAGCACTTATGTATTATGAGTTTGTGACCATCTGTCTTTTCTGTGGATCCCAAAGCACATGTGGTTCAAGGGCAAATCACACACACACACACACACACACACACACACACACACACCCCACAGTGCTGACTAGAAGTACATCCAGAGACTGGACTTACCATGGACAGAATGAAGATAGGACCTCAGAGACACCCAAATGCTGCCTGTTCTGAGAACTGGGTATAACCCTTTCATAAACCAAAGCAGTCCTGGGTACAGTGCACCACACTCATTGGCTCTCCCCCCCTTCCTGCAGTCTGCACTCTCAGCAGACAGATCTTCCCAGAGCGAGTCACATGTCCTGCCACCACAGAAGACCTGTGGCCGCAGAGAGACTGAAACAACCCTGGTCTAGTAGGCAAACCCATCCCCCCAAGGCTCGGTAGTCAGCTGCAGGGTCTTCCTCACCTTGACCACTCCCCAGCATCTCGTCCCTCTTTGGGATCCTGCAAAGGTGTGCTCACTTTCTGCCTCTCTCTGCCCGTTCTTCCTGAGTTCTACCAGCACATTCCTCTGCCATGACAGTGCTCCATTCTCCTTCTACTCCTCCGCTTCCTCTCACCAGGGCTGCCTGGATTTTTATATACGGACCCCTAGCTTCACTACAAAACACCGAACTCCCAACACCCCACTTTAAGTCCCCAGTCGGAACCTCTCTCCAGAACTCCAGACACAATTTTCCAACTGCTTTTTTTTTTTTTAACTTCAATCCTGAATATTCCACAGAT
Source organism: Mus pahari (assembly GCF_900095145.1). NCBI lineage: Eukaryota > Metazoa > Chordata > Mammalia > Rodentia > Muridae > Mus > Mus pahari. The sequence continues at coordinate 56,761,631 of NC_034591.1, forward strand.
ACGTCTGTCACCACGTCTGAAAATGAGCTTACTATCTTCCCACCAAACTCATGTGCTCTCTAAACATTTCCATTCTAGGTCAAAGTCAACTCAGCCGGCTGACACAGGGGACGGGAAGTCTCCATACTCTGACTCTTTCTCCCCTAAAGCCACCAAGTCCCCAGATCTGGTTTCTAGTCTCTCTGTAGTCTCAGGCCTCACATGCTCCTGCAGCAGGATGAACTTGCCGGCCAGCAGGTCATTTCATCGGCTCCATCTTCTCTAGCTTATCTCTTTAGCCACTTTCTAAGTTTCCTTCCTCGAATACATTCATTCCGACGTCGGTCCTTCTCTTATTATCAGCCTTCCTGTTCACAGAAAGAATGTGCAAACCTTTCATAATCGTGAACTAGCTCCCAACACTCCCTAACAGAGCCCCTTTTCTTAAAACTATGGTGGGGGGGGGGGAGGTGATGGTGCATATCTGTAATTCGAACACTTGGGGGATGGGTAGCGGAGAGACCTGTAGTCTGAAGCCCCTTTCTAAAACAAGCTACTTAGGATTCCCAGATTCAACTCCAGTTTTATTTATTGTGCTGCACTCTCTGAAGGCTGGGGAACTGTTTCTGCTCAGTACCACACTCTACGTAAAGAATTCCTCAGCTCTCCCTCCCTTTCATTTGTCATTCCACTCCCCACGCTGCAAAAAGAGCCCGAACTCAGCTCTGCTGCAAAACACATTCCAGGTATTTAATGACTTGTAACTCAATGACCTCCTTGCCTGTCTTCCTTCCCACTCAGCTGGGAAAGCGCAAGCAAGGTCAATACAGGTGTCACCCTACCTCCAGGGGCAGGCTTTGAAAGGAAGGGAGGGAGAGGGGAAAAGAGAGAGGAGAGACAGACAGACAGACAGACACACAGGCAGAGACAGAGAGACAGAGAGACACAGACACAGAGGCAGTGTGAGTCAGAGGCAGACAGAGAAACAGAGGCAGAGTGTGAGTCAGAGTCAGAGAGAGAGAGAGAGAGAGAGAGAGAGAGAGAGAGATCAGAGATCTTGAGATTGGAGGAAGATACAGCTAAGACTGTTATTTCCCCAGGATGTGAGAGCAGGAAGCGAGGAAGGCCTTGAGGATGGGGGGCCCTTGCAAGGCTCTGACTGGCTGCTTCCGAATGTCTGTTAACAGGATTGACCAGTGAGGGGGCTCTGCCTGCCACAAAGCTCATTTCCTCCTCTTGTCTAAAAACACCATCCTATCAGTTTGAATCTGCCTGCTTGCTCTCTCTCAGCCAAAAGGAATTTCCCTTCACACAAAAACTATTCAGACATTTCCAAGGCACAAAATGCTACAAACCAGTTTTTTCCACTCAGACAACTTGGAAACTGCGGGTTGTTTCTCCCCAGACACTTCTTATTGGCCAAGAAGTCTGAAAGGCCTTTTCTCCTTAGTAAGAAAAAATAATGTCTCCTACCTCCCTGGTTTTTTTTTTTTTTTTTTTTCCATTTTTTATTTTGTCTAGGTTTCACTGCAGCCAACTTTTAAACCAGAAAGCAGATTTCCACATTATAAAGTACAAATTATCCAGGCGGTATAGCATGCGCATGGAATGCCAGCACCCGGAAGCATGAGGCAAGAGGACCAGGACTCTAAGGCCAGCCTAGACTGCACAAAGAGACTCTATCTCAAAAACTAAAAATAAACACAAACACTCTGCTCACCATTCGGGTTGTCCAAATGAAATAGCTCAATCAATTTAATATTATTGCTGTTATTTTTAATAACTCATTTAATTAAAGTTTGCTGTAGGTTTTATTTTTAAAGTAGATTATTAAGTTAGTACGCAAAGCAATGGGTTTCATTACAGCGTTAAGTAACCTGTTTTTGTCTTTAGGCAGGAGACTTTTAGCCTGGTGTAGTGACTGACACCTGTAACTCTAATACTTTGAGGGGCTGAGGCAGGAAGATTTGGTGTTGGCTACTCAGTGAGTTTTGGGCCAACCTGAACTAGAGCATTCAGTATCAGAAAACCCCAAAACCCCCAAAATCAACCAAACAGCTTTCAATGATAGGTACCCAAAGACATAATGTACAAAATAGAATTCATCCCATTTAATACAAACGCAGACCTTTGATTGGGGGCAAACTGCATACACTGTGTTCCCACATCAAAATGCCTCAAACCCCAGCTGAGGGCTACCTACCACAGATGCAACTACAAAGGAATGGCCGGCCATAGAGATCTGGGCAGTCCAGAGGGACCCATCTGAACTCTTCCACCACCACCACCACCACCACCACCAAAGCTCTTCTATAATGCTAGTTAAGTTTAGATAAAAAAAATTACATCAGGGGAAAACAACCCAAAAGCCGGCAATTTAACATGAACTGACTGTACAAGTTGAGAATGTATGGGACATGATCTAAGATCTGACTTTTGCTCTGACCTTCCAAACAGTCAAACAGCTCTACACACCACCACCACCCCAAGTTCATGAAGGATTTCCCTAGTCAAAGTGTATCAGAAGTCTAGACAAAACACAGGCTGTATCTGGTGGGTGACATTGAATCCAGAAGCAGCTTCTCAGGAATGGCCCATGAGAAGGCTGTATGGGTTTATACTGGGAACTACTGAGTCACCAAACATCCCTGAGATAAGGAAGGCGCCTGATAGCAGGAGTCAAAGTAGCCTCCATTTTCCTTAGTTAGAAGAACACATTGTGAAGGTTAGACAGCCTGAGCCGTTCTCCAGTCACAAACAAGAGACGTGAAGAATCAGTTACGCTGCAGCCAACAGAGGAGGTGGGGAGGTCAGAAAAAGAGATGACAGCCAAGCATCAAATGCTCACGTTTAAAATTAACAAGTCAGTGAAAGAGGAAAGAAAAAAACCGCTAAGCCCATCACCCCTGACCCCTCAGTGTTGTGGAGACTTGGGCAAAGGCCCTTATAACAGGCATGATAGCACATGCCTGTAAAACCAAGCTGCTGCCAAAAGATAGTGTGTGGCCAGCCCAAGCTATATAGACTGAATAGAAGCCAGCCTGTGCTACAATGCAAGACCCTGTCTCAAAGAAAACAGTTGCAAGGCAAAACCCATGGTCAATGTTGCCAAATGTTTCGGGCAGGTAAACACAGGGAAAAGATGGTTGGACTCGCAGTTAGAGAGAGACAGGCGAACCCTACAATCAGTGATAGGAACCAAAGCACAGGGGCTCTAGGCAGGAATGAAAACTTTAGAAACGGAGGCTGCAGCTGATAACTACTTCTGTGTGTGTGTGTGGGCGGGGGGGGGAATAAAACCCTGACCATAAACAAGACAGAAACATGATCGAGAAGGGGCAGCTGGCAAGCATGTGTGGACGGCAGAAACCTGTGTTTATAGCTGAAGATAGAAGCTGGCCAGAGAAGAATTCAGATGCACAAGAGAAGATAATTACATGGCCTTCTGCCTTCCGAATGACATCAGACTATCCGGGCTGGGGCAGCTCATCCTCAAACTGAAGACATAGAGCACAGGGTAAAAATAAATGCATCTATTGCAGGCAAAGAAACAAACCCAGCTAACATGCCCAAGGTCACCAGAGAACCAGTGGCCTGGATCAAAGACACACCCATCCCACAATACGACCTCCACTCCCACCCCTGGTGAAAGCCAGGGCTCTTAGAGAACTGCTCCACCCCCATTGTATTCCCTGGACAAAAAGAGAGATATGGATACCGGTGTTTCTGTCAGCCTGACACCAGCTAGAGTGACCTGAGAGGAGGGAACCTCAATGGAGAAAATGCCTCCCTAAGACCCAATTGTTAGGCACTTAATTAGTGATTGATGGGGAGGGCCCAGCCTGTTCTGGGTGGTGCCATCCCCGGGCTGGTGGTCCTGGTTTCCATAAGAAAGCAAACTGAGCAAGCCACGTGGAGCAAGCCAGTAAGCAGCATCCCTTCATGGATTGGCTCCTGCCTCCAGGTTCCTGCTCTGCTTGAGTTCGTGTCCTGACTTTGTTCAGTGATGAACAATAATATGGAAGCCAAGTAACCCTTTCTTCCCCAAGTTGCTTTGGTCATAGTGTTTCATCTGAGCAACAGAAATTCTAACTAAGACACTGAGCCACACTGAGTCCCTATCACACTAAATGCACCTGTCTTAAAAAGCCTTCGGGGCAATACAGATTTAAAATGTGTGTATATATACATTGTTCTATATCAACAAAAGAGCCAAAATCACTCCATTTGTACATTTTCCAGGATGACTGTGTGTCATGGAACTATCATGGATTACTTAACATTTCATGCTCGACCTTAGCAAAGAGAAGGGTACAGAGAAACTGAAGGCACATCTGACCTCAAGAAGTCTGTCTTCCAAGGGGGCAAACTCCTTTATGACTCCAAGTCTCAGATTCTTCATATAAAACCCACCATGTATGCCAGAGCTATATAATTCCATCCAGGGAAAAAAACAAGGTCACTTGGAACTTTTATCTGGAAGAGCTGATGAACATCCAGAGAGCAGGGAGGGATTGGCTCAAGGTTAATTCAAAGACGGTAACAACAGGTCTTGTCATTTCCTCTCAGTTCTCTGGGCAGGAAACAGAGGCATTCACTGGGACCCTACAGCCATAGGCTCGACCCCAGCAAATGGTCAGCAAGACCTCAGGGCCATTCCCCACAGAAGTCAGCAGAGAGCCAGGCTGTGGTGGGAAATCCGTGTCAATATTTCAACAGTCCCATGCCCAAGTAGAAAAGCAGCTTTGAAAACGGCCTTCAGCTCCCAGCCTGCTGTGGCCCTGGAATGGAAGGCATCACTTTTGCCTTCTTAACTTCCATGGAGAGAAAGATCACTGGCCCTGCTAGATACCCCTACTGGGCTCTGATGCTGGGAGTCTGGATAATATAGTTAATTCTGCATGTCCCAGGCAGTGAACCAGGACGCTCCCTCCCTGTACATCTCTAACCCTAGCTCCGTGATCAAGTGTTGTATGTATTTCGTGATTTCTTTCCTACCACTCTAAGGATCTAAGGGTCCCTCCTTGGATACTTACAGCACACCTAAACAATCCTTAGACTTTGCGAGCGGTATAGATTCCGGGCTTGTTCTTTTGTTCTCATGCATGGCTAATAATTATCCATTTAAAACATTTTTCTAGTTGCTGTCCCACCTTTGAGAGAGGGGGGGGGGCACACCTTTGTTTGTTAATCAAACAAAACTTTTGACAGACTATTATACCAACAATCACACCTGGCCTCTGGTATCTCTTTCATCCCTAACCGATCAAGCTAAGCCAGTGCTTTCAACCCTACACCTTTGGGGGCTGGAGTGGTGCTGCTATTTATTCAAAAGCTAAAGGCTGAATCCCAAGGTCTGGTTGTCCCCAGACCAGTGAATTCTCACATACATTGGCCTTTGTTGTGTAAACTTTGCTCCCTAATTTAAAGCTATTGGTTAATAAAGGGCTAGAACCTGTGATAAGGCAGTAGAGAGAGAAAGAGGAGACCTGGGAATACAGGGTGAAGAAGAAGGTAATGGAGAAAGGAGTAGGGCACCATGAGTCCAGATGGATCATGAGCATATGGCCAGGAGAAGTGCACCCCGAGGACTGCTGGTAGAATGGAATCAGTCCGAGCAAGACTCAAACAGCAGGTAACCTGGGGCCTATGGATTGGGTGTAAGTTAGAAGAGCTCAGAACCTGTCCAATCCAGGCTTACAGCTTGTCAAATACCAGGTTTTTATATCATTTATATGGGTTAAACTACACCCTTCATTAGCTGTGTATTTAGAAATGACTGTATGACCCAATCCTAAAAATAAACTAAACCTGGGAAGCTATTAAAAAATTTGGGAGGTGCTGGAGAGATGGCTCTTGTGGAGGATTAGGGTACGGTTCCCAGCACCCACACTGGGTGGCTCATATACACCTGTAACTCCAGCTTCAGAGGACCTGACATCCTCTTTTGGCCTCTGTAGTTCACATACATGTACATCACACACATTATACACACACACACACACACACACACACACACATACACATGCACATGAACACACTTGTGCACACAATAAATAAATAAATGTAAAACAAACAAGCAAACCCCTTTGTAAAGAAAAGTCTCTCCCATCTCAAAAAACGAGGCCCATGAAAGAAACCACCTTTCTTCTTCATCTACATACTGTCATATTGTGGCTAAAGCATCCAAAATCCCTGTGTCCACCAGGCATCCAACATGGATGGGTGGAACCAAAGTCCACTGGGTCACTGAGGAGCTAGGAGATCATCCAAACATGGAGCTACATTTCTTAGCCCCTTGCAAAATGAGAAATACTTGTATCTGTGGACGTGGAGTGAGTTGGGTACACATAGCTGCATGCACTGTGATTGTTCATTCAGATGCAGTGCCTCCTTCTTCTACAGGAGCAGCACCACACCCAGTGTCTCCTGCCCCCCTCCCCCATTCCCCACGTGCTCTGCACAGACTCCCTGGCTACTGCCTCAAGTTCTCCTTGGGACCTGAGAACCAGGGAAAACTTAAAGGAAAAAAGAAGGACAAAAATGTAGGAAGCTCAAACGAGGACTTCGAAGACAAACTATACTTCTCCATCCTGCTAGAACTCAACGCTTATTCAACTGGTGAAGGCCAGGTGGCCAAAAACAGTGACATTCCCATCCAATGAGGACCCAGATTCCTCATCAGGACTTTGCAGGGGGCAACAACAGGAAATGACATCCAAGGGAGAATGTCCAGTCAAAGGCCTCACTGCCCATCAGAACCACCCCAGTCTCGGGACCTGCTGGCAGGAAGACCAAATCCCTCAGCCTATGAGACGGACCAGCTCCTCAGCAGACAATGTCAGTCAGATGAGAAAGCCAGATGCTTCCCCTGGGATACCATCAGCTTCCCTTAACTCCCTCCCTACAACTGGGACCAGTCATTTCATCTTAGAAACTGACCAGATGGAAAATTCGAGTAGTGTAACCCGCAACTCCTTTACATCAAAACAAGCAGACATCTGTGGACACCTTGGCATAGACTAGTTTCTACGAACTCCTTTTTAAATGAACAGAATTGTGGCAAAAACTAACAAAACCTTTATTTGCCAGATAGAAGAGAAAAGGAAAGGTAGACAAGGTGGAAGCATTGATTTGGTCAGACTTCAACCTGGGAATCCCGCCCCACCAAGCATCCCGTTCCACCAAGCATCCCGCCCCACCAAGCATCCCGCTCCCTGGTGTCTGCACAAAAAGACTGTGCAACGTGAGTACCGAGCTTTAATGGAGTGCTGATTATTTTGTCCTTTATACTGAGAATTCCCAGGGATCTAATTTGTGTAGAACCTTACAGGTTCATATAACATCAGAACAGTCCTACATGCAGGCATGCCCGCAAAACAGGAGCAAGGTTTCTCAGCCCTGGGAGACAAGTCCTCGCTTCTGTGCCGGCCATGGTTCTGAACTCTTGTTCAGGCTTGATCAGTCTGGAAGCAGCAGCCTTCATAGAAAAACTATTTGTTGAACTAAAAGAACATTCCTCACCTTAATCACAACTTCTTCACTTCAGTGCTAGTGCTGGAAACCAGGGCCTCCTGACCCACACCTTAAACTCAGAAGGCTTTATATAAGCCTCAAGAGGAAGCCCAAAGCTTTAGTCATTCAGGAACTGCTGAGCAAGTCCACATGTACCCTAGTCAAGGGCTTTATTATTCTGTTGACTGTCTCCCTTAAGCCTTGAGCCTTCAAGACCCAGAAGTCCCCACAGCTAGCCAAACAGAAAAAAAAAAGCATAGCTCTTCACACTCACAAGACACATCTGAGAAAGAAAAATCCCAGCCTTGGGCAACTTGGACATTTTCCTTTTTTTGAAAGTGAGCATGTTAAAAGTTTGCTAAAAATAAAAACATAAAAAAATAAAAAAAATAATAAAAACAATAAAAAAAGAGCTTTTGTGGTCAGATATGTTGCTGGCTAAATCCCATCTTAAAACAATGAGCCTGATTCCAGAAGACACTGGCAGCTCCAGTTAAACATGGGTGGCTTGGGGACTCAGCAGTTTCTATAGCCCTATCATTCTCTCCCAACCTTTTAATCAGACACTTCTCTTTAACTCAGGATTTTTCAACCCAGAGCGGAAAGGGTTCTGGAGTCAGGCAGATCTGAATTTGCATCCAGGTTGCATTACTAGTTACCTGGGAGGCTCAAAGCCCACAACATTCTCCAGAGCATGAAGCCTCAGTCTTCTTATATTTAAAGCAAAACTAAAAGGGGAAAATGGGCTTAAATAGCAAGATAGCTCAGCAGGTAAAGGGACTTAACTGCACAAACCTGAAGACCTGAGTTCAAGCCCTGGGACCCATGGGTAAAAAAAAAAAAAAAAAAGACAGAGAAGGGACGAAAAGAGAGGAAACAGCCGGATTTTAGGAAAGCATTCGACACACTGTCTTTTACTAGGGCCCCAGTATAATTTTAGGGAACCCTTGCAAAATAAAAGTGTAGAGTTCCTACCCCCAAAATGACTGAGGTTTTCAAGATGGGGACAGTTGTGCTGGAGAGATCTGGAGATCAGGCCAGAATGTGCTTGCCTAGCCCAAGGACTGAAGTCCAAACCCTAGAGCCATAATTAACAAAACAAAACAAAAAACAAAAACAAAACAAGAACTGGCCTAGAGTCTCACGCTTGTACTCCCAGGACAGGGGAGGTAGGGAAGGGTAGATCACTGGCCATCATCCTAGCCTACGTGACAAGTTCCAGGCCACCGGGAGACTCTACCTCAAACAACATGGATGGAACCTGGGGAACAACACCCAGGATTGTACTTTGGCTTCCAGGAGTGTACAGGTACGCATGCACATATGCATAATAGATAGTCAAAAGATGGTTTATAAAAAAAAAGGGAGAGAGAGACCCTCCAACCAAGGGTGACGGCCTGGTAGGCTGCACCAGGGCAGGAGCACACAAAGAGAGTTCCGACTGTAAGCTATGATGTCTCTTAGCACTTTTCCCAAAGACAATCTCCTCTGCTTCCCACCCCCCCACCATTCTCCTCTCAACACACTCGACTTAGAAAATGTACCTGGGCCATCCCAAAACCAGGCACCAGCCTCTTGGAAGTAGCCCATATTTATAAAGAGAATGACTCTCCAAGGCAGGGTAACCTAATATAGAAGCCGGTGTCACAGACACAGACCACACCTGAGCTACCCCACCTCTGACAGCCTGTCTGTACCCAGGCGCTTCCCCCAGCTACCGGTCCCTTCCCTCAAACCCTCATACAGAGAGCTCCATCCTAGCCTCTGTCCTTGAGGTCTTTACCCTGGGGTGGATACCAAGGGTGACACGGTCTGCTTTTACTTCTTTTTTCCTCTGCATTTAAAATGTTGACCGTTCTATACTGTGTCTCTCTTTTACGGTCATCATTTCTTGTTTGTTTGTTTGTTTGTTTGTTTTCCTACACACATGCAAAAAAAAAAAAAAAAGTAAACTACCCACAGTCATGTGCATTGGTCTATTTTTGTTCATTATGGATCCCAAGTGCTTGGAAGAGTGTTTGGCACATGGAAGTTACTCGATAAATATGGAGTGAAAGGATATCTTTGAATGAAAACATAATAAAAAAACCAGTCCTCATGGGGATTCAGCCTGGCGCCATCATGGACCAACTGCACCAGTAGTTCTGCAACATAGATATCTTGAGTTTAGGCGCTAGCTGGGAAAAGGACCAATCTTTTCCAAACTTGACCCAGTTCCGAGGCATATGACCCAGCCATCTATGCTTCCTTCAGTTGTAATCCATACACACACACTGATGATTGGCAGCCACCACGAGAGGCATGTTGTATATGTGAGAGCTATTCAGAAGAGAGACACTTGTCTGAAGACCATATAATAGTTGTTGAAAAGCAGAGGATTGTCAGAAAAAAACAAAAAAACAAAAAAAAAACCACCGACCCCACCTCACTACCTTACACAGAAAACCTAAAGATGTGACTGTCAAAAGGAAGGCAAGGTCTCCAGCTCTGAGGCTGTAAAGATGGTGGCTGGAGACAAGCCAAGCTTTTGTCCTCAAGTTCCTCCTGGTCCCAGGTAGGGACTCATCTCAAAGTCCTGCCTGGGATCTCTCAGGATCCAGCAATGTGGCTGTCTGCACATTTTATCCCACCCACTGAAAGATGGCCTGACGCTGTGGCCTTGCGGCTGCTGCGTAAGACATTTTACTGAGAGCTGCTGCTGGAAAAACAAGGAGAGAGCTGTCTCTCTGCTCATGGCTTCAGCTCGCATCAGTGCAAACATCTGGAGCCCCCAAAGTTAAAACAAATAAAATAAAACAAAACAAAACATAAACCCCAGCTACGGTCTGAAAGGCTCAGGGTCTTTCCAAAACCTATGAAGCACACCCGGCTCGCAACCTAGGAGATTTCATCGGGATAGACCGTGGGCGAAGGCCAGATGACCAGGATCCCACTCAACATCTGGCTTTTGCCCCTGAGTGAAGCACCACTCCCTCTAAACCCTACACATGGCTTCTTTTTTTAACCAGACCTTCTCAGCTACCACAAATGCTTTGGTGGGAAGCAGCAGGAGGCCCCATCCCTTTTCCCAAAATACAGTCAGCCAGCAGCAAAGGCCAAAGAGGTGGAGCCTGCAGGCAAAAAGTTTCAAATATCCGGGTACTGACCCCATTAACAGCACTGAAGACAGAAATGCAGCCAAGCCTGTTCTTACCTCAGTCCCCCAGCAGTCCCTCAGTGCACCCCACCCCACCCCTCTCTCTCAACTTCTAAGAGTTCTGAACAAAGCCACATTACCAGCACGGGCTATCACAAACAAGATTTTCTCTTGTAAAAAAAAAAAAAGCTGAAAGTGACATCTTTAAATGATTCACGCTTCTGACAGCTGAGTCTCCAAAGAGGTCCCTGCGGGGAAGGAACTGGTGAACTGTCCCACCTCTCCCCCAGAGCCTCTCTGAAACAAGCAACTGCCTCAGATTTTCCCCTGAAAAAGGGAGGAAGCAGCCAAGTGAGGCGGCCGCCTTCCCGAGTGGAGAAGGAAGGCTTTTAACACTAGGGAACATTTTAAAGATATAAACAAGAAAGTAAAGAAACTGGATGGGGTGGGGACAAAAAAACATACGGGAAGAAAATACTACATTAGCTTGTCCAAATTTTGGGAGTGTGTGTGTGTGTGTGTGTGTGTGTGTGTGTGTTTTACAAACCTTACCATCAAAAAAAAAAAAAAAATCAATGTAACTGGGCGGAGGCATTATTCTCAAAACGCGTCGCTTCCCAGCATTGCTGTACCGTTAGCAATAGGAAATGGAGCTACCGACAGGAAAACACTATAAACTGCTGTGGAATACAAAGGGTCACTTATTCGGAAGAAAGTTTAAAGGTTCCAGCTGTGCGCCTTAATGTGTTCATAGAAGAAAAGTCCCATCCGCAGACCACTTGATATAGCCATGCCCTTCCCAAACGCTGCCTCCCAGGACCCAGCTGGTGACAAAACCCGCTTTTCTCCTCACCCTCGACCCCCCTTTTCCCGGACCACGGGTCCTCACCGTGTGGTACATGAGGGCCTCAGTCTCTCCGGGCTCTGACAGCTCGCTCAGCTTGCGGTCCCACTGCAGGACGCTCTGCTCCCCGCTCTCCAGCACCTCCATGGCGGTGGGCGCCGCGCAGGGCCGAGGATGCTGAGGCAGGAGGGGACCGCGCAGAGCCGCCGCGGACCGGTGAGACGCCTCTCCCCGTGTGCTTGGCGTGTGCGCGCGTGGATCTTATGCACTGGAGCAGGAACTCGGAAGAGCCCTGCCGAATGCTACACGACCCGTGTCCTCGGAGATCTGTGACTCCCCGGGGAGGACAAGCCTGCTGGGATCGGGCGGAAGGTGCAGGGGTTAAATCGGGCTGTGCATCCAAAAGGAAGGCAAAAAGGCAGCGCTCATTCCAAGAAAGTCCTCGCGCCACAAGCCCACTCCCCACTAAGGCTCCAGACAAACTTTGAGACTCCCTTGGGCTCTTGAGCTCTGCCCCTGGATCCAGAGGCGACCCCGCCTCCTTCCAGGTCAGTGACCAATCGAACGCCCGTCTTGCCATCTATACCGTATCAAAAGTCCCTTTCTCATCCATGTCCCGCCCCCAGAGGGAGAGTCGCGCTAAGTCTCCGCCTAGACCTCGGAATGTGGGCGGAGAGGGTCTTTTACGTCATTGGGGAACGCCTCCTGCCGGAGCGTCGCAATGGACCAATAGAGTGCTAGGGTCTAGAAATGATAGACTGGAATATAGATCAATGAGCTAGGGAGACCTGGAGGAGCCAACCAATCAAATAGCGACAAGAATACATTTTTATAAGAGAGGGCGTGCGCGCCCAGTGCCCTCCCTAAGAGTCTCCGCTTAAAGGAGGTCTGTTTCACGAGTTAATTTCCTCAGAGAAACCAAGCAGATTGAAGCGCTGTCCGCATTTCAAACTAGTTTAGGTCGCGCGAGTCTGTCTGGATTTTAAAGGATGCACCACATATATGAAAATGCGCACGTGCGCAGAAATCTGAATTATCACAGTTCTAGCACACACTCATTGCTAGCTTTTTATGTAGCTTTATGGGCTTTATTAAACAGACGTTAGCCAATGACACACGTTTCCAAGTCCTAAATCAGTGGGCTAAATTTTTTTAATTCATAGGATTTTGTTGTTTTGTTTTTTGAGACAGGGTTGCCTGTAGCCCGGGCTGTCCTCAACCTCACTATGCAGCTGAGGCTGGCCTTGAACTCCTGAACCCTCTGCCTCACCTCCGGAGAGCTGGGGGGAATTGCATGGTTGTGCCACTAGTGCCTGGTTCACATAGATCTTTTATTCCCAATGGAGTGCCAGGCAAAAAATGAGAGGATGTACCAGATACTGGTCAGGGAGGTGGCATTTGAGTGTCACGTGGATGAAGTGGGACTTAGGGGAAAGCAAGCGTTTTAATGGCTGCAAGATCCACCCCAAAGTAAGTGTTGAGAAAGAGTTCTAAACCTTGACCCCTTAGAGAAGAAAGGGCCTGCTCTATAGAATTTTCCCCAAATGTGATTTTTCTTCTTCCCTTTTGAGGTTTCCTTTTATGGAAACAGCCTTAGTTGGTTATAGTTTAACCATTTTACATACAGGGGCAAAGCTGTGGTTCCAGGTGGTTTTTACAAGGGGGTCAGTCAGGTACGTGGTTTTACTGTGTGAAGACACAAGTCTTAGAACTTTACACTGTCTTTAAGCAACATTTCTTTTTCGTGTAAATGAGTCTGCTTGTCTTGCTAGGATCTTTTGAGACTATTTTAATATTTAAATACAGACCTTTCTTTTTATTTTATCTGTCTGTCCGTCCGTCCAACCATTCATCCATAAGCCTTTGGTCTTTCTTTTCTGACCTGTTAGTCTCCTTCACCGCATCTCTTTTGTAAATCACTCTTGCAGTGTTTAAAGCCCTATTTCCTTCTAACAAGGAATTTATCATGAGCAAGTAAGGTTAGACATGTCCTTTCTCCTTAGCACAAGGCCACAAGCATTTCTCTGACCAACATAACTGCATCTGACAAAGGTTGGTTCTAGTAATGCCCCAGTGGTAGGCAGCTTCCACAATGGCCTCCAGGTGTCAGCACCTTTGGGCATAGCCCTCCTCTCCAGAGTGGGCAAAAATGTGGATTCCCAGTCAAGGAATTGAGGTCCCTCAAGCCAACAGTCCATGATCAACTGAGTCTGCTAATAGCCACTAATAGCCATGGAAGAAGGTTCTCCTCCATGTGGCTCTTCATGATGGCTACAACTTGTGAGGAAACCTAGGTCACAGATGGCAGCTGAGCTACACAGATTCCTGACCCACAGGTTCTGTGCTAAAAGGCTTTAAGCCACCACATCTTACCTTTGTTAAGTAAGGAGGAGGGGTCATCCACACCCTGAAGTTTGAGTAACTCTAGGTGATCCTGAAGATGCTAGCGTGGACCATGGATTTCTCCAGCCTCTTCTATGTCATGAATGGTCTTCCCAATAACTGCCCACAAGAGTCCTTGCTACTACATCCTCCTGTCTCCCATCTTGGATGCTAAAGTTGTCATCCATTCCCTTTCCCTCATCACTCTTGGTGCTTGGCAGTGTAGCTCACTGTTTCTCTGGCTTCTTAGCCTCCCGTGGACGCTGCTGCCCTTGTCCCTTCTCCATTACCAACTGGGTGGCTAGACACTGTGCTTCCTTAAGCCGGATTCAGACATACGATGAACCAGCCGGCTACCCTCCTGATTTCCCTGATATTATTTGTTTTCCTGTGCCTGCCTCTTTGCAAATTTGCTTTGCATGCTTGCTTTCCCTTCATCTCTATCGTTGTCATTTCTGGAATCAACACTTGACAAATTCTCACATCATGAAAACAGAATCCACACTCTATATTGACCTGACCCTGTTCATTGGTGCACTTTGTATTTGATTAACCAGCAAATATTAATTCGTTGAATTTACCTTTTTTCTTTTTTTGTTGTTAAAGATTTATTTATTTATTTAATGTATGTGAGTACACTGTAGCTGTCTTCAGCCACACCAGAAGAGGGCATCAGATCCCATTACAGATGGTTGTGAGCCACCATGTGGTTGCTGGGAATTGGACTCAGGACCTTTGGAAGAGTAGTCAGTCCTCTTAACCTCTGAGCTGTCTCTCCAGCCCAAGAATTTCCCTTTTTCATATCCAAGATTTTTAGTTTCTCCAAAAGAGCTGGTTAAATATCTGGAAAACTCCAGACAGCATTTTGTGCACATTTATCTGGGTATAAAACTCCCCTATTGAAGTAAATTTGGTCTATCTGTCACCTGTTTCTGGACTCATATTTACAGAGGAAAAAAGATCGTGTTCAATCTGAACATGAAGATGGGGAAACCACCAGGGGGAAGATACATTCCAGCATGGAGCTTCTCAAGCATTTCCTGGGTTATAGCTGACCTCTGGTCTGAAGACTCAGCCAAAGAGACTGAAATTAATGATGGTCAGAAAGATACTGGTTCTTCTTCCTTCTTCCACAGCTGTGATTGATTTTTTAGAGCATGGTGTATTTACTTATTATGCATGTATCTGGGGTGAGAGGGCTCGGCTGTGCCACAAGAAGCATGGAGAGGTCAGGGGACACTGTGCATCCTGGGAATTCAACTCAAGTTCTCAGGCTTGGTAGCCAGTGATGTTACCCACCCAGCCTTCTCTTTGGCTCCTCAGCTGAAGTCATGTTTACATAATTCAGCCTAGATAGTCGTGAACTGAAGACAGTTACTGAGGAAAGTAAGCCAAACCAAGTCTATATGAAAATGCTGTGCAAAATGTAAGAACTACACACCCCGCTCCCATTTCTGAGCATGTCTCATTCCTCCTGGGCACTTTTCCATCTCCTCTCTCAACACTGTTTCCATGAATTCTGACCAGGACTGGCTTTACACTCTAGCACCCCAGCTTTCTGTCTTCTTTTGAGAATCTCCTTTCTGTATCAGCACTGTTTTTTGGAAGGGGAGTAAATTCTGATTAGGTTCATCTTGCCCTCTTTCATTCTTCCTGCTCTAACACTCATGGGATTTTTGTTTGTTTATTTGTTTGTTTTTGTCTCATTGATAGCATCCTGCTAAGTTGCCTATGCATATGCCACCATACCCAGCATCTAATACCTGTCAGTAGGACATATTTCCCAGTCTTGAGGAATTATATAATTGAGGAATTATTACAACTATGATAATGTGATCAGAAATGAGCTCCTCCTCTACTGTTTAGTTTTTTTTTCACTTTTGTGCACACAGAGCATGATGTCTGGGAGAAACTGCAGCCTTTCCCTATGAAATCTGAGACACTAGTGTAACCCACATGAGAACGGAAGGCACACATGATCACTGAGGACTCAGCTGTCACGTAGAGTTGAGCATGAGCCTCATTTTAAAGGCTGTGGTGGTTTTTATTAAAGAACCAAAAACTGTATTCAGAGGTAATAAAATGAGTTTAAAGGAATAGGGGAGAAGGATGTGCTTAACTTGGAACTCACATGGTAAAGTTGGTGGGGACCAGGTAGGTCGGGGTAAACATGTGCCATTAAATGGTGAGAGTTGGAGTCTCTCCCTCCAGTTCTTCAGGAAGGGATATGGAAAGATACTGCTGACCTCTAAAGTACTCCCTGTGAGGAAGGGCCAAAGTCATGCACACCGAGGCCTCCGTGGAGATTGGCCGTGGAGAGGAAACAGCAGAGGGCTCTGGGGTGCAGCCTCGATGCCTGCAGCAGAGGAGGAAAGTCCCTACCTCTCAGTGTCTGAACACTGGACTATGAAAGTCCCGAGCACAGGGCACCCTTCGAAGATCTAATGGAGATCCTTGCAGGGCCTCCGCCAGCCTTGACGAGCGCCTATGTGCAGAGACAACCAGGACAACAGAGACAGACTGGGAAGGGAGAGCCGCAAGCGTACACATTGTCACGTCTCCTGAGTTACCTCAACCACTAACCTTAAGATGGCACCTTGGGCATCACAGCGTGGGATGCCACTGGCAGGAATTCACCTGTGACATAGAGTCCACTAATGCACTGTGGCACCTTCAAAATGCCAAGGAAATTGGCTAATTGGCTAATTGGTTTATAACTTTTAATGTTGATATTTTGGAGACAGGCTCTCCCATAGCCCAGGCTGGCCTTGAACTCACCATGTAGCCAGTGTGTCCTTAAACTCTGACCATCCCGTTGCCACTTCCCAAATGCTATAGTATAGGCACACAGGACCATGAAATTTTAGAGATGGTGATGTCCACTATAATCCCAACATTCAGGAGGCTAAAACTAGCCTGGGCTACCCAGCAAATTCCAGGTTAGGCTGGGCTACATAATATTTTTTCTTGAAAAACAATGTTTGTTTGTTTGTTTGTTTGTTTTAATCAAACTCCGACCTTACCACATATATTCTAAATCTTCAGGTGGGCTAAGGATATAAATGCCAAACAAAGCAAAACCATACAGGGAAACTAAATACAAAATACTCATAATTTGAATGTGGCTGGGGCATGGGCATAATTGAGAATATGAGAAACAAACAGCTTAGGCTAAACTTACGTGCATGAGTATATTGAATATTAAATGAAAGAGGGAGAGAGGACTGTATTGGTTACTTTTCTATTGCTGTGATAGAATACCATAGCCAAGGCTAGTTAGAAGAAAGGGGTTATTTGGCCAACAGCTACAGAGAGAGAGAGAGAGAGAGAGAGAGAGAGAGAGAGAGACTTTGTCATGGTGGAGAGGTGTGGCAACAGACAGGTAGCGATAGCTAATGTGGTGGTGGGAACAGCCGAGAGCTCACATCTTGAACCATAGGCAGGAAGCAGAGAGATTGAACTGAGAATGACGAAGAGCTTCAAAATGTCAAGCCACCTCCAGTGACACGGTTCTCCAGCAAAACCACACCCTCTAGACCTACCCAGAGTCACCAGTTGGGGACCAAGTATTGAAATGACAGAGGCTGTAATGGGTATCCCATTCAAACTGCCATAAGAAAGGAGGGGTGAAAAACAGGGGGTGGGGGGAGATGGTCCATATGCTCAATATGCACTATATAGTTGTAAGAAAACTAATTAATTTAAAAAAGAGGCCACTGTTTAGAGTGTCGCAAGGGAAAAAGGCTCCTTGAAGGAAGAGGGAAATCACAGCCCATGTCTAAGGAAACGCCAGAGAAGGCCCTTTTTTTAGTCATCTCTACAACAGTGCCACCCTGTGGCTGAAAAAGAACAATGCAGCTAGTTAACCCAAAAGATCTCTTTGAAACCAAGTCTCACCTTTATTACACCACTAACACCCAGGCGAAGATGCAGAACTGTCCCTCAAAGAACGCCCTTGTGGTATTATCACCATCCTGTACTACCCTGGAGGCCATTGCTATCCTGATGTCCATGGGCTTGACTCGCCAGTTTTTCTTTATTTTTACCATAACATGAATGGAATTCCTATTGATTATTATGATGTATCTATGTTACATGTATGGTTGATTCTCATTATTCACAGCAACTGTGGCCTATAAAGTCACAACAAACACAGAAAGAAACACTATTGAACCCGTGCTCCTGGGATAAAGTCAGGCTTGTTCCTGTATCTGATGACAACAGTCTCATCACCTGATCAGTTCGCATTAAAAAAACAAACAAACAAACAAAGGGGCTGGTGAGATGGCTCAGTGGGTAAGAGCACCCGACTGCTCTTCTGAAGGTCCGGAGTTCAAATCCCAGCAACCACATGGTGGCTCACAACCATCCATAACAAGATCTGACGCCCTCTTCTGGAGTGTCTGAAGACAGCTACAGTGTACTTACATATAATCAATAAATAAATCTTTAAACAAAATCAAAAACAAAAACAGAGAAATAAAACCAATATGTGAGTATGTGTGGTGTGTGTGTGTGTGTGTGTGTGTGTAAGCTTATCGATACATATAAACCAACAAAGCCATAATTGGGGTGTTCTTGTAATTTAATAATTTTCACATTACAGCCTTCTTGCAGTGGACACTACCTGGCTCTCAGCGCTCCGCTTGGGGATCATTGTAAACAGCAAAATGGTCGACAAAAAGCACAAAATGTGAGAAATGTGACATTAAATAAACAATGAAACCAACACCTTCACAGCATGAGAGGTGGAGCTGTGCTGTTGCTGTTCGTATTCTGATGCTAATTTTGCTCCCTCCTGAGGGCTGCCGGGACAAGGAGTAGATAAAGTACTCAGGTGATTTCAGGTGAACCCTCTCCCCATCTTAATTGATCAAATAAAGGCAGTGGAAGGAAAAGACAGGGCTGGGAGTTTTAGAGAGAGGAAGAGAGGCAGGAGGAGGGGAGAGGAGGAGATGTGGGGGTGGAAGATGCAAGGACAGAGGAAGAGGAGGTGGAAGGAAGATGGAGCACATGGCCTGGAGGAACAGCAAGTAGCAAGAGATCTCATAGCTGGGGAACAGAGCAGCGTAGTGAGTATCTGTACAATCTAGGCATGCCGCTTATAAATATTATAATTGAGTTGTGTGTTCTTTGCACAGGCTTATTGGGATTGGAGATTTACTGCAACAGTGGAGCGAGAAGATGACACAGGGCTTCAGTCACCTTCACTGGAACTGCATGCAGACAGTGACTACAGATGTTTGTCCATCCACGCACGTCCATGAATCACAGGAACATCGTGGGCGTTCGCTTTACAGTTACAAACACGTTTTAACCCGTGAAGAACAGTGACTATATTTGCTCTATCTTCTTTTCTATTGCTGAGAGATTCCCCACTGTCCACATGGATCACCGTTTGGCCATTTACTTATAGATAGAGGGGGCTGGAGGATTTATCCTCTCCTCAGCACTACAGGAGACTCACCCACTCTCCTCTCCTCAGGACCGCCTGCTCCATGCAGTTGTTCATGTGTTTGATCAGATGGGGTGTGCGCTATTGCTCTTAATTCACATTCACCTCAGTATTGCACACTTGCCCATAGATTTCTTAACCATTTGGACACATTTTTTTTCATTGTGTATATGTATATATGTGATGTTGAAGGGAAATGAAATTTAAGGCCTGGGATTCACGTAACTTATGTCCAGAGAGTTGTTTGTAAGCTCAGAAGCCTGAGGCAGAGGACACAGTAGAACAGGCCTGGGCACGCCCAGGCAGGCCATTGTTAAAACATTCCTGGGGCGGCTGATAGTTTGGAGTCACATGTTAACCAGGTGTTCTGCTGACTTGCCCAGTACCATTCTGCAAATGTGTTGGTGTTTAAATGGGCCAATCGTGTGTAACCGTGCCAAATTCCTCTTAGCCCCCACCCTCTCCCTATAAAAACCCCTAGCTTTTGAGCCACTCAGTCGATGCCTCTACCTCGTGCGTGAGGTACACATTGGCCCGGAGCTCTGCCATTAAACTACCTCATGTTTTTTCTTTTTTTCTTTTTTTTTTTTTTAAGATTTATTTTATTTACATGAATACACTGTAGCTGTCTCAGACACACCAGAAGAGGGCATCAGATCTCATTACGGGTGGTTGTGAGCCACCATGTGGTTGCTGGGAATTGAACTCCGGACCTCTGGAAGAGCAGTCAGTGCTCTAACCTGCTGAGCCATCTCTCCAGTCCCATACCTCGTGTTTTTACATCAAGATGGTTTATTTGTGGTTTTTGGGTGCCACCTTCTCGAGACTGGAGTGGGGAGGGCTCCCCACAGACCTCTTTCATTTGGAGGTCCCACCAAGATTTTCATGACACCCAGGAACCCCGAAGACCTCTTGGAGGTATGTTTGTGAGAGTCTTGTATGTTGTCTGACGTCTGAGTCTTACATGTTGTATGTTGTCTGAGTGCGGTGCTGGTGAGCCTGTGTGTCGGTGTCTTGTGTGTGTGTTGGTGCCTTGGGCTACTGGATCCAGTGTTCTAGCAGCTGCCGTTGAGGGCCGTGAGGGCCGTTGAGGGCCGTGAGGGACCCAGTGGTTTGTGGAGGAGGACGCTCTTGAGGTCCACAAGGCTGCAACCCTGGAAGATGTTCCGAGGGTGAAAAGGGGTGAACGTGGAATCCCGCCCTGTCAGAAAAAAACAAAAAGAAGACTGGACATGGAAACCCATTTGTCTGTTGATTTGTTTTGTTCTTGTCTTTTCTGATCTTTTGTCTTGGGACAGACTGTATTTCTAAATGGTTTTAAAGGTGTTTGCCCGCTGAGCTGGCAGGCGGCCAGCACAGCGAGTGAGCGCCTGGAGGACAGGGAGCAGAGCTTCTCAGCCGTGCTTGGAGCTGGCGAGCACACAGGGGCCAAAAGTGAACTTGGGTGGACGGAGGTGCGGTCAGGAGGCAGCGATGGCAACGGTGGGCAGCCGGCTAAGGGCTGCCAGGGGCCAGCGATGAGGTGCTGCCGCCAATCCCTGAGGAAGGTTGCTCCAAGCACATGAGAGTGCAGCCGATCAACTTTTTAATCCTTTCAGTACTGGTCGTTTTCCTCTGTTGATATTTATAACTAAAAATAAATTAATCACCCTCACGTCTTTCAGAAAATCCTGCCAGCCTCACAAGCTTTTACAGGTTTTCTTTAAAGTCCTGCAGGAGGCAGGCCCTGGTTTTCAGTTTTCGTAGTCTTTGTGTGTGTGTGTGTGTGTGTGTGTGTGTTTGGTTTTCTCCCTGCATGTGACTAAGATGATGACGACCCCCAAGTTTGACTCTTAAGGCATCTAGTACCGAGAACAAGCAGAACTGGGTAAAGCACATCCATGAGGTGATCCAGAAGAGGACGGTATACCTGAGAGGAGCACTGAAGGAGCCCTGCACCTGTAGTTGGGTGTTTAGTGTGACTGGAGGTTCCTGGACATTAAGAAAACTGGTGGTTGTTTT
>NC_034591.1:56783928-56797310 GCF_900095145.1 Mus pahari
CAGAGCAGGGTAACTCCTTCTGAAAAACTATTTTTTAAAAGGAGAGTCTGAAGCTTCTTAGTTCTAGGAAAAAAGGCTGGTAGTTGGTCTTCTCCTAGAAAATTCTCTAAATTGGGTTCAGCAAATGACAAAGTGCTTTTTATCTTAAAATTATATTTAAAAATAAAAGGTAAAATTCTTTAATTGGTCTAAAGGTGTAAATACGCTCTGCATGTCTTGGTCATAGAATATTGGCTAAAATTATTGGATATGATTAAGGATGTAACATCAGTTACAAAAAAGTTAGCTTTAAATTAGTAACTCAGGATTNGAGTTGTTTCTAATAACAAAACGTGGCAAAACACAGCTCAGAAAACTAGGCCCCTAGGATACTTCAAATTGAGAAAATTTGCCAAACTTTGTAACATTAAAGTGATGTTTCTGGTATTGATTTTTAAGATAACAAATTGTTTAAAATTGGACTCTCATACAGTTTGGCTAGCGTTGCTGCCTTGTAGGGGATTACTGTACAAGCAACTTTTTTGCAATACTAAAGATATATAGATTGAAAAGTTTGGTTTTTTTTTCTTTACATACTGATAATTGTAAAGTGTTTGCTTCTAGTGAACTGGTGATCACTGGAAAATTTTGCCTTTAGGTATGACTAAAATAATATAGCCTTACATTATGTAAGAAATTTTTTATTGTCTCTGCTTCAATACAAGAAGCTAAGAGTTTGAATCTTTCAGAGTAAAAAGTGTTTGTTAGTTAATGCCTCTAAAAGAAAGTTTGCTACAGATATTTGCTCTCACACAATGAGCTTTAAAGTTTTGGGGAGTAATGTTGCTCCAAAAGATTCAGAGGCAATGTCTTTATAATATTTAGGGTTTTAGTTATACTAGAAAGTTGCGGTATAGAAAATTTAAGAGTGGAGAATTGATATGCTTCAAAAATTTTCATTTTCAAAAGCATCCAGGAGATATTAATTGACTAAGATCTCATCTTAAGGTCTTAAAGTGACTTAAACCTATGTTAAATGTTATCTCAAGACACAAATTGGTTGCAAAAAATCCTATTTATATTGGTCATATAAGAGCACTTGATTTTCTGACTGCTAAAAAAGGTGGCACCTGACTCTGCAAAGAAAAATGTTGCTTTTATATAAATAAATTAGGTGTAGTAAAAACTGAATTCAACAGTTACATAAACTTAAGTTAGAGCTCCAGATTAATAACTTTGGGGCCTTTTATTTTTAATAGAGTTACTGGTTTTATAAAACAGCAGATTGATTCCTTGGCATCAAGAACTTTGCAAATTTGTTATCATAGATTTGATTTGGCCTTGCTGAACCTGAGGTTAATAATTCTCCTTTAGGAGCTGCATAGGATTCAGACCTGTGCATACTGGTTCTTGATATAAAACGAATCCAGTATGGGCACCGGCAGGGTTGCGAGGCTAAGCACTGCAGGGGAAGGTCTAACATAGACCAACTCTGAGTTCCCCATGAGACAAACCTGGTTTGCAAGGGGGTTGGTATCTGTTTTCAACCTTATCCTAAGGATTTTTCTAAGGCTCTGCCTCCCCTCCCCAAAAGATGCCAAGAGCCTTATCTGTGGGTTGTGACAGTACCCACGGGAGGAACCAGATCAATGCTCCCCCCAGGTTAATGCCCACTCATCCAAGGATGAGATGACTATAAATTGCCTCAGTTACGTGGGGCCTTATTAAAGATAATTAAAAGGAAGGAGATGCTGGGAGTCATGGCCTCAGCCATGGCTGTGTGAATATTTTCTAACTTACATAAACAATCCTAAAAAACATTCGTGGTTATAACAGTAAAAAGGTGTTTATTAAAAAAGAGGACTTTGTGCAGCCCTAAAAGAAGTATGCCGCTTCTATGCAGATCACACAGGTGTAGTTAGGGATTCCATGCAAAGGCTCAAAGACTGGAAAGAAAAAAATCCATGGCAGTGAGTTCAGAAGGTCTGTTCAGCCAGACTCATTCATCACATTGCTGAAGTGCCAGACAAGAAAATGGGATCGAGAAGCCCACCAAGGATGGTATGAATCCTGATTCACCGGCTCCCCCTGGCTGACCAATGTTGTCAGCCATCACTGGGCCACTGGTAATTCTGCTTTTGCTCTTAACTTTTGGACCCTGCTTGACTAATCGGTTGCTTTTGTTAGAGACAGAATTGATACTCTAATTCTAAGATTAGAATCATTTAGTAGAGAAGAAGAGGGGAATGAAGGGAAATGAAATTTAAGGCCTGGCATTCATGTAACTTATGTCCAGAGAGTTGTTTATAAGCTCAGAAGCCTGAGGCAGAGGACTCAGTGGAACAAGCCTGGGCACGCCCAGGCAGACCATTGTTAAAACATTCCTGGGGCTGATAGTTTGGAGTCATATGTTAACCAGGTGTTCTGCTGACTTGCACGTACCATTCTGCAAATGTGTTGGTGTTTAAATGGGCCAACTGTGTGTAACCATGCCAAATTCCTCTTAGCCCCCACCCTCTCCCTATAAAAACCCCTAGCTTTTGAGCCATGTGGTCGATGCCTCTACCTCGTGTGTGAGGTACACATCGGCCCAGAGCTCCGCCATTAAACTACCTCGTGTTTTTATATCAAGATGATTTATTCATGCTTTTTGAGTGCCACCTTCTCGAGACTGGAGTGGGGAGGGCTCCCCATGGAGGTCTTTCATTGTGTGCATGTGGAGCACATATGTGTATGGGTGCATTGGCCAGTGCATGCATGTATGAGGGCTGGAGGTCAACACTAAGAGTCTTTCTCTGTTGCTCCCACTTTATGTTGTTCTTGAGACAGGGTCATCTTGTGATCTTGTGAGCCTGTGACTCAATGTTTCAGATGGCTGGACAGTCATCTCATGGGATCCTCTTTCTCTGTCCCCTAGAGCTGGGGTCTTGGATATATGCCACCATTCCCAGCTTTTACGTGGGTGC
The DNA here is from genome assembly GCF_900095145.1 of Mus pahari. Classification (NCBI taxonomy): domain Eukaryota; kingdom Metazoa; phylum Chordata; class Mammalia; order Rodentia; family Muridae; genus Mus; species Mus pahari. Next base: position 56,786,874 of record NC_034591.1, read on the forward strand.
TGGAGATTTAACCAACTATACCATCTCTCCAGTCCCTGGATATATATCTTTTTGGTTATGTTTCCAATTCTCTTGAACATTTTTTAATTAGACTATTTATCCTTCTTATTACCGACTACTTAATATATACATGAGTCTTTGTCAAATAAGTCCACGCATTGTGGGTGTGGCGGTTGTCTACCTGGGTGTGGCTTGCTTGCCTTTTCACTTTCTTACTGGTAATTTTGTTTTAAATTGATATCAGTTCTCAGCTGTCAAATATTCATTCAGGGTTATTGTTTTTTCTTCCTAAGAAATATTTGTTTATCCCTAGGTATTGAAATTGGTGTCTTGCTTCTGTTAGATAAAAGCTTTACAATTCTATCATATTTTGGTCTAGGGTCATGTCAAATTCCATTTTCTGCATAATATGCATTGAGTTAGAAATGATTATTTTGGCACAGCTATCCAATTGTTCTAGCGCTGGAAGACCCTCCCTCCATGAAGTGATGGCCGCTGACATGTCATCTTGATTGACACTGATGTGTTGAGTGGGCGAAGTCTCATGACCATACATTTTCTCCTCGTGTCTGAGAAGAAGGCATTTTAAGAAGAAATTAATATTTAAGTCAGTGCACTGGGACTAGAGTGTATTACGCTGCCAAGTGTACGTGAACCTCATATAATCAATCAAAGGCCTCAAGGAAAAAGACTAAGATCCCTCAGTATAATGGGAGTCTGCTAGTGTTCTCAGACATCAGCCACAGCATCAGCTCCTCCCCATGTCTCTATCCTGCCGGCCACCAAAGAGCTTCACTCAACTCTTTCTTCTTCCAACTCTGTCTTATCCACTCATTCATTTGTTCTTATACCCTAAGTATATTATTTTATACCTGAAATCTTAATTATTGTTTCACAGTTTGCCTTGGAACATGGTAATGTACAACTCCTTTCTTCCTTTCCAAGACTGTTTAGATTTTCCAGGTCTTGTAAACTTCCACATGAACTGTACCATCATCCACATGTCTAAAATTATGATGAAAATCTCTTTGAACTTCTAAGTAAACTTAGGGGTAATTGTCATCTTAAAGATGTGGAGTCTTCCACGTTTTAATGGGCAAGTGACTGCTCTTTGTTGAATCTGCTCAGCAACATTTTGTAGTTTTCCGAACAGAAGCTTTAAGTATCCCAACTTACATCTGAAATTGATCCCTAATGCTTGACATGGTTAGGACAGGGTACCTTTCTCAATTTCTTTTTCTGATCTGTTAGCATCAGTAGAAATAAGTACAAAGAAGTGTGGTGTGCTCACTCTGCACCTACAGCCTCACCAATTCACGTAGCCCTTCGTGATTCTTTTAGGCTCTCTGTGTGTCTAGCCCTGTGTGTGTGTGTGTGTGTGTGTGTGTGTGAGAGAGAGAGAGAGAGAGAGAGAGAGAGAGAGAGAGAGAGAGCAGACTGCATTGATTCCGTCTCTCACACCCTCTCACCATTGCTGTGACTTGAACCTTTCTGTGTCCCTAAATTCACACCTTGAAATTCTAAGTCCCAAGTGATGGGGTTTGAAGTCTCAGACCTTCAAAGGTAAGGAGGACATGGAAGTTGTCCCCACAGTGGGGATAGTGCCCCACAAAACAGAGCCTGCTGCCTCTCTTGCACCATCTTCAGGGAACACTAGAAGACAGCTGTCTGCACAACTAGGATGAGGACCCTCAGCAGGCCTGAGATCGGGTGATCTAAGCTTGCTGTTTCCAGAACCATGAGAAAATGCAGGCTGTTTGAGCTACCCAGTCTAAGGCATTCTTCTGTAAGAGCCAAAAATAAGACAACTTAAATGTTTTCCTTGTCCTAATGCACCGACCTGTGCCTTTACAACACTACCAAAATGGTAAGAATAAACATTTTTCTGTTTCCAGTCTTGGATGAACTATGCTCAATATTTGCTTTAAAAGTTGGCAATCGTTGTTGGTTTTATTTATCTGCATTGCAGATGGAATGGTTCCTTCTGCAGTTGGTGTCATCATGTAGCTCAGATCTCCTCAACCCTACACCCAGGCTGCTGTGGCAGCTAACGTTAGCTCTTGGTTGAACCTCTTCCAGGATTTGAGCTTGACCAAAGTCTTTTCATAAGTCCATACCTCTGCTTAAGGGACAACCCTCATCCAGTGGATGGAGAGATTAGAGACTGGGTTCTTGTCACTTGATTTGGGACACATCTGGACAGGTAGCAAACCCTGTGGGATCAGCAGAGGCTTTTGTTGAGATTACATAATCTGTCAGTTTCTTGTTCTGCTTAACACTCCCATCCATCTACATTCTGCTACAGAGAATTTTCTTGCAAGCCTTTCCCAATAACCTTTCTCAGGCCAGCAAAGAAAGGCACTGGAGTCTAAGGCAGCAACCTTTTAAGCAGGACTCAGGAGCCGGATCACCTGAGAAGGAATCTAGTGGAGACACGTCCTTCTGACTCTGCAGATTCAACCAATTTCCAGCTCATTTGTGGGCTCTGCCCCCCTGGTTTTAAGCATTTTACATCTTGAATTGTGCCCGGCTTCTGTAATTCCAGCACTGCGGAGGCTGAGACTGGAGATTCAAGAGTTGAGGCCAGCTGGAGTTATAAAGAGAGATCCTGTCAAACAGAGTGAAGAAGAGAGATGGGAGAGAGGAGAGAGGAGAGAGGAAAGGGGCAAGAAAGGACTCGGAAAATAGTGAGTCTGTTTTGACTCATAGACTTTTTTTTCTTACTAATCTCCAAACCATAAAATATAATCACTATTTACACAGCATTTACATTATTCGTATTGTACATAACTTAGAGGCAATTTAGGGAAGTTGGGAAAATTACAAAAGTTATGTGCAAATATCTTTTCTTCTAAGGAACTTGGGCATCCTGAGATGTTAGTGTTTGGGAGATTTCGAGAGCAACCCCAGAGGGCAGACTTTACACACATGTAAATCTGTGGAGGAGTCTTTGTTTAATGCGAGTTTTCATTATGAACAGGTAGTTAATGTGTTCAAATGCTTTTTTCTCTTTCTGTGGCGAGTTGTGTAAACAAATTCTTACTTTGTTGGGATTGTCCTTGTATGCACTGACTTTGTTGAAGAACAATGGAAATACAGTAGACTGAGAATCTTGAACTGTAAGTTAAATATCTTTTATGCATGTTCAGGTCCTATGCAACTATCAAAACGAAACAAAACAAAACAATAAAACAACCTTTTCCTTAACTCTTGAATTTTCCCAGTTCCTGTGCTGTTCCCTGTGACCTTTCGCAGGGCTATTGGTCACCAGTGGGACTTGAACAGAGTTCTGATGTTGTGAGTGCTGACCAATGGATACACGTCCAGGATCAGCTTCAGTGAGGCAGCTCAACTTTATTGAGGGTGAACAGGGACTATTTAGAGATCTTGAGGAATGGGTAGGGATTTCCAAGGTGAATACACATTACTGCTAGGGTGAGCATGCTTCATTTACATGAAAAGGAATTCCAAGAACCTACCTGGCAGGTTCTTATAGGGAGAGAGGAAGTTGAGCCTGTAATCTGGCCATAGGCTACATGACTTTCCTCAGAGGTTTTTAGGGGTTACAGGTAGGAAGGCTTGTTGATTGGTCAAAACACAGAACCTAATTATCATAAGATAAGAAGGGTTGAGCTGAGTGGGACTTACTTGCTGAGTCATGCAGCACTTGCAGGAAGCTCTGTCCAGGGTCATCCTCCAGATAAGGTCAGGTACCTCTGTTTAGAAATATGCTCCAGATAAGATCAGGCAGAGAAGAGGAAGTCCCGAGGAGAACTGGAGTCCTCCACGTTGTACCAAACAGAGATCTTCTCTAGACTTGCAGACTGTGACCTTAATAGCAGGGTCTTCCAACAGTCCTCCATTTTCCTTCATTCTGTACATGGCTCCGATACCAGACTCTTGCCAATAGACAGGTCATCCAGATTTAAAAAAAAAAAAAAAAAAAAAAAAAAAAAAAAAGAGCTAACAGACATTATAAACCAAATGAACCTAACAGATATTTATAGACGGTTTCCAAACAAAGAAGAATGTACCTTCTCAGCATCTCACTGAACTTTCTCCAACATGGGCCACATAGTCAGACTCAAAGGAAGTCTCAATAAATAAAAGGAAATTGAAATAACGTACTGCATACTATCTGACCACCATGGATTAAAGCTGGTATCAACAACAGAAACATCAGAAAGCTTACAAATTCATGGAAACTGAACAACCCACTACTAAATGAAAAATTAAAAACTTTCTAGAATTGAGTGAAAGTGAAAACACAACATACCCAAATTTTGGGATACAGTGGAGGTGGTTTTAACAGACAGGTTGATAGGATTACATGCCTACATTAAAAAATTGGAGTGATCTTATACTAGTAACTTAACAGCAGACCTGAAGGATCTAGAACACAAAGAAGAAATACTCAAAAGAAGCAGGTGGCAAGAAATAACTGAAAGAGGGGGAGGGTCTAGAATGGGAGGATCAAATGGAGAGAGGGAGGAAAGAGGGAAGAAGGTATAGAGGGAGAAAAAGCAAAAAAAAAAAAAAAGGTCCATTTGAGGGGTCATATAGAAACCTGATACAGTAGAAACTCCCTCAAATATATACATTTATGAAGGTGATCTAAATGAAACTGATAACGAACAAGGGAGACAGAGCCCACACTGAATACCTCTTATTACCAAACGAAGCTTCCAGTACCAGGAATGGGTTATGTCGCATAGAGCAGTTGGCCAAAGGGGTCCCATGGGAAACCCCAAACAACCCAGACTATTGGCAAGCCCATTGGCTGCTCTGTACAAACTGACTGCACAGCTCTATTGCTAACGACAGCACCTACATAACTCACTGAACGCAGAGAAGTTGAGCTGGTGTCAAGTAGAGGCTTCACCCCTACAGACTAGTGAGAGTTCATGGGACTGGGAGGTACTTACTAGGCATGCCACCAAGAGAGAAAGGTAAACACCAACCCAGCTCCAAACCCTTTGATCTACAGTGGTGGCCTGCCTCCAGGATACACAATAGTGACTCAAAGGTTGTGGGAGTAAGCAACTAATATCTGATTAGATTAAGGTCCACTTCATGAGGTGCAACCCATGCCCAACACTGCTTGACTGGCCAAGAACCTCGTACTAGATAGGTCATGAACCTAGGGAAAAACTAAACACTAACGCTCTGCAAAAGAAGTGGTTCTCAACCTGTGGGTTATGGCCCTTTGGGGGAGGGTGTCAAATGACCCTTTCACAGGGGTCACCTATCAGGTATCCTGCATATCAAGTATTTATATTACATTTCATTGCAGTAGCAAAATTACAGTTATGAAATAGCAACAAAAATAATCTTTATGGCCACCACAACACGAGGAACTCTATGAAAGGTAGCTATCGGAAGGTTGAGAACCACCATGCTAAAGGAGCATAACAACAAAACAACCCTCAATGACATTTTGCTAGACTCACAGAGCAGTGTGCCTTGCTCAGCTCTCATCAGAGAAGCTTCCTCCTGCAGTAGATAGGATCAAATACAGAGACCCACAGCCAGTATGCAGAGTGTGAAAGACCTTGGAATACTCAGCCCTAAATGGGATGTCTCCATCGGATCTTTCCTTTCGGTGATCAGGGAATCCTACAGAAGAGGAAGTGGAAAGAGTGTGAGAGCCAGGAAGGATGGAGGAGACCAAGGAAACAAGGCTAAACACAGCAGGACTGATGCACATACCAACTCAAGAGACTGTGGCAGCACACAGAGCCTGCTCCGGTCTGCACCAGATGGGGTCCTAGAGCTGAAAGAATCAGACAAATGCCCCCCTCCCAAACCCAGAAGCTATCTTTCCAATTGGTAGCTACTTGCAACTAAAAGCTCTTTTGTTTTCTCTAAAGGAAACAAAATACTGTTAAGGAATTTGTCGGACACTGGAGTGTGTGGACACGTGTGTCCTGGTCTGCTTTTTCTGTGGCTCTTCTCTGTTTGCTCTGTTTCTTTCTGATACTTTGTATCATATTTTATTTGATTATTATTCCTTAGTAGCCTGTTTGTTTTCTAACAGGAGACAGAAACGGAGTGGATCTAGATAGGGGAGATGGGAAGGAACTGGATCGGGTAGGAGGATAGCCACAGTTTGAATACATTATATGAAAACATCTACTTTTAACTTGAAAATAAGGAAAAAAAAAATTCTTTTGAAAATGAAAATTACCTTTGCACCAAACAGCCACAGCCAATTTTTTCTTGCTATTACTTCTTTTTAAATATAATTTTGTTTGGTTTATTATTATTATTATCGTGTGTGTTTAGGGCTCCCGTGTGCCAAGACCTGCATGTGGAGATGAGAGGACAACTTTGAGGAGTTGTTTCTTTCCTTCTGCTGTGGGCTCCAGGAATCAAGGTCATACTGTTGGGCACGTTAGCACAGCTAGCTCCTGCCGAGTAATCTCCCTGGCTCATCACAGCCATCGCTTCCTAGATGACACAGCACTAACAACTGTTTTCATGGTATCACACTGTATTAGTAATCTAGAGATACGGTAAAGTCTACAGCAGGATATGTGTAAGTTCTATGCAAACTCTACATTGTTCCATAGAAGGAAGTTGAGCAACTAAGGATTTTGATCTCTATGTGGGTCTTGGAGCCTGTTCCCCACAAATGCAGAGAACTGACTATCACACACACACACACACACACACACACACACACACATGCATGTGCACACACACATTACTTTTATTTTATTTTTATTACTAGCTATATGCTTACATTTTTTTTTTTTGTTTGTTGTTTTTTGTTTGTTTGGGGTTTGGTTTTCCTTTTAGAGACAGGGCTGCACTGTATAGACAAGGTCATGTGTTTTCCAGTTGAGTTTATATTGATGGTCAATTCCAACTCAATGTGATGCAGCATGACTTGATAGCTCTTTACCACTGTAAGTCTTGGTTTTAAGTAACTCTGAGATTCTGATCTCCTTTGCTTTACAATAAAGATAAAATGCTGTCGGCATTTCCAGGCCTGTATCAGTGAGGCAGGTGCTGTCTCCCTATAGATAGGTGATAAAGAAGAAAGACCCATGATGAGAACTGGCAGATGCTCACATACGCTTCAGTGAAAACGGAGGCTGGGAGCGGGGGTGGGGGGGGGGGGGGGGGTGGGCAGGGCGTAAAGGAAGATAAAGGGTTAAAACGTCAGAGCCTCCAGAGCTGAGGCAGGTGCTGTCTCCCTATAGATAGGTGATAAAGAAGAAAGACCCATGATGAGAACTGGCAGATGCTCACATACGCTTCAGTGAAAACGGAGGCTGGGAGCGGGGGGGGGGGGGGTGGGGGGGGTGGGCAGGGCGTAAAGGAAGATAAAGGGTTAAAACGTCAGAGCCTCCAGAGCTGAGGAAAATGAATAAAAGGAGTCTTATCTGGGTGTGACTAGCCCTGCTAATCAGAAGAGGAAGGGAGGTGGGGCTCTGAGCCAGTGACTGCACACCTGCCACCCCACCTCCCACACCCCTGAGACACTTGTGTAAGGCACCATTGTCTTCTCATATATTCTGGCTTCTAATACAGCTAATTATATAGACTTAATTATACGTAAAGATGTCTTCTAATAAGACCTTGTACCTAGAAGTTCCCTTTAGACCACCGTACAGACAAGGAATATGAGGGGACCAAGGAGGTCTTAGTTAGTTACATGCTGGTGACTAACTGTCTGCCGAGGTAAAGAGACAGGCTGACCATGAAAATGTGAGAGCAAAGAGAGTTTAGTGTAACTAATCGCACTCCATGGAGGTAACACTGGCCAAGAGATGAACAGCTAGCAGACAGCCAAGGTCAAAGCTGGAGGGGAAGATGACCCTTCCGCACCCCCAACTGGGTTAGTGGTGCGTGGACAGTCCCTGGTCCCCTGGTAGTTCCAGGAAGTCATGCCTATATCACACAGGCCCTCTGATAGCTCTGCCTATGATAGCCCAGAAAATTAACCTCCCTTACCAGAGACCTCAGCCTTTGCCCACAGTCTGCCATCACTCCGTAAAACTTCTGAATAATGGAAATTTAAGCACTTTGGAAACCCCACCTCTCTTGGGAGTTTCTTCTTGTCTTTGATTTCTTACTTTTCTTTCTTTATTTTTTTTTGTTGTTTTTCTTTAATAATTCTTAATAAGGCCTGTTTCTGCTTTGCACGCACCCATAAAAGTTTCTTTCATGTCTTGAGACAACAGACTGGAGCCATTGTCTCGAATGGATTTTTGCAGTGACCATGGCGTGTGGCACTCTAATTTCTCAAGTCATACACAGCTGGCCCTGAAAGTTCCCGTTACTTTAAAGATTCCTGCATCATTGCCACTAAAACTAAGCTAATGGAGGAAGGGGCCAGTTTGCCTGTAGCTCTTGCTGACTGTAGAGCATTTAGTCTGTGTCTTACCTAAAGATGCTCAGAATCACGTTTGAAGGTCATTACCTTGTCTCTGAGATTATGTGGGAGGTGGGGATCCCCTATTCTCAGCCTAGAGCTCCTGAAGAGCTTACAAATAAGAGAATCTTGTTCTAGGATTTTCTGGGACTCTGATTCCTGACACTGAGCCCCCAAATCTAACATGTTTCCAAGTACTAAGAGCATCTAACATAAAGTTCCTAAATCCTGTGGAATTTCCTAAGTGATGGCAGCACCCTTTCTTCCAAGGAGATGGCCCTTGGTGGGCTCTTCAGTGGATGTCAATCACCAGAAACTCTGTGTGAAAAGTTCAGTGTTTACTGTTGGTGTGGAGCCACATATCCTTAAACCCAGAGCTTGGGAAGCTGGAGGATCAGGAGTTGAACAGAAGGAAGGAAGAAAGACAGAAAGATAAGGAAGGAAGGAAGGAAGGAAGGAAGGAAGGAAGGAAGGAAGGGAGGGAGGGAGGGAGGGAGGGAGAGAGAGAGAGAGACAGAGACAGAGACAGAGAGACAGGCAGGCAGGAAGGAAGGAAGAAAGGAAGAAAGAAAGAAAGAAAGAAAGAAAGGAAGAAAGAAAGAAAGAAAGAAAGAAAGAAAGAAAGAAGAAAAGAAAGGAAGGAAGAAAGACGAAAAGAAAGGAAGAAAGAAAAAAGACAGAAGAAAGAACGATGACAGGAAGAAGAAAGAGTAGAAGAAAGAGAAGGAAGGAAGAAATTAATTAATTAATTAATTAAAATAGAAAGGTTAGAAGTTTGGATTGTTTGGCCTCATCTGCCCTGGTTTAGGGAGGGGAGAAACAGTTAATTAATGAAAGTTGGTGCCTACATGATTCATCCGTAATAATCTTTAGACAGCATGGCCCAGAGCTTCGAGTCTGAACACATCTCCAGGTAAGAGCAGAGCACAGGCAAGTTCATGCATCCGTTTGCGCAGTGACTGGGACTGTTCTAGACCTTGTCCCCGCGTGTCTTTTCATCTCGCTAATCATTCATTTAGTATATAACAAGCCAAAAAATGAACCACTCTCTCAAATGACAGCACCCAAGATTGGAGGGTCACAGGACTCTCTTATGTGTAGCCAACACAAACACAAGCTAAACTGAAGTGACACCACTTTGTGGACAGTCACGTGGGTGGGAGCAAACCGTCTGTGGGATCCACGCACAGCTCGGGTAGCTCAGTCATGCCTAATTGAATTATAGGACTCCTAATCGTTCCCCCACAGTGACCTGCAGAAGTGCATGATGTGGAAAAACTACCCTCTGGTGTCAAATAACCATCAGGGGCCGGGCAGCCTAGGAAGTTGAGCACGTGAAAGAGGGCTGGATCTCCCCAGCTTGTCACCATTCTGTTCATTTCCCCCGGTGTTCTCTACTACAGGGATCCTACTTTCGTGATCCAATTTTGTTTTTTGTTTTTGTTTTTTTTTGTTTTTTGTTTTTTGTTTTTTTAAATATGTAATTTTAATGTATAAAGAACGGGAGAACACAGATGATTCACTAAGCCTTCCACCAGGGCTTTCCCTTCCATCAGAGCCACTAGGGGGAGCTGATTTTATTCGTTTCTACCTTATCCCTCCAGAGTTTTTCCTCAATTCGAGTCCTAGAATCAATGGAGTATGATATAGCCATCCCACAATGCCATGGACACTGGTTCCAGTAACCCTTACAGGTATTAAAATCCACGTGCGTCCAAGTCCCTTGTATAAAATGACGCTTATCCCCTTTATACTTGAAATGAGTTTTAAATCAACGACAACAGGAAAAGCATTTCTTACTTGTTTGTTCTTTCTCTGTGTGTGTGCACAACGCACTTGTGTGTAGTATATACACGTGAGTGTGATAGTACACACTCATGCAGAGGCCAGAGTGGGCTATCAAGAGCCTTTCCGATCATTCTCAGCTTATTCCCTTGAGACGAAGTCTCTCATGGAACCCAAAGCTTACTGTCTCAGCCAGGCCGGCTAGCTCTCACAGTCCTTCTCTCTCTCTCTCTCTCTCTCTCTCTCTCTCTCTCTCTCTCTCTCTCTCT
>NC_034591.1:56797435-56802847 GCF_900095145.1 Mus pahari
ATTTATTTAATGTATATAAATATGCTGTAGTTGTTTTGTCTTCAGACACACCAGAAGAGGGAGTGATATCACACTGCAGATGGTTGTGAGCCACCATGTGGTTGCTGGGAATTGAACTCAGGACCTTTGGAAGAGCAGTCAGTACTCTTAACCACTGAGCCATCTCTCCAGCCCTACGTGCATCTTCTCTGACTGACCCAGACCCAGCAGTCCTCTGCTGTATGTATTCTGGGGCCCTCATATCAGCTGGAGTATGCTGCCTGTTTGGTCAGCCAGTGTTTGAGAGATCTCGGGGGTACAGATTCATTGAAACTTCTGGTCCTCCTACAGGATCGCTCTTCTCCTCAAATCCTTGCAGCCTTCTCTCATTCAACAACAGGGGTCAGCTGCTTCTGTCCATTGGTTGGGTGCAAATATCTGCATCTGACTCTTTCAGCTGCTTGTTGGGTCTTCCTGAGTGCTGTCATGCTAGATCTCTTTTTGTGAGTGCTCCATAGCCTCAGTAATGGTGTCAGGCCTTGGGACCTCCCCTTGAGCTGGATCCCACTTTAGACCTGTCTCTGGATCTTCTTTTCCTCAGGCTCCTCTCCATCCCTGTAATTCTCTCAGGCAGGAACAACTCTGGGTCAGAGTTGTGACTGTGAGGTGGCAACCCCATCCCTTACTTGATGCTCTGTCTTCCTGCTGGAAGTGGGTAATATAAGTTCCCTCTCCCTACTGTCAGGCATTTCATCTAAGGTCCCTTTGAGTTCTGAGAGTCTCTCACCTCCCAGGACTCTGGTACATTCTGGAGGGTCCCTGCAACCTCCCACTTCCCAAGGTTGCCTGTCTCCTTTCTCTCTGCTGGCCCTCAGGGCTTCTGTCTCTTTTCCCTCATGCAGCGGTCACAGGCATGTGCAGCCATGCCCAGCTTTTGCTGTGAGAGCTGGGGATTTGAATACAGGACTTCACACTTACAAAGCAAGCAATATTACCCACTGAGCTATCTCTGCAGCCCCTGCGAATAGATCTTATACCAAATCTTTAGGAGGACGATGACAAGAACAGAGGACTCATCCTCTATCACTTATAACCACTGGAGGCCTAAGTATTCATTCCATTTATTAGCTGACGTCATAGACGAGAAACCCACAGATATAAAGCACTGGCTGTGTCTATGCCTCAGCAAGATAAATATGGAGATATAGCTGATTTTATAGGAAGGGTGTCTTGATAGTTCTTCCTCTCTCTGCTCATTTCTCTTGTTGTCACGGTGAACCTTGTGCACACTGTTCTGGAAAACCACTGCTCACCCATTTTCCTCTTGATGTAATTTTCCATCATGTGAATAATACTTCAAGTCACCAACCTTTCTGCCACCTGAATCCTGTCCTTTACAGAGTCTTTCTCCTTGAATTTACAAAGTATTTCTGAGAATATTCTTGTTATGTTTTCTCAGGCATGTGCACGCATTTCACTTACTGAAAAATGGGATGGATTAGAAGAAAGGCTGCAGTAAAAATCTTGGGAAACTTTCAGTTTCTGGTCCATCATGTAAAGAACTTCAGTGACATCATTCCCATCAATAAGAAGAAAACAGAATACAGTAAGGATCCGTGTCTTTTTGGTGTGTTGGAGAACTGTGCTCACAGGCAGAGCCCTGCCCCTGTGTTGGAGAAAGCACTGGACAGACGGGATCACAAGAGGAGGAACAGCAGCTGCTGGAGTTGGTCTTGGTACAGGAAAACAGCTGATTACCAACACAAGGAGCAGGCTGTGGTATTGATGGCAATACTTCCCTTCTCATCTCCCCTCCCTTCCCCTCTCCTCTCCTCTCCTCTCCTCTCCTCTCCCCTCTCCTCTCCTCTCCTCTCCTCTCCTCTCCTCTTCCCTCCTCTGGCTTCTCCTCCTCTACCCTCCATTCCCCTCCCCTCCTCTCTTCTCTCCATCTCTCCTCTCCTGTCCCCTTCCTTCCTCTCCCCTCCTGTCTTCTCCCTTCCTTTCCTCTCCTCTGCTCTCTACCCCCTCCTCTCCTCTGCCATTCTCTCCTCCATACTCCTCTGGCATCCCCTCTCCTCTTCCCTTCCCTTCCCTTCCCTCCCCTCCCCTCCTCCTCCTCTCCTCTCCACTCACAAGCCTGATACCCCCAAAATAAGGGCAGGCAGGCAAGAGAAACGTATTTCATTTGATCAGAGGTTTACATGAGGGCAGATATGTTTAAAGCTCTACCTAGACTCAGTGAAGATGGGGAGCCATGTGGAGATGAGACTGGGTGTGAAGGGAGTGATGTGCTTGACCAGGCTCCTGTGGAGAAATGAAGCCAGATCCTTCTTCCTGGTTATAGGACAGGAGAATGAAGGTCTTCAGCCTACTGTGCATCCCTGGCCATACAGAAGAGAGGAGGCAGTGCTAGGGTGGTTTTCTACGTCTGGCTTCTACGGCTCACTTTGTAGGGGACCTTGACGGGAGGTAACCCTGATGCCCTCGCGATACAGGGTGAGGAAGAGCTCTCTGTGCCACAGCACTGTGTTTGGACCATCCCTGGTTGAATCCCAACACTAAGACGTCTGAGAGTACATCATCTCACAGGCTGTACCATCCCAGGGAATTAATACCCCCCTACTGTTTTTTTACTTTGAACCTTCCAAGTTTTCATGGTGAGAATGGGAGGAAATCCTCTCACACTTCTGAAGAAGAAATGGTCCATTTTAAATGAGAGGTCCTATTGTTAACTAGGTGTGACCACAAACAACTTGAGAAACTGTCTCCATTGCATGGATCGTAGGTCCCACTGGAGTCTAACCATCACAGAGATAAGGAGACCATCTGAATTCTTCTTCTCTAGCATTTCCAGCTCACCTAAGGGGGCCAGGGGTGACACAGATCCATCTCTAGCTCCGAGTCGCTGTCAAATGGCCTACAGACCAAAACCTGTTAACTGAACTGCAGAAACTGCAATAGTAGACTCTACTATTATCATTGAAAATCCCAACCTCGTTCTAATAGTAATTGGAAGGTTCAGTAGGTAGATAATTGTGAAAGACACAGTTGAACTGAATAACACCGTCAGCCAACTGATTGAAACTGGTACCTGTAGAGTATGACATTCGACAATAAAAGATTTATTTCAAGCTCATCCAAAACAATCAGCATTGTAAGTCATACCTTGGACTACACAAACACACTTGAAATACCCTAAATAGGGCTGGAGAGATGCCACCATGTGGCTGCTCTTTCTAGCCTAGTTTTCCAGCACCCACACGGTGACCCACAACCACTTGTCACTCTAGTTCCCGTCCTAGTTCTGACATTCTCTTCTGGGCTTTGTGGGCATCAGGCATGCATGTGGTATACATACATACAAACATTCAGGCTGACATATATAAACACTCACAAATAAAAATAAGTAAAAAAACAAAAACAAAAACAAACAAAAAACAAAACAAAACAAAAACAAGAACAAAACAAAAAAACTGAAACAGGGTCTCATACTTCGTGTAGAAACCGGAACGTAGATAGGCTAACCCCAAACTCACAGAGAACTGTTCGCCTCTGTGTCCTTAGTGCTAGGATTAAAGGCCTGCACTTTTGCACTTAAATACAAATTATACAAAGCTCATAAATGACAATGGGAATAAACTAGAAAACAATAATGGAAAACTGAAAAACTCCATAGAATACTTGAGATTAAAGAGCATAATTCTAAGTAAACGTGTGTTAATGAAATCACAAAAGAGGTAATTATAACTCACCAACATTTGCTTAATACAAACTGGGCATGGTAACACTTGCCCATAGGCCCAGTACCAAGCAGGCTGAGCTAGGAGAATCAGTTTAAGGCCAAGGATAGCCAAAGCTATAATACCAAGACCTTCTCAAAGAACAAACTAACAAAACAAGAACAAAAAGTACCCCAACAACTGAGGGCTGGTTCCCTTCTAGTTCTGGTGGGCAACCCAAACTACTGTTACCAAGACCTTATCGCTGAAGACATCAAATGTTCTGGTGACAGGACATGGAGAAATTAAGCTAGAACTGGACTGGAAGGTCCCTCCCTGCTGGAGAGCCCTAACTGTGCTAGACAAAGCTGAACCCACTGTAGGAGGAAAGCATCATCAATGGTCATACTCAACTGTAGATGGAGCCTGAGTGCAGAAATAATGACCAGCCACTCAAGATGAGCTCAGTGGATCAATAGTGGCTTCACAGTTAAAGAGGTATACACTTGCTTTCAGAATGGGTTTGGGGCCCACTCTGCATCTGGTACTGTAAGCTTGGTCAAAAGTCCATGACTGAGAAGGTTAGAGATCATAGGATAGAAGCCTTTTTTCCCCCCCTCTAAATGGACATGATGCGCTCATCAGATGTCTTCTGCACAATTGTATTTATGTGCATAGATCAGTGCTGCTCTCGGCTTTGGTCAGAGAAACTGTCTTCTGCAGTAGGTTCCTTGTAGTATCAGCACTCAGGAGATGGAGGTAGGGGGGATCAAGAGTTCAAGGACAGGCCAGGTGGTAGCAGCACAAGCCTGTAATCCCAGCACTTGGAAGGCAGATGTGGTGGACCTCTGTGAGTTCAAGGCCAGCCTGGTCTACAAAGCGTGTTCTAGAATATTCAGAACAGCCAGGGCTGTTACACAGAGACAACTTGTCTCAAAAACAAACAAACAAACAAAAACCAAAAAAAGTTCAAGGACAGTCTCAGCTACATAATAAATTCAAGGCTAATCTAAATGACACCCTGTCTCAAACAACAACGGCAGCAAAAAACAATAAACCAACCAACTAGCCAACCAAACAACCAAACAAAAAACCCTATTTCTAAAAGTGAGGGATACAGTAAAAGCAGCACTGTATAAAAATATAGCAGCAAAATATATGCAAAAAAATATGAAAGATGACAAAAAAAAATCAACCTAAGATTTCACTTTAAGAAACTAAAAAACAAGCCGGGTGTGGTGAGGCATGCCTTTAATCCCAGCACTTGGGAGGCAGAGGCAGGCAGAGGCAGGCAGATTTCTGAGTTCGAGGCCAGTCTGTTCCAGGACAGCCAGGGCTACACAGAGAAACCCTGTCTCAAAAAACCAAAAAAAAAAAAAAAGAAAGAAAGAAATCCCCCCCCCCCAAAAGAAACTAAAAGACAGGGCTGGAGAGATGGCTCCGTTGGTAAAGTGCATGCATGCAAGCATGGTGGCTTGAGTCAGAGCCCCAGAACCCAAATAAAGAAGGATGGCACAGGGTTGTGTATGCCTCTCATCCCAACAGTGGGCAGGTAGAAGCAAGCAGGTCCTGGGATTCCCAGTCTGTTGGTGAACTCCAGGCCATTGAGAAAGACTCTGCCTCCCATGTACATGGGCACACACACACACACACACACACACACACACACACACACACACAGAGAGAGAGAGAGAGAGAGAGAGAGAGAGAGAGA
>NC_034591.1:56803050-56815564 GCF_900095145.1 Mus pahari
AGAGAGAGAGAGAGAGAGAGAGAGAGAGAGAGAGAGAGAGAGAGAGAGAGATACAGATAGACAGAGAGAGACAGAGAGAAACTGAGTGTATCTCAGTGGTAGAGAACTTACACAGTATGTGAAAGGCACTGAGTTTGGTTTTCAGAACTGTAAGGAAGAAAAGAAAGGAGGGAGGGGACAGACAAAAGGACTGAGGGAAGAACAGAGGGAGGAAAGGACAGAAGAGAAAGATAAATGGGAGGGAAGGAAAATGGAAAGGAAAGGGAAGGGAAAATAGAAGGCAAATGGAGGGAAAGAGAGAGGGAAGGGAGGAGGAGGGGAGGGGAAGGGAGGAAGAAAGGCTATTATGACTAGTCTGTGCCTACATATTTGAAAACCTAGATGAATCCCCACCTGCAGAAACATGAGTAGGTCCATCTCTGCTAAAGAAATGGAATCAGTAGTGAACACATTTTTAAAGCAGAAAGTACAGGACCAGATGTTCAACAGATGGAGTCTACCAAACAATGAAGAAACTGTACCAGCTTTCTGCAGGCTCCTAAACAGAGCCAGAGAGGAAACTTCCTAAGTTATACTAGGAGCTCTGCATTAACATAACGCAAATCAGACAACAAGATTAACAGAAAGGAATTCTACAGACCAGTGTGTGTCTCACATAAATTCTCAACAAAATGCTACCCAGCCCTACCATGTATTAAAAACTGACATACCACAATGTCTTAGTTGAGATTTTATTGCAGTGACAAAAATGCCTTAGTGCTGAATCTCATGGAGGCATTTCCTCAACTGAGGCTCCTGTCTCTCTGATGATTCTAGCTTATGTCAAGTTGACACACAAAATGAGCCAGTATTCGCAGCTAAGTGATATTTATTCTAGGTAAACAAAGATGATTGACCACTTGTAAACAATTATCTCAATCCATCACCTCCACACATGAAAGAATAAAAAAACAGAGACAAGATTAAGAAGTTTCTTAAAACTGATAAACAATTATAACAGTTATATGAGGAAAGAAAAGTTGATTCACGAAAAACTATCTGCCCTTTTCTTTCCTTCCGTCTCTCATTCTTTCTATCTTTTAAAAATTATAATATTGCCATTATGATAACGATGATGATGCATGTGTGTATGTTTGTGTGTGCCTGCATGCATACATGATGGGAAGATGTACCACAGGCCATTTGTGGAGATCAGAAGACAACATTTGGAGTTAGTTCTCTTCTTCCACCTTTATGTAGGTACTGGGATCAAACTCAGGTTACCAGGCTGGAGCAGCAAGTGCCTTTACATGGCAAACCATCTCAAAGGCCCTCCTTTTTCTTTCTTTTATTTATTTATTTGTTTGTTTATTTATTGGTTTTTCGAGACAGGGTTTCTCTGTATAGCCCTGGCTGTCCTGGAACTCACTCTGTAGACCAGGCTGGCCTCAAACTCAGAAATCCGCCTGCCTTTGCCTCCTGAGTGCTGGGATTAAAGGCATGTGCTTTTTAAAGGATCCTACTATGTAGGACTGGACACATGGCTCAGCTGTTAAAAGCTATCTTACAATCAAGAAGACAAGAATCTTGCTGTGTATCCCAGATTAGTCTTGAACTCATAGTTTTCTTGCCTCAGATTCCAGGATGTTGGGACTGTAAAGTATGTATCACCATGCCTAGTTACATGCCAGGACTGAGCAAGACAATGTACTTGACTACCAAAGCTATATATCTGAATATATATGTGTGTATATATATATATATATATATATATATATATATATCATATACATATAAATGATCTGCCTTAGGAAAATGTGAAATTAAAGATCTAAACAAATAATTTCTGTTTATACAGGAGAAAGTTGCAATAATGCAAAGACATACATTAAATCCAATTGCACTTATGGATTCAATGCAATTCCAATTAAAGGCTCAAGTCATTTTTTGAAAATCAACAAAGTAATTCTAAGGTTTATATGGAAAGCAAAAACCCTCAAATAGCCAACACCAATTTGAAGGAGAGTACGGATGTCAGAGGGCCAACACTACCCAATTTCAGGACTTGCTGTAGATACAGGCAGTTCATGGAAAAGTGGGTGCACGTGCCAGAAAAACACCTAGTAACACCTAGCGACAGACCCCCCCTCACACTCAACTCAGCCTTGATGAAGGAGCTAGGGCAAACCCATGTGTCAATGATAAAATTTCTTGTTTTTAGGATTTCTTTATTTTTATTTTATGTGTGTGAATGTTTTACCTACATGCATATATATGTGCCTTAAATGCATGTAGTACCCACAGAGGCCATCAAATTCCCTTGGTGCTGGAGTTATAGATGGTTGTGAAATACCATGTGGGTGCTTAGAACTGAACCTAGGTTCTCAGCATGAGCAGACATTGCCCTTAACCTCTAATCCATCTTTCTAGCCCAAAGCTAACCTTTCAATAAATCACACAGAAGTAGAAAAGCCCAGCAACAACAACCCAAGTGAAAAATATAAAAAGGAAGAAAAACACCAAAGAGAATCTAGTGTAGACCTTACCTTTTTCATCATGCTTGGTTCTGGAAACTTTGTTAATTATCCAGGGCTAGTAAAGTAAAATGGACCTTGAAGGAGGGCCTATAACCCCTACTTTACTAAACCAGATTATCCCTAATGACATTCTAAATATTTTTCCATATACCCACAGAAAGATAGGGCCTTCACCCCTTATCAGGGAAACTTCTCTTTGCAACAGACAGAGACCATTACAGAAAACCACAACCAATTTAAAAAATGCAAAGTTGTGGAGCCCAGTCCCAAAGGATACACATACAGAACAACTCCTATACCCAAGGCACAGGGAACACTCTAGAAGTCAGGGTTGGGGTTGGGGGGGCGGGGAGACCGTAAAAGCCATAGGGTCAGAGAGACTGCTGTGAGACTGTGTCTCCCAGTGATGTTACAAACCACAACTACAAAGTCATCAACATGACTGCCTCTACATGAGCTGAACAAAGATGACACCGATAGACATGCCAAAATGGATTGGGTAAAGACTATGAGGCCTCAACCCTACACAAAGAACTGTAAGCAGCCAAGAAATGCAAAGGGAAGGAGAAATAGTATTCCTCAGAGAATAACACACCAGTTGGTTATCCAAAACCAAATAGTCAGGTTTGAAAATAAGCGTATCATTAATAGCGTTGTGCTGACTAGATAGGAATGGCCCCATGGATTCATGTGTTTGAATGCTTGCCCATGGCGAGTGGCTCTGTTAGGAGGTATGGGCTTGCTCCGGTGTGCCCAGAAGGAAAGCAGCATGGTGAGAAAGGTTGTAAAACCTGGAAATCAAAAAGACTGCATTGACTGCCTTTCCAGCGTGGATTTGTTGATTGATAGAAGAGAAGCTTCGTCTAACTCAAGATTAGCCCATGGGCAGATCATCGCATCTCTCCTATGTCCCTCTCTCTGTCCTGTGGTTCTCTGTCTGTCTCTACCACATGATGTGAAATCCACAATGCTGCTATCTCTTTTAAGAATGTTGGGTGCATTCTGCCCTCTTCACCTAAGCCCTCCTTAACACCTTCTAGAACTTTCCATCATTTGGAGAACATGTTTAAAGGCACTGGAAACTTTCATTTCCTGGAAATATTGGTCTGAGTTAGTGAAGCAAACTTTTATGTTCAGATCACTTTCAAACGTTTGAGAAGGTACTTTTAAGTTGTCTTAAAAACATAACGAACCAATTGGACTCACTTCCTGGTGTACAAAAGGCTGAGGGAGGGAGACAGCCATGCCTTAGCCCCAGTGATTCTCTGTGATGGATGGGAATTAAATTGAACTAAGCAAGGACTTAGTCACTTTGAACTGGCTTTGTAATTCCTGTGGAAGCATAGTTATGATTGGCACCACACATCCTGAGATTAATGCTGAGGATGCTGAACATCCTCTTTTAAAGTCAAATGACCAGACTGTGAGAAACCAATGACAATTTAGGAGGCTGATAACATTCAGAGTGACAATTAGGACATTAAAACCACGGTATTCTGTTAATAACACATGACTTTTGCAAAGTGTACTCCAACTCTAGACTTTGTGACTTCATTATCCAGTCTAGAGACTTACTTTGTTTTTTTTTTTTTTTCTTCTTCTTCTTTTTGTCTCAATTATTTCATAGAAACTATGTCAGACACTGAGAGGGCAGAATTGTCCAGATCACATGCATTCCTCGGAGACCTCCCTGTCCAGGAGAGATGGTACAGAAATAAATATACAACCGGTTCAATATGAGAATGCATCTCCTCCTCTAACAATATTAGAATATTCAGTAGAGTTTATTTAAAAAATAGTCTAAAAGCTTATTGACAGTTAAAGTAAAGCAAGAAGTCAGCATAAGCAAGACACAGGCATAGTGGAGGCTGATTGTTGGTTTGTTTGTTTGCTTTTGAGACACTTTCTCTGTGTGGCCCTGGCTGTTCTGGAACCTGCTCTGTAGGTCAGGCTGGTCTTGAACTCATAGATCTGCCTGTCTCTGCCTCCCGAGTGCTGAGATTAAAAGCCTGCTCCATCATCACCCTAGAGGCTGATTCTAAGCACTCAAGGACTGCTGGGAATCCTCAGGCCAGTCTCAGATAAGCAGTAAAACCTGTAAAACTAGCTAAATAGAGAGACACAATAGTGTGTGGTGGTGACTGCCTGTAATCTCTGCATTTAGGTGAGGCAGGGAGATTACTGCAAACTTGAGACCAGTCACATAATAAGCTTGAAGCCATCCTGGCCTACATACTAAGATAGTCTCTCAAAACCAAACCAACCCTCTAAAAGTATGACTGTGCTGTTGGGTGATTAAAGTCAGTATGGAATTGGGTCAAGGATATAACTCAATGGTTAAGAACACTTGTTGCTCTTGAAGAAGGCCCTTGGCTTTAGTATCTGACACCCTCTTCTGGTCTCCTTACCTCAGATACCAGACACGCTCACTATGTACATACATAAATGCCAGCACAACCCTCAAAAATAAACACATAGGATAAAATAAATAAATCTTTAAAATTAATATATAAAATTGAAAATAGCATAAAAATCAAAAGAATTGTGGAGTTAAACTCCCGGAAAATTTGTTTTGTATGCATATTTTAATCAGCTTTTCAGATATAAAATTTATATTTAATAAAATGCCCATTTACGAACTATTTTTGTCTAGTGTGTGTACTCACATGGCTATTAGCCAACACTTAGCTGAGTCATATTTCCAAGATTCCTTTGTTTCTCTTCTCAATGAATTCAAAACTTCTAGCCCAGGCTCCAAGCAATGACTGACCAGCAATCTTTCTCTTGATAGAAAGGGTTTTGCTCCCCTGTAGTAATATGTAAGTGAAATTATAGCGTATGTACCTTGTGCATATCTTTTCATTGAGCACAGGGATTTTGAGATTCCTCCACATTATCTGTCTCCTTGTTTATCTATCCATTTACCTGTCAACAGACTTTTGTGTGTCTCCAATATGGGACTCAAAAATAAATCTGTCGTAAGCCTTAATATTTAAGTCTTTTTCTGTGTGCACACACAGTTGTTTGTGTGTGTGTGTGTGTGTGTGTGTGTGCATTTTCATGAGCAGATGAATCACAGGAGAAAGACTATAAATAATGAAACAATTTTTCTGATGAGTCCATGCATGCTGGGTCTTTTCTTGCCAACTCGAGAGTTTGGGGTGGTGGATTTCTGTGTTCTTGAGGTTGTCTGGAATCTCAAGACACTTCTATTATCCCTCACAGTCAGTAAATATAAGCGATGCCCACAGGATCCTGTTTCTTGGGGTGGCTTGTCTCACTGACCATATTCTGGGTTTCATGGAGTATTCTTCATTCCCAATGGTATGTAGTATTTTTCTTCTCATTTCTTCTTATTCCTTCTGTCTCCTGTTCTCTTTCTGTCTCTCCCTCTCTCTGTGTGTGTCTCTGTCTCTGTGTCTCTGTCTCTCTTTCTCTCTTTCTCCCCAACACACGCACACACACATCTAGAAAGATGCAGAAACTCTATTTCCAGCACTGCCCCTCTTCTTCCAGTCATTGCTTATCAGATTTAAAACTGCACGGGAAAGGGAGCACTCCCGGGTTCATGGACTTCAGTTACAGAGTTGCCTGGACCTCATCTCTTGAAACACATTTGCCTTTTCTTTTGCATCTTATTCATCCTGGCACCTTTTCCAAGAACAGGATCTTGCTTCACAAAAAAGTTTGTCAAAGTCAATGTTTCTAATGCATTCAAAACATGATTCAGATAGCATAAATACCTGAGGTTCATTTAACCTATTAATTAAGAGAAAGGAGCTAAGGGCTAGAGTCATAGCTCAGTGGTAGTGGAATAGGGGAGAGTAGGTGTACTTTAGAGTGAAGCTTGTTATAGCAGGTTTGCCTGGCTCAGAACTTAGGGTATCGGATGCTACTGATCATATGGAACATCCACTGAATCAGTAGCTATTTGCTCTGCATCCTTCCTTGCCTCACAGTCTCAAAGGATGACTATGGATGGTAAGGAGAGTGAGCTTTAAAAGGAGTCTGTGCTCTAGAGGGAACATTTTAAAAAGGAACAATTTAAGGATGCAGAAAGAAAGCAGAGGCTCATCTAGAAAGCAAGGAAGAACCCAAGAGGGCAAACGTGTTAAATCTTTACCTAGGGGCTTTTCATAGGATTGATGGTTAAAGCTAGACAACATGGAGGGAATTTTTATTTCGATTGGTTAGTTTTCTGAGCAGATCATGAGTTGAGATTATGTAGGGCCCACATGTCCTTGAATGTTCCCTGGTCCAGCCAGGTTGATAATATAATGCTGTTCACACTGCTTTTTAAATCATGCTATGACCGGCTCTAACGCTGTATTGTATATATCAGTGGTTTTTCAGCCTGTGCTTTGTAGGCATGCATATTTTGCAACCTACTTTAATAAGTGTAAAACCTTGTCCCACCACCCACCCGAAGTAGTGGAAGAGAAAAGTTGTTAGGATATGGGGAAAGTGGACCTGTTTAGCAATAGTTCTTTGGGGGCGAGATCAATCTTCTTTGACAGCAGTTCACCAAATAGGACTCCGCTGCTGCAGACCAGCCCTCTAGGCAGGCAGATACAACGCACAAACCAGCAGCTGTAGTTCAATCCTGAAGAAAATGCAAGGCTTGCCAGGCAGCCAGAGGCGAGGCCTCAGAAGCAGCAGCAATTGCCACAGGAGCCTCATGAGCAGTTCTTTGGTGAGTTTCCTCTCTGGGGAGTTTCTAGCATCGCTGCTGGTGGAGCTCAACAGCGCTATGTAAGGTGAACCAATACATGTGTGTAGTTAGTAAATAGTGAAGTGGAGCAAACCAGACCAATGCTCTCTGCTCGTCTCCCACTGTCTGTGGGGTCATATTAACTATATAGTCCTTCACCATGGGTCCTTTTATGTATTTGCTATATCAAAATATCCTTTCACCTGTGCCTGCTTCAGGAAAACATTCTTGCCTGTGTCTACTCCAGCAAAACATCCTTTCACCTGTGTGCCCCAGCAGAGCATCATTTGACAGAGTTGACTTTCCAAGGAAACTAGAAGTTTCTACTTGTTTTAGGAGACTGCATTTTATAAGCAGTTTTGACTCCATTCTGAGGGAGAACAACAACAGCACCCTCTGATGGACCCATCAACTATGCCATCTGTCAGGAACCACTTAACCTAGCGCAAGTTGATAAAGGACTTATTCCTAGGGAAATAAAGGGAGCCACCCTATATACATTTATTAGGGAGACAACATGCACATGGATATATTAAAATTATATCAGAGAAAACCAGACCCCAAGAACTTATCAAACACCCCAGATGGAAGAAAAGGTATACCTCCCTTTCCTGGGCCCCCTAAAGAGATAAACACCATAACAGTATGACCTCAGAGCAAATCATCATCTGGTACCTGATGTGTGTGTGACAAAGACATGGCTCCCCAGTCTAGCTTTGTCATACATGCTTGACACAGCCTATTCAACTGCCTATCATCTACCTGTTCTCCCATCTGGCCATGGACCTGACCCATTTACTGCTCTGGACCCAGCCTGACCTCTTCACCTTTAATTCTGTAGCCTTGTTCTCAAGGCTGTCACAAAAGGTTCCCTGGTAGCACTGGTCCAATTAGTTATCTTATCTATTAGACAGGTCCTTTCTCAAGCCACATCTGCAGCCTCTTGAACTCCACTGTAACTACCTTCTCAAATATCCAGTCTGTAACCCATATGTGGATAAGACTTGCCATGTGCTGTGTGCTCTGAGTGTTGTTGTTAGTAAATGAAGTTTGAACAAAGGAACTTGCTTTGCCTCAAGTCACAAAGGTAGGTGTATTTTATGACAAACTGCTGTCATTAAACCTGCTAAAACTTGTGAATTTGCTATTTTTTCAACACGGTCTGACCTCCTGGAAAGGCAAAAGCATGTTCACCTATGTTTCCAGCTGAAAGTGCTCATAAACGTTGGGAAAGAGGTCAGACTTTGAAACCCTTGCTCATTTTTGACTGGCTGCTTGCCTTAACCATCTGCTAGCCATTAGCCCTGGCTGGAGTTGCTACTGTGGATCTTGGAGATGTGGATCTTGATGGGTAATAATTAAAGTATGTCCTCCTTTGTAGTTTTACCATGGCACTAACTACCCTCATCCCTATTAGGTGTAACCCTTGTATTTAACTCTGTGTCTATAGGGCAGTCCAGGGTAGTGTGTTCACTGAACTAGGTAGAAAAGGTTTAAAAGTGTCTTTAAAAAAAAGAAACCAAATAATTTAGCATGTTACAGGTGAATGCTTTAGAATCAAGAACACATGGAAAGAGGACAGTGCCTTGTCTGTGTTCCTCAGGGTTGGGGTTCAGTGGAGTCAGCCATCCTGCCAACATTGGCTCCAAGCCCTGTTCTTCATCATACCTAATCAGCTGGTACTATTACCTCCATCCAAATACAAGTGCTTCTCCTTTTTAAACCTAGTATTTCTTTTGACTCTAACCTCTATCTTTACTGTGACAGTCGAGCACCAGGTTCAATAACAAACAAAGAAAGAAAAATAGACTGGGAATCACTAATGCATAAGTTCTAATATATTAGTCCCAATGCCATGGATCACCCCAGTTGGGTATGGGGTCCCTGGCATAAAGGTCCTTGAAACTAGGTGGGTAAGGATTTGATGGTGACAAACAGAAACAAACACAGAGGCAGTTTGAATCTGAGTGTAGTTTGCAGCTCTCAAGCAGGGGATTTTATACATTAAAAAAAAAGAAACATTATATCTCTTAGAAACTATATCGAGTGAAACAATCACAGATACCAACAAAAATCATTTGGCACAATAAAGCACAAAAATCATCCAAGCATTAAAACTCTGAAACTATGTATTCAGTGAATCACAAACAGAACAGGTAACATCATTATAANTCATCAAAATATAACAATTCTAAAAGGATGTATTCAGTGGGGGCTGTCATCTAAGGCTAGTGGCATATTTCCAGGAGCAGATTAATAAATCTTTAATGATCAATGCTCTTAACTGCTGAACTAACTTTCTAGCCCCATGGTCAATTATTATTTAACATCTAGTGCCTGACTTTTTATAAATCTTCAATGTATAAGTTTAAACTATTTTAATTCTTTCTAATTAAGGCTTTCTTCACCATATAGCAAAATCCACCTCCGATGACACACGTGTAGCCATATGAAATTTTATTGCTGGGAAATAGTTTATCATAATAGTTTTGTAAATGATTTAGAAAGTAAAGCGTTGGTTTCCCTGGGGATAAGGTCATGTTAGTGGCCCCATCTCTAGGGATGGTTTCTTACCCATTATTCTCACTTAAGATCTTGGCCTAGGACACCAGGAACATGTAAATATGAAAAGGAATAAGAGAAAACAAAACAGATAGATTGCCATGAGAACTATGGCTCGATATTTTTTTCCAGTGAAGAGTTCCACAACCAGTTCCAGGAGGCCTCTCCCTTTTGAGGTCTATTGCCTCAGTCTGTGGAACTTGTCACACAGATCCTACTGGAGGTAGTGTGGCATTCTAATGTATCCATTTTAAGAGAATTATAAAGAGGTTTAGAGGTGGATGCTCCCAGATGACCATTGGACTGAACACAAGGTCCCCAATGGAGGAGCTAGAGAAAGGACCCAAGGAGCTGAAGCAGCTTGCAGTCCCATAGGAGGAACAACAATATGAACTAATCAGTATCCCCAGAGCTCCCAGGGACTAAGCCACCAACCAAAGAGTACACATGGGGGGACCCATGGCTCCAGCTGCATATGTAACAGAGGATGGCCTTGTCAGACATCAGTGGAAGGAGAGGCCCTTGGTCCTGAGAAGGCTGGATGGATGCCCCAGTGTAAAGGAATGCCAGGGCGGGGAAGCAGGAGTGGATGGGCTGGTGATTGGGGGAGGGGGGATGGGATAGGGGGTTTTCAGAGGGGAAGCCAGGAAAGGGAATAACATTTGAAATGTAAATAAAGGAAATATCTAATAAATAATAATAATTAATAATAATAAAATAAAGAGGTTTATAAAATCTATAAAGATATAAAAGAAGATTTTTTTTTTTAAACTCTTGGAAGCAAACTGACAGATTGTTAATGTAGCTAGTGGTCCATTGATAATTCAGCTGTAATTTGGAGAATATCTTTTCTCCCAGACAAAATCTACAAGCTAGTATGTAAACTCAGTGAGTAATTTGGTTGCGGTTCTGAAGCGGAGGCCCTGAGTCCCATCATGTGCTCTTTTCATTCCCAGATCTTAGAGACTCTTCACAGCAGTCAACTGAAATTGTCACTCTGTGTTGCTGTGCCAGCTACATAAATATTGTTTCCATCTCATGGAATTCCTTCCTGCTCTTACTGTACCCAGAATTGTTTTGGTGGGTAATGCCATGTCCGAAGCAGAAATACACTTTGGCTCATGCAAGCTTCCTGTCTTTCTACGAAGTACGTTAGAAGTCCCTGGCTCCTTTTTTGCTTTGTTTTACTGAGATATGATTTCCTGAGACATTCAGTTTTATGGAGATGTGATTGATTAGCTAGACAATAAGGCAACTAAAGGAGATCAAGGGATTAGAATTTGGAAAGGAAGAAGTCAAAGCATCGCTATCCTCAGATATGATAGTATATATAAGAGATCCCCAAATTCTACCAGCTGATCAACACTTTCAACAAAGTGGCTGAATACAAAATTAACTCAAAGAAATCGGTAGCCCTCATTTGTACTAACAATTATCAGGATGAAAAACAAATTAGGGAAACAACAACCTTCACAATAGCCACAAATAATATAAAATATCTTAGTGTAACTCTAACCAAGCAAGTGAAAGACCTGTATGACAAGAACATCAAGTCCCTGAAGAAAAAAATTATCGAAAATCTCAGATGATGGAAAGATCTCCCTGAGTCCCATCATATGGATTGGTGGAATTGGTGGGATTAACATAGTGAAAACAGCCACCTTACCAAAAGCAATCTACAGATTGAATACAATTCCCATCAAAATCCCAACACAATTTTTTACAGTCCTTGAAAGTACAATTCTCAGAGCTGGGCGTGGTGGGGCACGCCTTTAATCCCAGCACTCGGGAGGCAGAGGCAGGTGAATTTTTGAGTTCGAGGCCAGCCTGGTCTACAGAGTGAGTTCCAGGACAGCCAGGGCTACACAGAGAAACCCTGTCTCAAAAAAACAAAAACAAACAAACAAACAAAACCCGAACAAACAAAAAAGAAAGTACAATTCTCAACTTCATATGGAAAAACAAAACAAAAACAAAAACAAAAAAAACAAAACAAACAAACAAAAAAACCCAGGATAGCTAAAACAATCCTGCACAATAAAAGTATTTCTAAAGGTAACACCATTCCTGATTTCAAGCTGTCAAGCTGTACTACAGAGCAATAGTAATAAGACTGCATGGTATTGGTATAGAAACAGACAGGTTGATCAATGGAATTGAATTGAAGATCCATAAATAAACCCATACATCTACAGGCATGCGATTGATTAGCAACTACAACTGTGTATGTTTATGACATATCCACAATCTTTTGGTGTGTGTGCATTTATTATCACAGTCAATTTAATTAGCATATCTAATACCTTGCACAATTATATTCTGCTTATTGTGGTCAAAGTACTTATGGACTGCTCTTCTGTTGTTACTTATAATCACAACTCTGCATGTTCAGTCCCTGGAAGTTATTCATCCTACATAAGTGAAGTGACTGACATCTCTACATCCTCCCCATCCCTTGTCTTAGTTAGGGTTGCCTTGTTTACTGTTGTGAACAGACACCATGACCTAGACAATACTTTTATATTTTGAGCTGATAAACCAAGCAGTAGACCGGGCCAAGGTGTTCCACGTGAGAGAGGTTTATTATGCGGGAATGCGAGGGGGGGAGCGGTGAAGCAGGTAAAAGGGTAGAGAAGAGGAGAAAGAGGGGGGAGAAGAAAGAGGAGGAGGAGGAGAAGAGAAGAGAGCGAGGAGGGGGTGGCTTCCTATTTTATACAGAAAATGA
>NC_034591.1:56815575-56828398 GCF_900095145.1 Mus pahari
TGCGCTCTCGCTTATTCCCAAACTTGCTTGTGTTCCTCGAGAAGCAAATTGTTAGTACGTATCATGTGTATATCATGAAAAGTCAAGCTGTATGACTGAGTGATATACTGGATTTCTTTGAAAAAGGAACAGGGATTAGAAGTATAGGAGCCCAATCTCTTCTCTATCTGAGAGAGTTNACTCAGTGAGAAGGGGATGTGCACTCTGACCAGACCATCTACCCCCGCAACCTCCCTTAAGGAAAGGACAGTCGCTGGGTCAGGTTCGTCTAGGGGTGGAGACCCTTTTGGTCATGGCCTTAGAGCGAATGATAGGTGGTGTGAAAGTAGGTGCCAAGGTAGAACGTTTGGAGGAACCTGAAGTTGGTGCAGAAGGAGAAGAGCTGGGGGTGACAGGCTCTGGGGAGTCTCGGTGGGGGGAAGCCAAGGTAGCAGTTTGGGTTCAAAACGGCGCAGAAGCAGGTCTACAGTGGAAAGGAGGTGGTTCATAAGCTGGGTCCAGTACCATAGTATCATCCAGGGGGAGTTGTGCAGAGTTCATGGCTAACAGGAGTTGAGTTGGAGAGCAGGAAGAACACATAGCAGGATTGGAACAAAGATAGATGAAAGATTTTGCATAGGTAACCTCTTCCCATTTACCGGCTTGTTGGCAGTATGTATTAAGATCCTTAAAACAACTGGATCCAGACCTTATTGCAAAGGAATATCAATTTTGATGCCTTTAAAGGAGGCGTGAACTTTAAGGGCTCAAGGTTTTCTAGGAGATCCCAAAGGTATATCTGGGGGTACTTCTGAGGACACGTGGTTGCCCATACTCTGGAAGTTCCTGGTATGTTCTATTGGCATCCCGAGAACAACTCAGAAACCAAAAAGGAAATCAGCCAGGCTAGAGTGTCACGAGGACCTCTAGTGGCTTCCCAGTAAGTCTTGGACTTACTGTGGGGAGTGCTCCACCCTGGCCAGGGATTTCAACCGACCCGCTGGGGGCCTGTACAGAAAGAGCAGCTTCCAAAAGAGCAAGATCATGGGTGGTGTCTCTGCTATGTCGGCTGGGTCTAGCCCCCTAGTTCTTGGGCTGAGCTGGCCAGGCTCTGTTCCGTGAACTGGAGGCTACTCCTCGCCAACAGGCCCTGCTGATAGTGTGCCGGTGACTGCATGAGAGTTTTTAGTGAACCGGTAAAATGGGAGAGTGGAAGCCTGGCCTATAAGGCATGTGGGCTGTGCCCCGGGTCAGCGATGGGTCACGTGGTGGAAATGGCAGCAGGTCACATGGTGGAAATGGTGGACAGTCGCACTCCCCCCCCCCCACCTTTGCATGAGCCCTGGTCATTTCTCAGGCAACCCGTGGCTACAAGGCAGTGGGAATCTTACCATGGATGCCATGTTCGGTACCCACTGCTGCGTCCGCTGGAGTGCCCCTCGGGCATACCAGGCGCTGGTGACTGCTGGCTTTTCCGCTCAATCCATTCCCGGGTTTTGGCACCAATTTTATATTTTGGGCGGATAAACCAAGCAGCAGACCAGGCCAAGGTGTTTCACGTGAGAGAGGTTTATTATGCGAGAATGGGGGGGGGGAGATTGGCGAATCAGGTAGAAAGGTAGAGAAGAGGAGAGAGAGAAAGAGGGGGAAGATAAGAAAGAGGAAGAGGAGAAGAGAAGAAGAGAGTGAGGAGGGGGGTTTCCTATTTTATACAGAAAATGACGTCATACTAGTGAGGGCAGGAACTGAGCCAAGTGGACTGTGGGATTGAAGGTCATTGTCCTGGCAACCAGGTCAAGGGTCACATGGTTCCTGGTACTAACAAATACTCATAAGGACAACATTTAATTGGGGCTGCTTACAGGTTTAGAGGTTCAGTCCATTACCATTAAGGCAGGAACATGGCAGTATTCAGGCAGGCATGGTACAGGAGGAGCTGAGAGTTCTACATCTTCATCTGAAGGCTGCTGGCAGAATACTCACTTCCAGACAACTAGGACAAAGCCCACACTCACAGTGACATACCTACTCCAACAAGGCCACACCTACTACAACAGGGCTACACCCTCTAACAGTGCCACTCCCTGGACCAAGCATATACAAACCATCACATTCCTCTTCTCCAGCTGGCACATTCTATTGTCTGTCCAACTACTGATAGTATATGTATAACTGAAATCATTCAGGTTTGCCTTGTTGTGCTTGTATCATTTTGCTTAGTATGACTTCCAGCTTTCCAATGTCATCACAACGACAAGATTTTCTTCTTTTTATGGGTTATAGTCTATGTCTATACCATGTTATCTGTACTGTCTCGTTTTGTGTGTCAACTTAACACAAGCTGGAATTATCACAGAGAAAGGAGCCTACCTTGAGGAAATGCCTCTATGAGATCAGGGGGTGGAGGGCATTGTAGGTGGTGCCATCTCTGACCTGGTAGTCCTGGGTTCTATAAGAAAACAATCTGAGCAAGCTGGGGAAAGCAAGCCAGTAAGTCACATCCCTCCATGGCATCTGCATCAGCTCCTGCTTCCTGAGCTGCTTGAGTTCCAGTCCTGATTTCCTTTGGTCATCAACAACTATGTGAAAGTGTAAGCTGAATAAATCCTTTTCTTCCCCATCTTGCTTCTTGGTCATGATGTTTGTGCAGGAATAGAGACCCTGACTAAGACATTATCTTTAACCTTTTAGCCATGAACAGACATTTAGAGTCATTCTGTGTCTTAGCTACTGTGGATGATGTAAAGAACATGGAAGTGCATGTGGTTTCTTTGAGATGTTGGGTTGGATATCCTGAAGTAAGGCTACTCAGAAACAGGCATTTATATTTGTAATACTTTTATTATTTATTGTATTTTTGAAATAATAATAATAATATATCATGTTGCCCTTCCCTTTCCTCTCTCCAACCCTTCCAACATACCCATCCTTGCTGTCATTCAAATTCATGGCTTTTTTTTCCCCACTAAGCATTGTTATATGGCTATATGTCCCTAAGTATAACCTACTCTGTCTGACTGATATTATTTGCGTGTATGTTTCCAGGGATGATCATCTGGGATTGGGGAACTAATCCATGTGCTGTTCCCTGGGGAAGATGAACATTCCTTAGATGCCCGTGGGGCTGTGACCTTAGTTTTTCTCTAGTCCACTTTAGCACTTCCATGGTTGTTGTATTTGTTCAGCTCGTGTTTAGGCAGTTAGATTAGTGAGACTTTATGGGTGTAGCTTTTGCCTTTACTAAGAGACACAACCTCACAGCAAGCTCCGTGGCCCTCTGGCCTTTATAACTCGTCTGCTGACTCCTCCACAAGGTTTTCTGAGCTTTAGATGCAGGAATTATTTTGTAGATTTATTCACTGGGACTGAGCTCCACAACTCTGCATTTTGATTGCTTGTGGTTTTTTTTAATGATCTCCCATCTGTTGCAAAGAGAAGTTTTCTTATTTTTCTTATTTTTTTTTTTTTAGCAATTCTTCTACTGTTTTCCACAATTATCCTATCAATTTTCATTCCCAGTAACAAAGTATAAGGAAACTTACATCATTTCCAACAAATGTTATCTTCTGTTGTTTGCATATGTCTTGGTTATTGAAATGCCAGCCATTATAACTGGTGTGAACTGCTGTTTAATTTGAGTCTAGATTCATATCTACTTGACAATTAATAGTCAGGAATTTTAAGCTGGTCATTGTGTGTATTCAGGGTCTTTGTCCATTTCTTTTGGGGGGCAGTCAGGAGGTGCTCCAGATAGGAGTTCTCTGTGTAACAGCCCTGACTATCCTAGAACTCACTGTGTAGATAAGTTGGACTCCAACTTACAAAAGTCCACCTGCCTTTGCCCCTCCAGTGCTGGAATTAAAGGTGTGCATCACCACTCTTGACCCTTTGCACCATTTCTTAATTGCTTATGTTTTAAACTAGAGTATCTTTCATTGATCCTGACAGTTTCAAACATGAGAAATATGTCTTGATCATGTACACCCCAGCTACCTCCCTCCTACCTGTTCCTCTTCCCCTCTTCATGTCATCTCCTGTTGTTGGAGCCCACTGAGTCTGGGTTGCCTGATGATCTTGTTTAAGAAGGATAGACAGAGCAATTTCATGGTGCAATGACAATGTCATGTCCCAACAGACTGCACTTCACATGAGTCCTCCAGCTCTGTTCCCTGAACCTTCATGGAAAGGGGTCAATGATCAGTCAGTTTTTCTCAGCACTTTAATCAATTATGAATCTTCACATTAATTGATGATAACTATAAAAAGAAACTCCTCTGGCCAAGGATAACAACAGCATTAATCCATACATGTAGAAGAATTTTAATTCAGTAACATGGCTGCTCTGGCAAGGGGTCACATCCAAAGACCGTCTAGGTCTGTGTGATCCAGATAGAATGATGCACCTTTAATCCCCCTGGATGGAATATATATCTTTAATCCCTCTTGCTAGAATAAAGACACATATTTAATACATACATTTAATCCCAAACAATGATATTTAATTGTGGGGCAAACAAAGTGAAAAATCAGAGATTTGACAAAATGAGTCAAAGATGAGATATGCCCAACACTTACAAGAATAGACATGAAACAGAGGCTACTTAAGAGCAGTGCAGGAGGGCTGGAGAGATGGCTCAGTGGTTAAGAGCACAGACTGATCTTCTGAAGGTCCTGAGTTCAAATCCCAGCAACCACATTGTGGCTCACAACCATCTGTAATGAGATCTGACTCCCTCTTCTGGTGTGCCTGAAGATAGCTACAGTGTTCTTAGATATAATAATAAATAAATCTTTAAAAAAAAAAAAAAGAACAGTGCAGGAAGTGTAGTTCAGTTGAATTCAGTAAAGGTCAGGTAAATGCAGTTGAATGTGTGCAGTTCCGTTCAGTTCCATTCAGTTCACGCAGTCTCTGCAATCAGCCCAGTTCAGTTCATGAAGTTCAGAAGCAGTTTTTCCAAATAGAGCAATTCAATTAGAAACTGAGAGAAGCCAGTTTGAATTAGTCATCTTGGAAAGGAGTTGGAACCAGAATAGCAGAGTTGAACCAGCCAGCCAGAGTTCAGAAAGAGTTAGCAATGGTCATGAGTTTATTCAGCAGTAAGTCTCAGAGGCTGAAACATTCTAGGCCTAGGTTAGCAGATGGAGGCTGGTAGCTAAAGCCTTCAAGGTCTGGGCTTGGAAAAGATTAGATTCTATGGAGGCTAGGAGCTTCCAGGCCTAAGCCCAGGAATAGGTAGAACAGAGAAAGAAATGTTCTGGGCTCAGCCTAAGCAATGTATCCACACAGCTTAGTTAAGGCTCTCATCTCATTACTTCATCATTTATACACACATATAAATATAAATATAAATTTGATTATTTTCTTATTGTTGAGGTATATCTTCCATATATTAAATATTGAGTTCTTATGACAGTGGTTATCAATGGTTGTGGGGTCACCACAACTTGGGGAACTGTATTAAAGTGTCACTGTAGAAGTGTAAGAGGGACCCAGGTCTCAGTAGGCACACAGACCTTCGCACAACTGACTTCATAATGGAACTACCATTCAGGCTGTAAAACTCAGCATGGAGACAGCATCCCTTGCCAAAACTAAAACAAAGGCCTAATCTATCAAAGTCCATATAGTTCTGGAAAAGTCTCAAAATGTACTAGCCTTTGTTTGTTTGTTTCTATAATTCTTTTTCTGGTTAACTGTTCTTCTTAGCTGAAGTATGGCAACCCAGAACATGGTTTTTGTACTTGAAAACTCATCCTGAGAAAGGCCTAGTGCTACACTGGGATCCTGAGCACCCAATGTAGCCGCTAGCTAGTTAATAAGGACTTCTGTTGGCTTTAACCCATGTGCATGAAGTCTTCTCTGGTAAATACCTCATAACAGTTAGGACAAGTGAGAACCACTGTCTTAGGAGGTATTCTGTTTACATGCATTGTCACTCATATTGGGTGTTATCTGTTCATGTGATTACTTACTTCCCTTGTGGAACAGAA
This sequence comes from Mus pahari, assembly GCF_900095145.1. Taxonomy (NCBI): domain Eukaryota; kingdom Metazoa; phylum Chordata; class Mammalia; order Rodentia; family Muridae; genus Mus; species Mus pahari. The sequence continues at coordinate 56,821,546 of NC_034591.1, forward strand.
GTTTTATACCCTAATGCAATCTCCTTTGTCTATTATTATCACTGTTTCCTATTCTAGAGACAATATAAAAAAATTAATGCCCAGACAAATATCACTACATTTCTATGAGTGTTGTAACGAAGTGTCACAAACTCAGTGGCTGAAAAGAACATAAATAAATTTGCAGTTTTCTAGTTCCTGATGTTAGAAAGTGTGAGGCCAGTTCAATTGGCATGGTTCTGGAAAGCCCAAGGGGAAATCCATGTCCAGTTCCCAGAGGTTGTGGGCATGGCCTGGGTGTGGATCCTTCCCTGCATCACTTCATTTCTTCTCCTGCTTCCTTTGATAGGCTCACATTTCAGAAGACTGTTCCTAATCATAATTGCAATATGTAAAGTACATTTGGAGAGTGTTGGGACCCAAAAGCCCCTGGCATCTCAGTCTCCATCTTGTCCCTGGGCCATCATCTTTTAATTAATGCTATTTTGTTTCTTCTACTATCTTGCTTCTGTTGACTTGGGACATTTTACGGTAGGGGCTTTCTGGACATTTTACAACGGGGACATTCCTTTGATGTCAATGTGTTACCAAGCGATAACACCAGTTTGGCCTCTGCACCTGAGCAAATACCGTTTGTGGTTTCAGCTTCATAAGCCCTTGTTTCCCACGAGTTACTGAGACTTGAACAGAATTTTTGTCTTGTCTCCTTCCTTCACATCTCTGGATTCCAATTTGTCATTGTTGCTCCCTACCTGAGACTCCTGTTGCTTAAGTCCTGCAGGCCTGGGCAGGAGAGTTTCTTATATATAAGACTTTTTTTAAAAACCCAGTTTATTTTCTCTCCACTGAACTCTACATTTGTATGCCATATTGCAATTTTACTAATAAAACATTTGATACTAAAAAAAAAAAATTCCTATATTTTGTAGTCATGTAACAACTTCAAGACTTACATCTGTCCTTATTCCTTTTTGAGCTGATGTTTGTATACTGTAGAATGACTGGATTTCATTCTCCTACATTTGGATATTCAGTTTTCCTACTCTCAGATATTGAAGAGACAACGTTTTCCCCATTGCATAGTCTTGGCACTAGAAGGTTAGTCAGTCACTGGTGAATGCATGAATCTCTTTCGTTCTGCTTATGGTATTCTGCTTCATTGACTTATATGCCTGTTTTTAGATCAGTGCGGTGTTGGCTTGCTCCTATGACTTTATGGTCTGTTTTGAGATCAGGTAACATGATTCCTCTATCTTTGTACTTGTTACTTAGGACTTCTTTAGCTCTTTGGAGTCTTTTGAGTTTCCATTTAAATTTTATGTTTCCTTTTCCTTATTTTTATAAAAAGAGCTATTGGCCTTTTGATAAGGTTTTAATTGTCTATACATCACAGTGAATGATATGGGTTTTAAATAATAGTAACTTCAAATCCATGAATACAAAATATATGTCCATCTTTTGTGTTTTTATAATTTCTTTTATATATATTTCATAAGTCTCAGTGTACCTTCTTGGTTTGATTATTTTAAGGTTTTTTATTATAACTAATCATTTTCTTAACTGGGAAATGCTTATCGTTAGTATGTAGAAGATAGAAGCTACCGTATTGCTTTGAACCCCCACAATGTTGTTTTTCTCTAGTCTTTAGAGTCTTTTATATATAAGATCACTTTGTCTACAAAGGAACAATTTCATTTCTCTTCTCTAACTCAGAGCTTTAATGCTTATTTTTCTTGTCTAATTGCTCTAGTGAGGGCATGTAGGAGTATATTAAAAGGGAGTAGTGAGAGACTCTAAGCACGTTCTAATTTGCTTTGGGCCAGAGCATTCCCAGCAACGTTTCTGTATTTTGCCTCCATTTCCTCCTACACTCTCTTATTCCTGTAGTTTATATAATGGTAGAGAGGGAAGAACCTTGAGATGATTGAGCCAGGGTATTCTCAATCTATAATTTACTTTGACAATCTGCCAGATCATTTTTTTTCCTCTTGGCATGAGCTGCTTTAGATGGCAATGCTTGGGTCCTTGTATGCAAATTGACTTCAGCTTCTGTTATCTTCAAGAGGACTAGAAGTTGGGAGGATGGTATGATTAGCAGCCTCTATCATTACCACATGATTATAATAAATGCAAGAGTTAATTTCAAAATATGAACTAACAATTCTTTTAAGAAAACAAGAGTCCCAAGCAAGTCAAATAAGATAATACGTTCTATTATAGAACATAACGTGATCAATCACTGTAACACTGACAAACAATTTTTTAGCATTGTTCCTAGGCTTTGGTGAAGAGCCATTGCTTGTAGTAAAAGAAGTTCAATGTGCAACAAAATGATCAGCAGACAAATAAGTAGTGTCAGGAAGTCTGGGGACTTTAGCTAATCATTCTCAATATTCTTAATGTATCCCATTTATATAAGACATTGCAGCCCCAACGCATGATTTCTTTCACTAGATTATGGTAAACATATGACATATGACATATTGAGAGCATATTTCTGAGCATCTCTTGACTACTAGGATTTGTCTTTGAAGAGACACACCATCACTAGAGAACAGAAGACTTCAGAACTGGGAAGGTAGTTCAGTTCATAAAAGTATTTGCCTATCATGTACAATGTTCTGAGTCTGCATACACTGGGCATCTCTGGCACTGCTTATGTTGGACATTGTGGGCACATCTGTCATCCCAGCATTCTGGAGCTAGAATCAGGATGGTCAGAAGTTCAAGGTTATCTTCAGCTTGAGGCTAACCTGAACTAGAAACCTTATCTCAAAATGATGATGATGATGATGATGATGATGATGATGATGATAAAGATGTTCATAATTGACAGGGAACATTGCTTCTTCATAGTGAAAAAAAATCCCCCCAAATAATAATCAATTGGAAAAAAAGGCAGATGGTATGGTAGCCCTGCATACAAGAAGAATGTCAAAAAATGCTATATATTATGTTTTTAATTTTCTCTGTGATAGTATGTAATAATAACTTGCTTGAGTTTCAGAGAAGCAGAGTTTATGTTTAATGAGGCCACATTGGCTCCTTCTGACTGTTGCAATTGTTTTTGAAAATTCCCAGATTGGTCAGGAATTCCGTTTTTTTTTTTTTTTTTTTTAATTTGTTTGCTTTTGGTTTTTATTTTTATGCAGACTTTGAAGCTAACAAAACCAGACTTTATTATTTTTTGATATATTTTTATTGTGTGTGTACACACGTGCTTATATATCAACATGCACATACACCAAAACATACATGTGGAAGTCAGAGACTAACATGTGAAAGTTAGTTTTCTCCTTTACTATGTGGGTCCTGATGATCAGACTTAAGTCCCCCAGCTTTGCAGCTCTTGCCTTTACCTGATGAGCGATCTCATCAGTGCCCAAACTAGTCCTTAGGTGGTTGAGTTTTAGTTTGTTTTCATCTGGAGATTTTTTTTTCTATTTCCAGTATTTCAACAGAGCCACTGTTATTAAAGAACACTAGACAGGGGGTGGGAGAATAGGTTGTCATAAAGAGACTTCCTCAGTCACTCCCCACCTTAGTTTTTGAGCTTAGATCTGCTTGAACCTGGTGCTCACTTACTCAGCTAGACTGGCAGGCCAGTGAGCTGTGGGGATTGTTTTGATTCTGTCTCCTCAATGCTGGGATTGCAGCCATGTGCAGCTATTCTGTGCCTGGATTTTCTTGTATGGGTTCTAGGGTACAAACCAAGTCCTCATGCTTGCAGAGCAAGAACTTTATGTGCTGAGTCATCTCTCCAGTTCCAGTAAGGTTGTAAGTTTAGTCTGATTGTGTGTGTAGACAAGCTCTTTCCCTGGCCTCACTCAGGCTACTAAGATTTGTATTCTCCACTGAACAAGTTTAGACAAGGGCTGTGATGAAGAAGGCTGGTAAAGTCAGAGCAATACAAAACAAGGTGCTATTAAAGTTTCAATGAATAGTGACCAAAGAAGCTATTGTGGGGGATTATGTGGGGTCCGGACAAGTGATAGAGAGACCACTAGGGTCTCTATATGTGGGGTGAGAGTGGACACAGCCAAAGGGACCATTGTGCTCATTTGTATGCTTAAGCTGGCTTTAGACCATTTTTCAAAGTCTCTGAGACATACCTTTTTTCTGAGATTATTTTTTTCCTCCCAGGCTAATTGACAGGCCCATTGGAAGGTTTTGTTGTTGTTGTTGTTGTTGTTGTTGTTGTTTTAATACCTTATCAGAAAACTTGCTGGATAATAAACTTCCTGGGAGTTCATTAATATCATGCTTCTAGAGAATACTAAAGCTAGAACTCAGATTTCAATCTTGGACTACAAATTGAATAACATAGTTGTTGCAAGATATTTGATCACACTGGGAACCATAAGATTATGTTGTTTATTGGGGAAAAAAAACTGTCATGGTGTGACTCAGCCCTAGCACACACTTTTAATCCAAGAGCTTTCTGTTTATTGTAAACAGTATTAAATAGGGTCATCCATAGGTCAAGAGTCAGAGCAAATAATCAGTTGCCAGGGAGTGAACATAGGAAAATATCATAGGGAGTAAGAGGGAGTCAGGAGGATAGACAGAGAGACAAGCAGGAAGTAGGAGAAAGGGACATTGAGTTTGAAGTGTTTTTGAGACAGTGTGGAGAATGTCCTTTTGGGACATTATCTGAGAAGGAAGGTCAGCTGGAGGTTTTCTCAGTCTCTCTGAGTTAGCAGGCCTTCATACCACCATCTGACTTCTGAATCTTCATTGGTAAAATTGAAAGGTTGAGTTGGGGTTATTTTGGTTGTTTATTTTTTTTATTTTTATGTTTTACACTCCATATTTTTATCCCACCCCCCACCCCTGTCCACCCTCTGACTGTTCCACATCCCATACTTCCTCCCCACCCCCTGTCTCCAAGTGGATGACCCCACCACCCATCCCACCTGACCTCTAAACTCTTTGGGGCTTCCAGTCTCTTGAGGGTTAGGTGTATCTTCTCTGAATGAACACAGACCTGGCAGTCCTCTGCTGTATGTGTGTTGGTGTATGCTGCCTGCTTGGTGGTCCAGTATTTAAGAGATCTCTGGGATCCAGAGTAAATGAGTCTGCTGGTCCTCCTACAGGATTGCCCTTCTCCTCAGCTTCTTTCAGCCTTCTCTTATTCAACAACAAGGGCCAGCTGCTTCTGTCCATTGGTTTGGTGCAACTATCTGCATCTGACTCTTTCAGCTGCTTGTTAGGTCTTCTAGAGTGTGGTCATGCTAGCTTTTAAAAAAATCAACATTTGGTACTCCAACACATGGCATGACCACATGGACAGAGAAATCACTCGAGCTGAAGACAAACTGATAAGCTACTGGATTTGGTAAGTCACATGAGAAGCCCTCAAGGGGGCTGGTGAGATGGCTCAGTGAGTAAGAGCACCAACTGCTTTTCTGAAGGTCCTGAGTTCAAATTCCATCAACCTGGTGGCTCACAACCATCCATAATGAAATCTAGTGCCTTCTTCTGGTGTGTCTAAAGACAGCTACAGTGTACTTTCATACAATAATAAATAGAAATCTAAAAAAAAAAAAAAAAAGAAGTTCTCAAGGAGAGAGTTAGAGTTAAGATGAGAAATACCATAATACAAAGTGCTAGGACTTTAGATGGTTTTAAATAGAAACAGAAAACGTAAATGTAAATGACTTAACTAAGACTGATGTAACAGTGATTATAATTACTATCAGTCTGGTAATTCATATTTTACCCTTAATAGCCATAGTGGGTTTTTTGTGACAAATATGAAAAGTGGATTGATAAAGTGCAAGCATTAAAAAGACTTATAAATGAAAATAAGAAAAAACATTCAGATACAGATAGAGGAATTTAGATAAGCCTTAGAGAAACTTATAAATGGAAATAGGAAAAAGTACTCAAACACAGAGAGAATTTAGAGAAAAAAACTATTGTATCACTGCATGATGAAATTAAAGAGGAATGACCAAATATTGTTAGAAAACAAACTTTAGTTTATTCAGTTACAATATAAGACCTACCAGCAGATGATAGACACCTCAAAGGTTATAAAAAAATTAAATGGAATCCTGTAAACATATCAGGTTTGAAGAGATTCAAGGAAGAGATTGTTTCATAAGGTGTACATTCATCCTATGTTGAAGCAGATATCAAATTCCTGAGCAACTCAGAACAGAATTATTCCTCAAAAGTGGAAAGACTTGGCAACAGCAATATTAGAAGCTGGTCTTTGGTTACAATGGTGAACACAGTGGAAAGAGGAAGCTAAGATCACACCACAATGAAATAGGGCTAGAGGTATTAACACTTCCCAAAGGTCAGTTGCTAGGTAAAGATCAATAAGCTGAGTTACAAAGCCAGCTTGAATTTGATGATCACATCTTGGCTATGCTATCTAGCAGCTTTCAATGCTTGGTACAAGACAAGAAAGTGGTCTGAGTTGTTTCCTAAAATCATACAAGGTCCAATAGAAGCCGTCACTGATTTTTTGTTGTTGTTGTTGTTGTTGTTGTTGTTGCTGCTGATGCAAAGATCGACTTCAGCTGTAAATAGAATAGTATCAGATTTAGAAGTCCGACAAATATTAATTAGATCTTTGACTTTGGAAAATGCTAATTCAGAATGCAAAGGGGGTGATTAGACATATAAAGGCAAGATCCACATGAATGGGTGAATGGATTCGAAATATGGCTGATAATTGATCTCATGTTTATGATGCTATTCTGATAAAAGAAGTAATTTCTAAATTAATTAATTAATTAATCAAAATGCCAGATGTACTGGATAGTTTTGTGTCAACTTGACACAGCTGGAGTTATCACAGAGAAAGGAGCTTCAGTTGGGGAAATGCCTCCATGAGATCCAGCTGTAAGGCATTTTCTCA
>NC_034591.1:56830443-56837483 GCF_900095145.1 Mus pahari
CAAGCCAGTAAAGAACATCCCTCCATGGCCTCTGCATCAGCTCCTGCTTTCTGACCTGCTTGAGTTCCAGTCCTGCATCCTTTGGTGATTAACAGCAGTATGAAAATGTAAGCTGAATAAACTCTTTCCTCCCCAACTTGCTTCTTGGTCATGATGTTTGTGCAGGAATAGAAACCCTGACTAAGACACCAGATGTTTTAATTGTGGTAGGCAAAGAATGTGGCAAAGGCCACCACTGGACTCATCAATGCAGATCAACAAGGGACAGACAAAGTAACCCTATGCCACTGAGAAATGCCCTAAGGGACCTCCTGATGGCTTCAGTATCAAATTTGATGCAATTGTTCCTTGTCCGAACTGGAGAAACTCTTCTACAGAGCAATTACAGGTATTAAGATTTAATGCTTGTTGTTAAGAACAAAACTGTTCTGGATATAGAGAAGGACAGAACAACTCCTCAGGAGAGACCAGAAACAAGTATTTTGGCAAACTGCTATAAATGATCAGAGACCAAAGCTAAAATAACAAATAAATGGCACTGAAATTGAAGGATTAGTAGACACAGGAGCACATATAACAATAATTTCACCAAAATCTTGGCACCCAGATTGGCCCCTTCCAGAGGTAAATATTCAGCTTCTTGGGATTGGAACTTTATTTCAGATAAAGCGAAGTGCAAGGTAGGATGAATGTACTTGCCAGAAGGACAAATAGGAAAATTAAAGCTCCATGAAGCTTTAATTTATATAGTTATGAATGGATGGGGATGTGACTTTTTGCAGTAATGGAAATACAGATTAACATTCCTCCAGTCTTAGACACAAGCCATAAAATAAAGAATGCTTCTGAGAAAAATATTAAAATGTACTATCAAGAACAGTCACAGACTATCTAGGATGTCCATAAACAGAACACAACAGGTGTTAGTCTTTCAAAACTACCAATCACTCTACCTTTAAAATGGCTAACTGACAAACCTGTGTTGGTGGAACAAGGGTCTTTGACATCAGAAAACTTACAAGTACTAGAATAGCTGGTACAGGAGCAGCTAAATGCTCAATTCAATGAAGAATCTACCTGCCAATGGAATTCCCATGTTTGTTATTAAAAAATAAATCAGGAAAATGGAGGATGTTAAGATTTAAAACAAGATGATTCAGCCAATGGGCTCTTTACACCCTGGGATCCCATTTCCTTCTTTGTTACATAAGCCATGGCCTATGATATTAATTAATTTATCAGATTGCTTTACACAATCCATTTTGCAAGAGCATGATAGGGAAAGGTCTGCCTTCTCAGTACCTACTTATAATAATAGCTTTTCAATAAAGAGATATCATTGGATATCTTACCACAAAAAGTCTTACCACAAGGCATATTAAACAGCTCTACCTTGTGCCAATACTTTGTACAACAGCCATGAGAAATAATTGATAAATTGTTTCCTCAATCTATAATTCATAATTATATGGATGATATCTTACTGGCTGATTCAGATGTAGATACCTTAGAAGAAGAAGTAAAGAGAATTTTGCCTTACTGGGGATTACAAATTGCTCCTGAAAAAAAAATACAAAGAGAGACTCTATCAATTATCTAGGATATAAGATAAGTTTACAGAAAATTCAACCACAGAATATATAAATCAGGAGAGATCAATTACCAACTCTTAATGATTTTTTTTTAAATTTCTGGGAGATATTAACTGGCTAAACAAAAAAAACCACATAAACAAAAACCTAAAAACAGAAACCAAACCCCACTAACTCCTTCAGCAGAAACCATCAACTGTTCACAGCTCCTCAGCTAGCAATTAGGGCTCATGAGCCACTGCACTCTCAACCTGGACTATTGATCTTGTACAGGTCTTATGTCGGTGACCAAGATGCTGTGCGCTCCTGAGTGCAGTACTCTGCTCCTCTCTAACATCTGCATCTTACAATCCTTCTGCGTTTATTCAATAGTGGTCCCTGATCACTGGGAAGAGGGGTGATAAAGATGTTCCATTAGTAGCTGAGCATTCCACAGGCATTTTTTCAAATTGTGAGTTTCTCTGTTAGCCACCTTACCCTACACACACACACACACACACACACACACACACACACACACACACAAAATTGATAAAGTCAAAGACCTGCAATGATTTATGGGTATAAACATAGAAATTTGGAGGCAGCTTCATACTCTATCCATTTAAAATAATGGTAGTTGGTTTGTCCATGAATCTAGTGAGCTACCCAACCATGGCTCATGGCCATATTACAGTATTTTTATTTAATTTTTGAATTATTTTTTTCTGATAAACAGTAACATAAATTATACATACAAATATCCTGATACTATGGGTGAAAATGGAAGTTCTTTATGAAACAAAGACAGACTTCAAGAGATCCAGCAATCACACTCAAGGGTACAGATCCCAAGGACACAGCCAGTGTGTCAGAAGTTGGCTCATGTGCTCACAGCACTGTTACTCACAACAGCCAAGAAATGGAAACCACTAAGTGCCTGTGCGCTGGTGAATAAGAAGGATATGGAGCAGCCACACAGTGGGAAACTTCTCAGCCATCCTAACCCTCAGTTACAAATCTAGATGTAGTGACGGTTTCAGCAACTGCTGACCATGGTCTAAACATGAATAACAGTGACTTGTGCTTCTGTTGTGTTTCCCCTCTAGTGATGTTCCCATTATTCTTGTTCACTGTCCTGATGATCATGCTGTGCCATGTGTCAGTTTTAGTGCAGATGTGTAGGGTACCAAGGCCTCTTCTCGAAGACAAAGTTTCTAAAACAGTATTTGGGTTCTATATGAGAACGGAAAAGGCAGTGACTGATCTGAATCCCCATCGGGAACCAATAGGCAGCTTGGCTCACACTACTTCTACTGTTAGAGACTTGAAGCTATGGGTCCTAGAAGAGATCAGGCAGGTTGAAAGGTGATATAAATGTCCCTGTCCTTGTGAAGTAAATGCATGGGGCATCACTGAACCTGAACCACATGTGTGTTTCCCCCATAGAATCAACACATCACTGAACCCTTTGATGCTAGTGTAAGTGACTTGAAAAATTAATTCCACTTTAAGCTCTCATTAATCAGAGATGTCCAGAATTTGTCCTTTCACCCCAAAGAGAGAGTGATGTTTTGGGTTCCACAGTGGACAGCCAGCTAGAGCCAAAATGAGCCTATGCTAGACACAGGGTCAGGCTCAGGTCACCTTCAACTGTAAAAGCCAGTTCTTCTGTCAGACACTCTGACTTCTCAGTCTCCATATGACACACACAGGGTCCTCATGTTCATGAGTCATGTTATTCATATATTCATGTATGAATGCAAACACATACAGTGTGACTCCCATAAAACATCCTCAGGCCAGGAACTGTTTCCAAGGACAGAGCTTGGTTAATTCAACCAAAGGTTTAACGTTTTTCACAAGAAACCACTGAACCTTATAGCATTCTGGGTCACTACAGAGAGTACACAGTGACCAACAGGCATGGGTGCTCAGCAATCACAAGCTATGGGTGTCAGCCATGTTTTAGATGGGTGTCTGCCCTCCCATCATGAGGAAGAATGGGAAACTTGGTGGTTGAGAGCATGCAATTCCAGCACATGGAAAGCAAGGACTTTACAAAGAGTCTCAGGTCAAAGCAGAAATAACAAACCCAGACCAGCACTGTGTATAAGCCCACATGAGGACAGACGGCCTTGAACATGTCTGGACAACCTGCTCATTCACTGTCACACTTATTCAGGTGAAAGGCCCACTGAGGCTGGGACAAGTAAAAGCAGGTGTTCCCAGGACACCTGCAACCTCACAAGCTGGGCTCTGCCTGCCATGTGATATATTGTGATAATCAACGTGGTACATGTTTATTCACTATTTATCTATGTAGTTGTGTACTGTTCCATTCAAAACCAAGGATCACTGACATTGTAGGCAAGCACTCAGCTAATAACCTGAAAATTAACTCAAGCTAAAATATTAATGGTGCACAGAGGTGAGGCAGGAAAGTGTGGTTATGCTTAGGTACAAGGGGCAGAAGGTGGCACCCTACAGACTGAGGGGCAGCGATACACCATGCTCACAACAGAGAATCTGAGACAATGAGGCAGAGACATTTGAGTTGAGGAAGCGGCAATGTCCACTGTTTCCTCCTCTCAAGGACAAAGTTACTTTTAAAAAGATGGAGGCCTACCAAGAGATAGATGTGGGTGACTCTCAGGAAGCTCTCTGATGAACACTTCCAGCTCCTTCCCCAGATCTAAGTGTGTCCAAGGATGCTTGAAACAGTTTTGTAGAGGACAGGCTAGACCAAGTTGGTAGATGACTAAGCACTGGATGCCCCTTGTTATTCTGAGTGAACTGAGATGAGGCCTCTGTGACCTCACAGGGTAAATCCCTGTCCTAGTAGCAATAGGTTCTTAGCCTGAGGACAACCCAGAGTCCAGCAAGAGGTCTGGAATTCACAGAGAGCACATGTGTCTGCCAAGGTTTGGGCTGTTTTCTGGGAAGGATACTCCTTGAAATTCATCCTGTGAATAACTCACTCATGTGAGACACTTCTTCATTGGGATCCTTACGAGGTAGGAAGACTAAATGTAGTGAGAGACATGAGGTGCTCTGCCTGAGGACAGCACACCCTAAGAAGAACTAGAAGCAGCCCTTATCAGAAGTCTCATAGCAATAGTACTGACCACTAAAGAAAACAGATTCAGAAAACTCCTCCCCTTACCAGGGAGAGAGGACTTGGAATCATGCCACACGGGTGTATCTGGACCAGCACTCCAGCCTCCAGCCCAGGACAGGAAGGAAGGAACAGTGCTGTTGGCACACCCACATTTGACCATCACTTATAGCTTGTCCAGGGAATCACCCCTGGCACTGATGTCTGATCTTCCTTGAGGACTTCAGTCCCTGGCAGTAGCAATCTTTTCATTCATACACAGAGAGCTGCCACAATATGGGACAAACATTAATGTCACCATCACAGGAAACATCATGGAAGCACCGTCCCCTCTCATTCTATACTAATATACATGTTCCATTTTGTATGTGTGCTCATATGTGTGCTCATGTCTGCAGGTCCACAACCATATGTGTGAAAGTGCAAGTAGATATTGAATGACGTCATAAATCTTCCTCTACAAATACACTGTTAAAAGAGAAAGGATGATTGTTTTTATGTTTAGGTTGTGTTAATAAGATGACATCCTCATCCTGTGTGTACAGCCTCCCAGTTGCTAGGACAGTGTGCTCAGCACAGTGTGGGAAAGCATGGTGGTTCCTCATGCTACACTCAAACACACAGGAAGAAGCTAGAGAGAGTTGTGTTCAGGCCTCTGTTACCTCATACAATAGCTAATTGTTATGCTAAAGGTTATGGCATTGATGTTAGGGATCTCGGCGTATACAGGGGTGGGCTGGGATTCAGGAGGAATTGCAGGTGTGCAAGGAGGTTTGTGCTTTATGGTGAGTGAAATACATACAGGCTTCCTGGATTAAAGAACTGTTTTAACCTTAGTGTGTTCTACTGGGAAGTGGAGGGTCATAAAGAGTATGCGGTCCTTGAAGTGACCTTTTTCAGGACCTGTGCTATAACTGTAGAAATGGTTGCAGTCAGTATCAGAGGGATGTGTGCCAAGGAATTTTTCAAATAAGGACTCAGAGAGATGACTCCCACAACTTAACAGAGAATGAACCCAAGGGATGGTGACACCCAGCCTGTACCACAGACATGTGCAGGATGAAGCTCTGTGGTTGTACCCCAAGCCAGGGACAACTGTCAGCTATGGCAGCCCATGGTGTCCATGGAAGGTAGAAGATCCTTCACCAAGTCCTACTGTCTGGAGTTCTGAAGGGACTTTGCTTCTTCATAGCAGTAATTTTGTCTTTTCTGTACTTTAGTTGTCTCCAGCATGACTGAAGGCAAAAACTAAACAGGAAACTATACTCCAGCACTCAACCTAACCCTGTACACTATATATGTTTAATTGGGGGGGGCAGTTTTGACACAGGGTTTCTCTGGATAGCCCTGACTGTCCCGGAGCTTGCTCTATAGACCAGACCTGCTTCAAACTCACAGATGCACCTGTCTCTGCCTCCCTAATGCTGGCATTAAAGGCACATGCTACTACTGCCCAGAAACTCTCTACCTAACCTTGTACACTATCCAGCACCATACCTAAGCCAGTACACTATGCACATTTACATTTAAATTGTATGTATGGTAGGGTGATGGTTCTGGATGTTTACATATATATTATTATATATAAATGTATGCATGTATATACGTATACACACACACACACACACACACACACACACACACTTATATTCATGTATGGAGGAACACATCCAGAGTTAAGTTTGGCTGACTTCTTACTTGTGATTAATCATGAGTAAGTCTGCTGACATTTGTCTTTGTTTTGAATTAAGATGTGCATTATACCCTGGCAAGTTCCTCCACTTACACATAGGTCCTTGAGAGAATTTCCTAGACTGAAGGAAACGGCCTTAGACAACTTAGTCAGGCATAGATACTGTGAGTACCATAAACTCACCACATAGGCATCTGTGGTCATTGTTTAACTTCCTGAAATTGTTAATGCTTTGTGTTGCTTGCCTTTAAAAGTCACCGATAAAATACACTCATGGCTGGCACAGTGTTGACCAGCAGCCCTCCCATATCTGTCTCTCATATCTTTTTTCTGCCTTTTTTTTTTTTTTAATAATCATTCCCATTTCCAAGGTGTGGCTTTCTCAGTGACTGACCAGCAGGTTCCAGCAGAATGGTGTCCAGTGGGAGGCTCAGCTATGGGGGACAAAGTGAAGGATACCATGGAAAAAGTGAGTGCTCAGAAAAAAAGAACAAGAGGGAGCTAGGTGCAGTGAGTGTTTCCTGGGAGTCGGACATAGGAAAACAGAGATAAGGGAGATTAGAAAAAGTAAGAGAGCACAAAAATAGTAAAAGGAGAGGGAGGGAGGGAGGGAGAGAGAGAGAGAGAGAGAGAGAGAGAGAGAGAGAGAGAGAGAGAG
>NC_034591.1:56837494-56856361 GCF_900095145.1 Mus pahari
GGCAGGGCACAAGGGAATGGAAATCTACCCAGCACATGCGCAGCTGCCTTGTTTGTTTGTTAGAGCACAGGACAATCAGCGCTATCTTGTAATGGCGAATGTGAGGGCGGCTCCCCACAGAAGAAGAAGAAGAAGAAGAAGAAGAAGAAGAAGAAGAAGAAGAAGAAGAAGAAGAAGAAGAAGAAGAAGAAGAAGAAGAAATGGGAATAACTATGCTTTTTGTGCAAAGGTTTATTATGCTTCACTAAAGGAGGGTACAATTATATAATTTTTTACATTTTGTAGAAAAAGTTTGTTTTGGGTTTCTTGAAGAAACAATAAATTTAGTAACTGTCTTAGTTAGGGTTTTACTGCTGTGAACAGACACCATAATCAAGGCAACTCTTATTTATTTATTATTTTGGATTTTTTATTAGATATTTTCTTTATTTACATTTCAAATGCTATCCCTAGAGTTCCCTGTACCCTCCCCCTGCCCGGCTCCCTTACCCACCCACTCCCACTTCTTGGCCCTGGCGTTCCCCTATACTGGGGCATATAAAGTTTGCAAGACCAAGAGACCTCTCTTCCCAATGATGGTCGACTAGGCCGTCGACTTGGCCATCTTCTACTACATACGCTTCTAAAGACACAAGCTCTGGGGGTACTGGTTAGTTCTTATTGTTGTTCCACCTATTGGGTTGCAGACCCCTTCAGCTCCTTGAGTACTTTCTCTAGCTCCTCCATTGGGGGCCCTGGGCTCCATCTAATAGATGACTGTGAGCATCCACTTCAGTATTTGCAAGGCACTGGCATAGCTCACAGGAGACAACTATATCAGGGTCCTTTCAGCGAAATCTAAGGCAACTCTTATAAGGACAACATTTAATTGGGGCTGGCTTATAGGTTCAGAGGTTCAGTCCATTATCATCAAGGCACGAGCATGGCAGCATCTGGGCAGGCATGGTGCAGGCAGAGCTGACAGTTATATATCTTCATATAAAGTCTACTATGAGGAGACTGACTTCCAGGCAATTAGGATGAAAGTTTTAAGCCTACGCCCATAGTGATACACCTACTCTATAAGGCCACACCTCCTAATAGTGCCACTTCCTGGGCCAAGCATATATAAACCATTGCTATAACTTGGAAGAACATCAAAGAAAGCCCTCAAAATTATGTTGTGCATGGACTAGGTATTGTCTATAGATAGCATTAGTCTTTGGACTCTGATTAGGGATAGCTTGAACCTTAGACCTGAGAGAAAGAGATGGGTTTCAGGGACGCAACCCTATCTGGGGATGCTTTGGTGAAGAAGAGAGAACATGAAGTCCAGAAGCTGGGTCATTGTGGACCACCATGGTGGAGGTGTGCCCAACAGCTGCTGGTCACATCACGTGGCCCCTATGGGGAGGTAGTCTAGACATCAGCAGCAGGATGCAGGACAGGTTGAGAAGCTGGCATGAAGCAGGACTCAACAATCAGAGCAGCCAGTTATGATCCAATTCAGCAGGTTAAGGTCTAAGAAAAATGTTTACGGGAAATGCTTGAGATTGATAAATGCAAGTGATGAAAGTTAGAGGATGTAAAAGAACTTGGATGGTGATGATTTAGAAATAAATGCCTTATGGCTCCAGATACATATGTAGTAGAGGATTGCCTTATCTGATATCAATGGGAGGGGAGGCCTTTGGTCCTCTGGAGGTTTGATGCCCCAGAAAAAGGGAATGCTAGAGTGGTGAGGCAGGAGTGGGTGAGTGGGTGAAGGAGCACCCTTGTAGATAATAGGAGGGGAGAGAGGGTAGATTCGATGCGGGTGTGTTGTGGACGGGTAACTGGGAAATGGGATATCATTTGAAATGTAAATAAATAAAATGATTACTCTAAAAAAAGAAATAAATGCTTCAGATGAAAAGATGTTGAAAGTAGATAAATGCAAGTTATAAATGTTGGAGGGTTTAAGAAGATGTTTTAAGGTATATAAATGCAAATTATAGAGATGTAAGAAATTACTTAAGTTAAAAAAAAAGGGAAATGTTTCATATTCCCTTCACATGCTATTGTCATTTCAAAGTTCTTAATTTTAATATGGATCAATGGAGTACTGATAAGCTAATGGAACACTGGACATTTACAATTCAGTCACAAGCTCAAGACTTTAATTTCCCTTTCATTGTCTTCTGAATATAAACTTAAAGATGTTTTTCATCATGCAAAACAAAAACATCTCCATTCAACCTGTGTATCTAGTCTTCTGGATTGAGGAAAGCATGTTCCCTGCCTTTTAACCCAAGCCTATAGCTTTCACTAGGTCTCAAAGGCATGAGTTCATACCTGTTGTTTAACAGACACCTGTTAACTATAGTCTAAAATATGGATTTCAGTACCATGGTAAATACTAATGTACATCCTTTTGTACACTGAAGTTCACATAAACCTCAGGGAATTAAGAGTCCTAAGACTTGGACCTGCCTGCCATAGATCAAATGGACTCCAGATAAGTACACCTGACTGTTCTGATCCAATCCAGCAGGTAGCCTCAAATACAAATTATATAAACAAACATATATCATACAAGTTAGGATTTATATACATTGAAGCATGTATATAATAACTACATACATGTTATCATATGCATATGTATATATAAATTATCTACATTAAGTATAAATTATACATTAAATATAAATTATACAAGTTAAATATGAATTACAAACATTAAATATAATTTCTATATGTTAATATATACAGTAAATATAAATCATATGTATTAAATATAATTATATATGTTAAAATATGAATTAAATTAATAAAATATAAGATACTATATATGTGTGTGTATATATATATGTATATGTATTTGTATAATTTTTCATGTCCACAAGGACAGGGAATTATGGAATGAGCTCATGGAGCTCTAAAAAAATCAGTTATAAAAATGTAAAAAGAGATAGTTGTATATTTCTTCACAAATTTTTATTTTGAATTTTTTGGGCTTGGATGCCAAGGGACTCTCTGCTGCTGCTAAGAGTTGATGGCACCCTATAACAAGGCATACTTATGCTAAGGTTAAATGGAAGGATCTGCTTATTGTCATCTGGCATGGTCCTGGTCCCATATTAATATGGGAAAGAGGGCATGTTTGTGGGATTTTTTTTTCTACAGGATGCTGAAGGAGTGTGGTGGTTGCCAGAGTGATTGGTAAGACATACTGATGCTGGGACAATATGCTGGTTGTGATCTTTCTGATCATGCCCTGACAATGGTAACAGGAAAATTATATTGGGCATATGTTCCTGACCCACCTTTGCTCTGCATTCATGCTGTATGGTCAAGGCCAGAAGTACTTGTGACTTCTAATAATTCTCAACTGTTAGTATTTTCTTTCTCTGAGGGTGAAAAATATTCCAAATTGATGAATAACACTGCTCTGGGTCAGGGATGATCTATTTGTTTTGCTAGAAATGCTACCAATGCTGGATATGTTTCTGTGGACCCTCAGACTTGGAAGACTATCTCCTAAGACTGAAATGCAAAGCATTAAGATAGGAAGGCCTTCATCTCAGACTGGACAAACTGCCTTGCCTCAGGCTTTTAGATTTTGCAGGTCAGAGGACATGGAGACTATGGAAATTGCCTTCAACAAATTGACCAAATGGATACGTTGTTATAATGACCCCCATCAATCCTTTAATGTGACCAGTTATTCCAACTCAGTCATTGACTGGTCTGCAAATCAATCCAATGTTGGACAAAAGGAAATGATAGTGGGCATTTGGGGGACTGATTCTGGACATTTTCAGAGATGTAGTTGGAAAATAGCAGCTGCTTTGTATGATGTTATCTTTGGTGTGGATAAAAGTAGAATCAGTCTTGAGGTTAAGGTAAATGTCCTGTGTTACCCTACCTAACCTTTTACTAATTGGAAATGTATTGGCTTTGATAATGAGTTCAATGTTTCCTTTAATTGTCTTTTGTTCAATTGTGTTTGTGTACTGTCTGATAGTCAATCTGTAATGGTAGTACACCATCCAGATTTTTTTTTAAAGATTTTTATTTTATTTATTATATGTAGTACACTGTAGCTGTCTTCAGACACTCCAGAAGAGGGCGTCAGATCTTGTTATGGATGGTTATGAGCCACCACCATGTGGTTGCTGGGATTTGAACTCCGGACCTTCGGAAGAGCAGTCGGGTGCTCTTACTCACTGAGCCATTTCACCAGCCCCCCAGATTTTATTATGATTCCTATACATATCTGAGCCCTGGTATTCTGAAAAAGGCTTACAAATATTGGAAGAGCTAGATCCCACTCTGGAAAGGAACAAGCACATGGTTGGGCTGATCGTGGACACTGTTGTTGCTCTCATAACACTTAACCCATCTGCATTAGCTTTCGGACAAGAGGTACAAATATCTAGTTTTGTTAATCATCTTGTAGAAAATGTAACCAATGCCCCGAGCGTACAAGAAGATTTGGATAGACAGCTAGAACAAAGAACCGATTATATTATATAATATAATTCAGACAGTGGAAGATGAGGTACAAAGAAATGAAAGTCAGAAGCCATTTAGAATTTCATTCTTGATATCTATGGATTTGTATAACTCCAATATGTATAATGAGAGTCAGTACAATTGGACCAGAGGAAAAAGGCACCTTCAAGGTATTTGGAATACTAGTAGTTCTTTAGATTTGTTAGTCCTAAGGAGGTTGTAAGTTTAATAAAGGCAAAGTCTTTTTTTTTCTTTTGATGCTGCTAGTATTACAAATGATATTTTGAAAAATTTACAGGCCATTTTTTTCCTTTCTGGCCCTTGTTTACATCTCTCTTATAATGTATAGCAGGACTTGGGCTTATTATCCTTTTTATGTCATATCTATTACCTGTTCTTTTGAGAGGAATCACCAGAGCTTTTACAGATGTCAAAATGGAATTATATAAGTTTATGCTCCAATGTCTTCCCTAGCAGAAGTTGGCAGTCAATTGGTAAGATCATCTTGAAAACCTTCTCAACCTAAGACAGGCCACAAATACAAGATTATCTGATTGCTAATGATGGGTAAGAGCTGTGTTTTCAGATGGCAACCTAAGACATGAACAACTTTCTGCTCCGTGACTGAAAAAGTTTCTCTTATAGATAAAACAGATGGGTAAGATTCTCTCAGAGGTGGATCAACCTAAGATAGGGCATGAATGCTAGGATTCATGTACCAATGATGTGTAGCGCCCATACTTCTTGAGAGGATGCCTAAGACAGGCACAGTCTTTCTGTGCCAGTAACTGAGACAGATTTGGCTTGCATAGCTAAAAAAGGTGACACGCCCATAGGACCATCTTTCAGGTAATTTTTGATCTCATCAAACTGATTACTGAGAAATATCATATATTTTAAGGTGCTCCAAAATCATTAGGCCCCTGATCAAATATATATATATATATATATATATATATATATATATATATATATGGATTTAAATTAATATAGAATATAGTTAATACTATTTTTTTAAATTATATATACATATGTACATATATATGCATACATATAATGGATATTCCCCTTTAGAACCAAATAGAACATTATGCAATATTAGTGCCTCAAAACCAGAAGAGCCTACTGTGTGAGGTCTGCTATTACTTCTTTGATTTGATAAAGAAAGTCTATTGAAGTTATAATATAAAATCAGAGATATCCTAAAAACATTCATGAGTACAGTTACCTTTTGTAGGAGGCACTGAGTTAGGTTAGCATGTATGTAACAGAAGTACAAGTGGGGTAGATAATCCCCAAATAGGAAAACAGGAAAGATCCTGTAGCCAGTCATAGATATACATAAACCAAGGTTCCTGAAGCAGATTGTGATGCAGAAGTCCATCCCCACTGACCATCCAGCTTACTAATGTCTAACTAGTTACTTATCATACAATAAATCATAATTAATTTTAGCTATTTTTTAACTAAACTTCAAGTGTTCTATGAATGCCCCACTTATTTTTTTTCTACTATTGAAGGTCATTCTGTTTGAATGTTATTTCATGTACTAAAAGATTCTCTCCCTTCTCAAGCTTTGACCAAGCATCTCTATTCTAATCACAAGAGTCTTCCTGCCCAGGTCCTATTAATGCATCCTGCCCATGTATTTTTCTAAACTGTCACTAAAAAGTGGCAGTAGCTCATGAAACAAAAGGTATGAACATAATTCCCACAATTTTCAATGCTTCAAAAAGTTTAACTGCAAAGTAAGTAACATGTTTGAAAAAAAAATGTAAAGAATTGCTACCATCTCATATATTTACTGTGAAGTTATGTTAACAGATCTTTTTTGTTGTGAATTTGCCATGTTAGAAATAGATACAGACATATTTGTATCTTTACACAATGTCAGATTGATGAATAACAATAATTCATATGCTATGTTAGTTTCATTGGCTGTAATTTGCCAAGTAGTCCTGAGTTCTCTAGCTGTTGGCAAACACAGCTGTTTTTAATCCGATCTAGTAATATTAATTAGTAATGTTAACTCTCTGATTACTGCAGAAATAGTGCTCCCCCCAATGAAAAATTGTTCCATGTATTCAGGAAAACGAAGACACAGCTCTTTACAGAAAAAGCATGTGTTACATAGTGGCTAATACCCAAAGAGGACGTAACCTTGAATAGATAATTTACTAACTTATGTACACTTTAGGCATATGCATTTTACATATGCTGTCATTCTTAAGTCTCTTTTACATCCCAGCCCCAGGCTACACTTTGAATAACTTAGACAAGAGTCTGGCTGCAGAGGCATATGGGAGAGTTATACAGCCAAGATATTGCCAGAATTTTTAAGTACCAGTGTTGTACTTTTTCCCAAATGGTTGCTACTCAGGATCATCTTGTCCACCTGGCAATATTATGTTTTTCTCAAAGAGAGAAGTAAGGACTTTATAGCAGGGCAGGACTTAGCGATAATTGTAGCCCTATGCAGCCACTGGAGCTGCCTGTTAGAGTTACTTTCTTTGGTACAGGGATGGGCCTTATCATTTGAATAACTTTGGCCCCCCATAGACTCATGTTTGAATGCATGGCCCACAGGTATTATTAGGTTGTATGGTCTTGTTGGAGTAGTTGAAGCCTAGTTAGAAGAAGTGTGTCACTGTGTGTGTGTGTGTGTAGGGGGGGTCTTTGAGATATCCTATGCTCAAGCTACCTCTAGTGATAGCATCTCCTACTGCTGCCTATGGATCAATAAGTAGACCTCTCAACTCCGTCTTCAGCACCATGTCTGCCTGCATACAACCATGCTTCTCCCAATGAAGATAATGGACTAAGCCTCTGAAACTGCAAGCCAGCCCTAATTAAATGTTTTCTTTTGTAGGAGTTGCCATGGTCATGGTGTCTCCTCAGAGCAATGAAACCCTCAGTAAGACATGCCTAATGTCTTGTTGCAAGCCAGAGCTGCAACCTTTGTTTTGAACTACAATCCAGAAATGGAGGGTACACATGTGATCCAGAGTCACAAGAGGACTTACAGAGTCAACTAACCTGGGCCCATGGGGGCTTACAGAGACTAAACCACCAACCAAAGATCATGCAGGAGCTGGAGCCAGCCCCTTCCCCCTACATTTGCAGCAAATGTGCAGTCAGCTTTCACGTGGATCCCCTAACAATTCAATCTGGGCTTGTCTATAACTCTGTTGCCTGCCATAGAATCCCCTTCCCATTCCTGGACTGCCTAGCTGGGCCTCAGTGGGAGAGGATGTACTTAGTCCTGCTAGGACTAGTTGTCCTAGGGTGGGGTAGTACCCAAGGGGGGCTTCTCCTTCTCTTCAGAGAAGGGGAGGGAGTAATAGGGAGAGGAATTTGTAAGAGTGGAACTGGAAGGAGGGGGGCTTCGAATGGGATTTAATGTGAAAAATAATGTTTATGAAAAAAAGAGTAGTAAAATCAAGCTGAATATTTTAAAAAGATCACACATTATTTATTACACAGGAATATAACTATATATGTATATATGTAGAGTACAGAATGACCTTACAAGAGATGAAGAAGCTGATAGAGGCTTCAAAGAGTTCTAGAGACCTTACAGTAGGCAGACTCAGAAAGCTGGTAGGGGAGAAAAGAAAATCTTTTCAGCAGTTAAATAAGTAATCCTATTGGAATTATCATCACAGGTTAGAAAGGGTAGGTTTATTTAGTAATAAATCTTGGAGGCTGAAACATTCTAGATCTAAGTTAGCAGATGGAGGCTGGAAGCTGAAGTCTTTAAGATCTGGGCTTGCAGAAGATTAGATTGTATGGAGACTAGAAGCTTCCAGGCCTCAGTCTAGGGATAGAGAAACAGAAATGCTCTGGGCTCAGCCCAAACCATGTATTCACACATGTTGGGTATGGCTCTCATCTCATCACTTCATCTGAGGAAATAAAAATGACATTTACAGGCAGCAATTTGAACAGGACATGTTATAAGCAGTGACTGAGATAAGATGACAGCCCTAGGACAGTTGGGCATTCTCTGCCTATTGTTGCCTATTGTCTATAAGTTCCTTGTTCTTCATACCAGGTGGTTAGATGGCAGGTTGTGGGAATGGTTCTCATGACAACAATATATGTTCTTTTCTTTGTAGGGTCCTTGTCAGGGCAGTGCACTTTTACCCATCATCTCTCTTTGATAAGTTCTTGTTTTCCTCATATGATTTTAATATGCCCATATCCCTGATAAATCTACAGGGTAGCATCCTTTTGCTTTAAGGAAATAGTTGTCTTATGAGTGGCACTGAATGGATGATGCTGTTTACAAGTCCCGCAAGGTACAGAGTCATCCTGCCTCAGTGTTTGTTTTTAAAATAGAGTCAACAGATGCTTGGAAAATGGAGTTTCTCCAGGAAAGGCATGTCCTGAAGAATCCAGTTTTACACAATGTCGGATGACTTAGAGAAAGGCAGAGCCTGACCGCAGCAGCCCCTTATCCTAAGTTAGCTGAGGAGATAGAGTTTATCCACCTCTCTCCTAGTCTTCTACTACTCTACAGAATATAGAAATAGGAACTAACTGCTCACTTATACTATGGTGTTCTTTAGCTGAACATAAACCATCTTACAGAATATCAACATCAAATGAAATCTCCTATGACCCTAAAAAGATAGAGAAAGCCCAAAACTTCTCTGTAATGCTATTACAGTAGCACTAAAGGCCCATTAAGGAAGCTGTCACCTCCCAAACAAAGAATGTTGTCTACTAGGTAAAGACATGTCATTGGCTCCCCCTGAAGAGCTAACCTAGTGTGGTAGGTCAATCACCTGGCCAAGGGACTACCCTCAGAGGGGTGGCTTCATCTAAGATGTGCCAAAAATATGGAACAAAATTACCCCTTTAATGAGATGCTTCTGTTTGCCCTCTGATTCTGTGATAAACACTGTGACCAAAAGCAATTTGAGGAAGAAAGGATTTATTGGGTTTACAGGTTATAGTCCGAATCAAGAGAAGCCAGAGCAGGAACTCAGGGCAAGAAGGTGGAGGCAGGAACTGATGCAGAAGCCATGAAGGGGTGCTGTGTACAAGATCACTTCTTCTGCTGCTGCTTGTGCTCAGCCTGCTTTCTTATACAACCCAGGGCTATCTTCCCAGAAGTGGCACTGCCCACAGTAGGCTGGGCCCTTCTGCATCAACCATTAGTCAAGACAATGTCCCACAGTTATGCCCAAAGGCCAACCTGATGGAGGCAATTCTCCAGCTGAGGATCTTTCCTCCAGGTGTGTTGGCTTGACAACCCATGAAATAATGTCCTGTTCCTTCCCAGAATCTCCACTCCTGAATGCAGTGGTTATGCAGCCACCACAAGGCTCTGCCCAACTTTCTGAAAGAAATAACTTTTATTTTATCTTCTTTTCTGTCTCATTCTTTCAGATACTGGCTACATGCCTAAGTCTGAAAGCATGGTTTCTCTCTCCCTTTTCTCCATCTTCTTCCTCCAGGCAGTGGCAAAGGTTTATAGCTTGCCTGCCCTGTGGATTTTATTTTAAACTCTAATAAAATTATCTTTAAGATTTCCTCTAAGTCCATCTTTAAATTCTTTTATTAAAGAGACTAAGAACCAGAAAAAGGACCCTGATTTCCTAGGTTACATGTGGTACCCAGGTGGGGTTCCCAAATTCTCACGTAACAATGTTTGAACAGAAATAAAACTAAGATACTGTGCAATCACAGACACATACATTCTCTCTCTCTCTCTCTCTCTCTCTCTCTCTCTCTCTCTCTCTCTCTCTCTCATACACACACACACACAGGAACACTCAAACACTCTCACAATATGCTCTTCACCAGATGTTCACCAGCAACTGTTTTTTTTTTTTCCAATAAAAATCCAAGCCTATCTCCATTCTTCTTGATTTGTGGAAAAAAACTAAGTCCCTGAATTGTGTTGTGGATGGGCCTGGTGCTGTTTGTATGTTGATGCTAATTCTGCTCTCCTGGGAGGGGTTGCAGACAAGGAGTGAGTCATACTCTGGTAACTTCTGGTGAACCAATCCCCTAATGAATAAAGGAGCCAATCATTTGGCAAGTAGGTGGGACTTCCAGGCTGGACAAGAGAGGAAGCAGGAGAGAATTAGGTCTTTTTGGATGGGGATAGCTGTGAGGAAAAGATGTAGCTATGAGTGTCTCCCAGTTTCAATGGCGAAGCCTGACTGGAGGATTTAGATTTAATAAGGTTTACAAGATTTTTTTTTTTTAATATTTCCCCTGCAACAGAATTGCACTTCCATTTGGACAGAGTTAATCTTGAATAAAATGTCAATTCTGGAACGCTCCCAACAACCCTCACATAAGCCCACATTCTACCATTGGCTTGCCTGCTCACCTGCCCAGACCTGTGATTTTTCTCAGGCTGTGTGATTCTCCTTGCTACCTCTAGCTCAGGATTAGATATTGAACCTCAGGCCTTGCACATGCTAAGCAACTGCTCTACTATTGAGCTAACCTCTTTTTTCTTTTTTTTTTCTGAGACAGGGCTTCCTTGAACTAAATTTATTACCCAAGCTACCCTTGAATTTTCAATACCCCTGCCTCAACCAGCCAAGTAGCTGGTATT
Organism: Mus pahari; assembly: GCF_900095145.1. NCBI lineage: Eukaryota > Metazoa > Chordata > Mammalia > Rodentia > Muridae > Mus > Mus pahari. Next base: position 56,848,551 of record NC_034591.1, read on the forward strand.
ACCAGGGCCATGAAGTCAGTCCTTGTTTACAAAGTGTGTGAAGAGGGTCAATGACCTATAGCTATTATAAGTCTCTTAGCCAAATACAATCAAGACTTACACGGCCAGAAGTGGCTATCATCAATCTATAAGAAAGGGAATGCTATATTAGTCTGTGGAGAATCTGCTAAGTGACATCCTGCCTAACATTTCTTTTATAAACTTTCTTTTAGAGACTTTAGAGTTAAGATTGTTCTCTTGGAACCTCTAATTATTTGGTTGAAGTTAGTGCTGGGTTATATTTGGATTTTTTAATAATAAATTATAATGCACATACTCCTTGTTAGGAGATTTAAAGGCAAACTCTATAAACATATGGCGAGACTATTTAGTGCATGTTCCTTCATATGTCATTCATATGTAAGATGAATCTATTGTATCATTCTGTGGTGTTGGTCAATGCTTTTGCTTTTTATCTGTTCGTATATTTATTGCTTTCTAGTAAAAAAAGACATCTAGCTTACTAAAATTTCCTCGTTTTGCTGTGTGGATTTCCATAACTGGCCTAAACCCTAGGCATTCCTCCTCCAACAGTTTCCAAGGATCTAATAGCCACTTTTATGCAGCCCTTGCCTTAAGTCACTATTTCAAAAACCTCCAACTATCTTTTCTGAAGGTCTGTCTTTGTACCCTAGAACATTTTACTTGTTTATTGTTATTTTTGCCTCCCAGGGGTAGAAAAGTCCATCTGGGTTGCCTTTGTGGTCTGAGAGAGAGACATGTACTCTCAGGTCAGGTCTAATCCAGTGATCTTTGTGCAGGTCTAATTAAGCTGTCTTGGGGATCTCTCTGCAATCTTACCTTGGGGCTAAAATCCTGCTGCCTTTGGGCTTCATTACATAGAGTCATTCTTGATGTTTTCTCTGCCCCTTTTTATAAGGGCAAGAATCAAACTGGTTTTTAATCATTTATTTTCAGAAAATGAGTAAATAAAACATATTTACTTATGTAGTACAGAACTTATTAGCTCAGCTGGTACAATTTAAAATGGACATTTTTGGGATCACATGAGCCATTCTTAGAAATTTTTTATACAAATAAGATTGCTCATTTAAGATAGCACTAAGAACAAAAGGGAAGAAAATAGCTCAAATGTCCAATGTTCAATGCTCTGATTTTAAAAATTAGTACTGCAACCAGGAGTGCCTGCCAGCACTCTGCAGGCAGAGACAGGTGTTTCTCTGAGTTCAAGGCTAGCCTGGTCTACAGAGAGAATTCCAGCACAGAGAAATCCTATCTTGAAACATGCCCTCTCCCCTACAAAAATAGTATTACACTGATCCATAAAAGATAGTTATTAACAACCATGCTGACTAAGCCCATTAAAAGTTCTAAGTCATTGTTTATGACCAGACTAAGAGTAGGCATATGCCTCTGAAAGTCTCTTAGTATTGAAGTTCAGAGGTACAAAACCCCTGAAGATACATCAAAGTTAGATGATGGACCTAATGGCTACTTCGGTCAGAGCAACCTTGAAACATTCACTCCTGACAAAGCATACTAAATAGATTAGATATAACCTATTGATTGTTTTCGTTACTACATCTGGCCCATGGTGAAGGCCATGAAAATATCAAATGTGTTGTCAAGGTTTACATAACTGTTGGAGTTTAGGGAGTAGAGGTTAAGAGCTAGTCAAACACAAAATGGAATCATAACAAGATGGTATCACCTTAGTCATTTCAGTATAAGTTTTTCATATGCAATTTACTCTGAAGTCACTATCCTAAAATATCCTTTTAAGAATAATAAATACATATGATAGTGAGGCATAAACATTTGGTAAGAGGAAGGATCCAGTGAGAGGAGAGAGGGGAGACAAGAGAAGGTAATAGGGGAGACTTATATAGAGTCAAAGGACATTATATGTGTGTATTCAATGTCATAGTAAAGCACATAAGTTCATATATTCAATATGTTAATTAAAAAGTCTGAGTACTTCATTCTTGTAACTACTTAAGTGTATGACATAAAATTAAGCTCCCACAACAGCTGATGAAACCCCTTTTTGCTAAGTCCTTTCCAATGGTTCAACCTGGAAAAAGCATGTCTGTTTAGCACTCTTTTTTACTAAACTTGCATTGAATTTTTGGCAGAGATCATTAACCCCCACAAAAATCAATTTTTTAAATATCTAGAAGCAAGACAAGTCAAGCCTCTGATATTCTTTCAGTTTTCATTAATTGGTAACTATTATGCAAATGTTTTTGTTGCCAAATAAGAAGAAAAGAAGAGCCACAGGGAAGCTTCCCAAACCAAACTCTAAATTAACCTCATTGATTATTTGCAAGTAAAGCCCATTAATATAAACACATATCAAAAATGTGTAGGCTTTTCTGCTTAAAAGAAACATAGGTAACTTTTTGCCTGTTTGTTTGTCTGTGGGCTGTGGGTTTTGTTTGGTTTTCTTTGGTTTTGTTTGGTTTTTGATTTTGCTTTGCTTTTTGAGGCAGGATTTTGCTGTGCAATCCTAACTGGCTGGGAACTTCAGAAGTTACTCAAGATGACTTTGAATCTGGGGCAAACCTTCCAACCTTAGCTTTTCAAGTGCTAGGATTCTACCCAACTCCCAAGAACTTTAGATTTAAATACTCACTGCAACCAGAAGAAATTATAATAAACTTTATGAAGCAAAGACAAGAACCTGGATGCATTGCTAATCTTTGATTTCCATATCCCTGTCCATCACATCATGAATTTATCCTCTCTTCCTCTGCTTGAGGAAGAAAGACCTCTTGATTATTTGCATGTGCTGGGAAATGACCCGTAACCTGGATGTACCTTTGATTAGTCTCTATTTACAATATGGATTCATTTCAGTGGTGCTGACTTGGCCTAATGTTTAATCTCTGAAATGACCTGGGTCATGGCACTGACCCTCTACTAAGAAAAGGTAAACAATGCTATGTAACCACAGGTCTATCAGTTGTTTCATGGTAGTACATACTAAATTGTCTGTCAGGACTATTTAACAGTAATTACTAAATTTATACTTTGCCCATACTTTGGATGGAACTTGGAGGAACTAAGGCCGGTCACACTAAAATGTGCCCATGTGACTGGCCAGCCCACTCTAAGAAAGGAAGTGTAAGTTTTGGGCTTTTTGGTACCAAGATATTTATACATATCAGCCAGTGTACAATAACCTGAAGAAGTATATCTGACTCATCCAGGTGGCAGGAGGTGAGGAGGCCTACAACCAGAGATTTCTAGAGCATATCTATCAATGCATATCTGCCTCCCACTGATATTATATTCTTTAACTGGAATAATGAGATTCCAGGAGTTCAAACTGGGTCTTGAAAATTCTTTAATTAACCAAAAATTTTAAATAATTGATAATTTATACTTCACACCAAACTGAAGCTAGGGAACTGTGATTCACTGAGACACACTGGTCCCTGGTACACAACTCTTCAAGTAACTTCTGAAGACAGTTGCCCCCAACTGCACTTCCAGTTATATGGACACAAGAAAAGAAAATATTGGTACAATCAATATTTGTTAATAAGTTTTTTAATAACTCCTTATTTATTTTTAGGGTAGATCTAAACTTTTTCTTGTCAGACTGTTATCAAAGAGCTTTGAGGGCTTTGTGTCAGAATCTTCATTATTCTTCTCAGTCCTCAGGGGAGAAAGGGTTCAATAGTAATAAAGGAATTCTGAAAAGTCTGATTTTCAGAGACCCTATAACTTCTACATCCTAAGTCTAATTGGGGGATCCCAGTAACTCTTATGATACAGCTCCCTCTAATTTCACTATCTCTAGCAACAATGTCCCACCAACACCAACAATGTCCCACCACAACACACCCTCCCATTCTAACCCCAGACTCTGCCAGCAACAAGTTCTGATGACAAAGTACTAGGAACCATATTATCAAACAGGTACAAACAGGTCTTCCGAAGTAGCCATGGCGGTAGTCTCTCAACTACCCGAAACCTGGAAAGTTTGTCTTCTGGAAGAACGAATGAAGGATAAGTGGCCTTTAGTGTTGATCAGTCAGAATTTATCAGCTACTGTGAATAAATAGCTGATGCTATTGCGAGGCTCAAAGATGGTATTTTGCTTTTGAGAAAGAGTTTCACTCTTTAGTCCAAGCTAAGTTTAAACTGAGGGTGATCCTTCTCTTTCAGGACCCCCAGCGCTTGATTCCAGGTGTGCACCAACAGTTGAAGACAATAGGTCATTTGTCAATAGCAGCCCTGCTAGGTATATAGCACTAGACATAGGGTTCCCATGTTGATTTAGTAGAATACTAGCATCTAATGAGGATACTTCATCCCTTCCATAGAATAAGAAAATAAAACCCCTAAGTTCTCTTCTTATCTGGAGACAGACATAACATGTAAACACAAGATTAACAAAGATTGCATACTCTGTTGTTTTTCTCTAATAATAGCAGTAGCTACTTCTGCATCTTCAGATTTCTAGGAAAAAACTTAAGATACCTAATTCTGTCTTGTGCATGGAAATGCAAAATAGACCTATATCCCAAGTTCTCCCCCCCCAAAACCACTCAAATTCTCCATTTACAACAAGCTCTACCATCTCCTTCGTATTTCATCATGGAGTCTGATATACCCAATTGCAGGAAGCTTCTATAACAAAGCTCACTGGTTCCCTGTATGTTCTTAATGGCTGTTGGCTGTAGCACTGACAAATTACTGAAAGGGATTTGAATGCCATTGGAAATACCTTGTGCAAACCTGATGACCCCAGTTCAATTCCCAGAACCCACATGATGGCAGAAGGAGAGAACTGACTCCACCAAGCCACCCTTTGATCTCCACATGTACACACATATGCCCCTCCCCCGATAATAACAATTTCTCAAATTTCTGACCTATGGTATAGCGTAAAACTTTTCATTATCATTTTTGTTGTTAGAATTGTTGCTACTAGCTACCAAATAAATCAATGGTTGTCTCTGACCTCATCAAAAGTAAAGATTTTTCTATCATTCCATCCATGGAGGAAGAGCATCTAGTTGGCATTGGTCATACAACATACAAAGGTCTCAATGGGTTGCTAGTTAAGAGCTGTTTCAAGTTGTCATTTTTGTAAGACTAGAAGTATGCAAGTGAACTATCAGCAGGATCACACTCCCTCAGAGAACTTTATGAAGGAGTTTCAGTAAGAGTCCTAGTTTCATTGCTGTTACTGGGATAAATATCCTGACAACAACCTAAAGGAGAAAGGATTCTCTCTTCTATCTCTTGTATTCTGTTGGTGATGCTTATATCTGTGACTCCTGATCTCTTTTCTAGGTTTTCTTTAATTCTTTATTGTTTCTATTTCCATTTTTACATCCTGGAAGGTTTTGTTCAATTCCTTCACCTGGATGGTTTTAGCTCCTTTGTGAAAGATCAAGTAATCATAGGTGTGTGGGTTCATTTCTGAGTCTTCAATTCTACTCCATTTATCTACCTGTCTGTCACTGTACCAGTACTATGAAGTTTTTATCACACTTGATCTGTAGTATACCTTGCGAACAGGGATGGTGATTCCCCCAGAAGTTCTTTTATTGTTGAGAATGGTTTTTGCTATCCTAGGATTTTTGTTATTCCAGATGAATTTGCAAATTGCCCTTTCTAACTCTGTGAAGAATTGAATTGGAATTTTGATGGGGATTGCAGTGAATCTGTAGATTGCTTTAGGCAAGATAGCCATTTTAACTATATTAATCCTGCCAATCTATGAGCATGGGAGATCTTTCCATCTTCTGAGATCTTCTTTGAATTCTTTCTTCAGAGACTTGAAGTTCTTATCATACAGACCTTTCACTTGCTTTGTTAGAGTCACACCAAGGTATTTTATATGATTTGTGACTATTTTTGAAGGTTGTTGTTTCACTAATTTCTTTCTAAGCCTGTTTATCCTTTGTGTAGAGAAAGGCCGCTGATTTGTTTGAGTTAATCTTGTATCCAGCTACTTCACTGAAGTTGTTTATCAGGTTTACGAGTTCTCTGGTGGAATTTTTGGGGTCACTTATATATACTATCATATCATCTGCAAATAGCGATATTTTGACTTCTTCCTTTCCAATTTGTATTCCTTTGATCTCCTTTTGTTTTCTAATTGCTCTGGCTAAGACTTCAAGTACTATATTGAATAGATAGGGAGAGAGTGGGCAGCCTTGTCTACTCCCTGATTTTAGTGGGATTGATTCCAGTTTCTCACCATTTAGTTTGAAGTTGACTACTGCTTTGCTGTATATTGCTTTTATTATATTTAGGTATGGGCTTTAAATTCTCGATCTTTCCAAGACTTTTATCATGAAGGGCTGTTGGAATTTGTCGAATGCTTTCTTGGCATCTAATGAGATGATCATGTGGTTTTTGTCTTTGAGTTTATTTATATAATGGATTACATTGATGGATTTCCATATATTGAACCATCCTTGCATCCCTGGGATTGAGCCTATCATGATGGATGATCGTTTTGATGTGTTCTTGGATTCAGTTTGTGAGAGTTTTATTGAGTATTTTCTGCATCAATATTTATAAGGGAAATTGGTCCGAAGTTCTCTTTCTTTGTTAAGTCTTTGTGTGGTTTATGTATCAGAGTAATTGTGGCATCATAGAATGAATTGGATAGAGTACCTTTTGTTTCTGTTTTGTGGAATAGTTTGAGGAGTATTGGAATTAGGTCTTCTTTGAAGGTCTGATAGAACTCTGCACTGAACCCATCTGGTCCTGGGCTTTTTTTGGTTGGGAGACTATTAATGACTGTTTCTATTTCTTTAGGGGATGTAAGACTGTTTAGGTCATTAATCTGATCCTGATTTAACTTTGGTACCTGGTATCTGTCTAGAAAGTTGTCCATTTTCCAGGTTTTCCAGTTTTGTTGAGTATAGGCTTTTGTAGTAGGATCTGATGATTTTTTGGATTTCCTCAGATTCTGTTGTTATAATTCCCTTTTTAGGATGCTGTCCCTGTGCCCTCTAGGTAGTCTGGCTAGGGTTTTATCCCTCTTGTTGATTTTCACAAAAAAACAGCTCCTGGTTTGATTGATTCTTTGAATAGTTCTTTTTGTTTCCACTTGGTTGATTTCAGTCCTGAGTTTGATTATTTCCTGCTGTCTACTCCTCTTGGGTGAATTTGCTTCCTTTTGTTCTAGAGTTTTCAGGTGTGCTGTCAAACTTCTCTTGTATGCTTACTCCAGCTTCTCTTTGGAGGCACTCAGAACTATAAGTTTTCCTCTTAGGACTGCTTCCATTGTGTCCCATAAGTTTGGGTATGTTGTGGCTTCATTTTCATTAAACTCTAAAAAGTCTTTAATTTCTTTCTTTATTTCTTCCTTGACCAAGTTATCATCGAGTGGATTGTTGTTCAGCTTCCACATGTATGTGGGTTTTCTATTATTTATGTTGTTATCGAAGATCAGCCTTAGCCCATGGTGATCTCATAGGGTGCATGGGATTATTTCAATATTTTTTTGTATCTTCTGAGGCCTCTTTGGTGACCGATTATACGGTCAATTTTGGAGAGGGTACCATAAGGTGCTGAGAAGAAGGTATATCCTTTTGTTTTAGGATGAAACGTTCTATAGATATCTGTTAAATTCATTTGTTTCCTAACTTCTGTTAGTTTCACTGTGTCTCTGTTTAGTTTCTGTTTCCAGGATCTGTCCATTGATGAGAGTGTGGTGTTGAAGTTTCCCACTATTATTGTGTGAGATGTAATGTGTGCTTTGAGTTTTAGCAAAGTTTCTTTAATGAATGTGGATGCCCTTTCATTTGGAGCATAGATGTTCAGAATTGAGAGTT
>NC_034591.1:56857561-56864926 GCF_900095145.1 Mus pahari
CATCATGAGAAGTGACTTCAGATCCATACCTTGCTTTTCTGGTGTGATGGTGTAACCACGACTTGCTATGGTGGGAGAGTTTGGTTCTGATGATGCCAAGTAACCTTGGTTTCTGTTGCTTCTCTTCTTATGCTTGCCTCCTGCCATCTGATTATCTCAAGTGCTTGCTGCCCTCAATATATCTGATTGGAGCCTGTCCTTCCTTGTAATCCCAGTTGATTCAGAACTCCTCAGAGTCCAGCTTTCTGTGTTAATGATTCTGGGATCCTGTGGTGCTGAGATTCTAGTTGTGCCTGTGTTCTTGGAAGTCAAGCTTCCTCTGAGACCCTGAGATCCTGGTGTGGCCAAGCTCCTGGGATCCTGGAATCCTAAGATCCTGGGTGTATTACAGTGCCTGGAAGTGGTATCTCCTCTGGGGACCATGGGGCTGTCCACTGTGTTTGAAACCAAGGTAGACCAGCACCTACCAGAAGGAACCCGAGCCGCTGGTCAGGTGGAGCTCCTGTGTCCTTGCTCCTGCAGTTACAGGCCCTTCACAATTGTTTTGGGATAGATGTCGCTTTCCACTCACCAGTGATCCTAAGATCCTGGGCATGCTAGGGTGCCTGCAATGTGGAGAGTCCTCTGGGGGCCATGGGACCATCCACTGAGTTCGTGCCCAAGGTGGCCCGGGGCTGGCTCCAACTGAAAGCTCTCCTGTATTTCTTTAAGGGAGTTCTTTATTTCCTTTTTAAAGTCCTCTATCATCATCATGAGATGTGATTTTAAATCCAAAACTTGCTTTTCCAGTGTGTTAAGGTATCTAGGACTTGCTGTGGTGGGAGAACTAGGTTCTGATTATGCCAAGTAGCCTTGGTTTCTGTTGCTTAGGTTCTTGTGCTTGCCTCTCACCATCTGGTTAACTCTGGTGTTAGTTGGTCTTGTTGTCTCTGACTGGAGCTTGAACCTCCTGTAGGCCTATAACCTGTGGTCTTAGGTGTATCAGCACTCCCCGGGATACCAGCTCTCTACTGGGTGAGGTTTTGGTGCAGAGGGCTATGGGACAGCCTTAGCTCTGGGGGCACAGAAAAGCTCTGGGAGACTGAAAAGATCCTGTCCACAGCTGCTGAGCTGTTTTGGGTTTCAAGTTCTTAGGTTGTTACCTGGCACTTGTAGTCCCTTTCCCAATCCTTTCAGGTTTGCCTAACCATCAGGAACCCTGCATGGCAAGTCAGCAAGTACTTATTTTAACATAGCAAATCCTATGCAGTTTGTTAGGCACAGTATTTGTGGTTGCCAAATCTATGCATAGAAGCTATTTTTATACGAGAAAGTTAGCTTTCTGTTTTCTAACTCCTACACCGACTAAGCTTGGCTGTCTTGAAACTTTTTGTGTAGACAGACCTTGAGCTCAAAGATTCGTCTGCCTTTGTAAACACAAATTATATGCTTAGCTGGATGGGATCCCACTCTGAGATCACCACTGCCTCACTTCCTGTTGCTCCTTTAGTAATCGAACCATGAGCCTTGTTTTGTTTTGTTGTTTAACTATTCCTTTCTCTTTCTTGACTCATTAGTGCAGCTGCCTCTGTTCTTTCAGATCTCTAAGCCCCGCATACAATTCACATTGCATCCTTATATTTTGCATAGTTGAGAAATTTTGTTTACATATTCTTAAACTCACGTTTTCTCAGTTCTTTCCCACAGCCTTAAGGGCTGTCCTGAAAGTCATAGCATTACCATTTTGCTGAGAAACATTAGACACATTCTTACTTTCTAGATTTGTGCTGTTTCTAATGATCATAAATCCATTTATTTTATCAGGGAGAGCATTCTCTGAAACATGAAAAATACACACATTATTGTGCAAATAAGTCTTATACCTAAAGCACCACCAGCACTTGAGGAGACCCATGTCTCACTGGCTCTGCTTCAGGGGTGGGAACTATGTCACACTGATACACCAACCACAGTAGTTGGACCAACCCAATCGGGTATGCCCCCCGCCCCCTGGGACAAGAGTCCTCAAAGGCTAGGTGGGTAAGAATTTGGCAGTGACAAACAGAAACAAACACAACTTGTCCAACTGTGTGACAAGTTCCACATACTGAGGTAAAAACTTCAAAAGGAGGCCTCCTGGAACTGGTTGTAGAACTCTTGGCTGGAACAAAATATTAAGCCATAGAGCTCATGGCAATTTATCTGTTTTATTTTCTTTTATTCTTTTTCTTATTTATGACATGTTCCTGATAGCCTAGTCTAAGATCTTAAGCTAGAAAAATGGGTAAGAAACTATCCCTTGAGATGGGGTCACTATCCATGACCATATCTCCAGGAAAACCAGCATTTTACTTCATAAATCATTTACAAAATTATATAATACTATTATGATAGATTAAAAACTTTCCCAACAATAAAATTTCATATGGCTACAAGTGTGTCATCAGAAGTGGGCTTTGGTATATGGTAAAGAAAGCCTTAAATAAAAAGAATTAAAATAGTTTAAATCTATGCTTTTAAGATTTATTTAAAAAAATCAGGTATTAGATGTTAAACAATAACTGACCATAAAATTTATTAATATGCTCTTGGAAATATGCCACTGAAAACACGCTTTCAGGGTTGTAATACTTGGATGATTTTTGTGTTTTTCTGTGCCAAATGATAATGATTATATCATATCCGTGATTGCTTCACTGAACACTTCTAAGAGTTGTAATACTTGTTTCTTTACATATCAAAAACCTTGCTTGAGAGCTGCAAAATACACTCAGATTCAAACTGCCTCTATGTTTGTTTCTGTTTGTCACTGCCAAATCCTTACCCACCTAGCATTTGAGGACTCTTGTCCCAGGGGGACCCCCATACCCGATTGGGTTTGTCCATGGCATCACACTGTCCCTTCCTCAGACATTCTGAACCTGGCATGAGTGCATTCACATGTACACACACACACACACACACACACACACACACACACACACACACACACAATTCTAAAGAGGACCTCATTGCATCTCTTCAGCTGTTATGCTTAATGTCCATTCTCAAATTCTTTGGCTTTGCACACTCCTTACTCCAGTGTCTGTCATGTAATCTTCCTCCCTCAGGCTCTGTGTTTTCATGCTCTAAGGACAATGGATTGAAGCCCACTTTAACCCAGCATGAACTGATCTTAGCTAATTGTATATGTAAAGACTCTATTTCCAAATAAATCATATTCTACAGTTTGAAATAGACACCAACAATCCAGTATATACCACCATATAAGGTGATTTTGAAAATTAGAGGATGGGCAATGGTGGCACACACCTTTAATCCCAGCACTTGGGAGGCAGAGGCAGGCGGATTTCTGAGTTCGAGGCCAGCCTGGGCTACAGAGAGAAACCCTTTCTTGAAAAAAACCAAAAAAAAAAAAAAAAAAAGAAAAGAAAAAAAATTAGAGGACATACAACATATATAAGTTTGTTACTATTATTGCTATTGTGAATTTGGAGCTACTGAGAGAGTATAATTCATAAGCAATTCTTTTATTGAATGTAAATAAAACTTATTGTAGGTCATTAAATCAGTGAATGGTACCTGAACACTACAATATTTTCTTTTAAGTACGCCAACTGATTCCTCTGTGTAGCTAAGGTTAAGAGGTAACTGCCAACTAACAGGCCTCCTGTGCTGTGCTGAGGAAGTATTCTCATTAAGTAAATGCTTGTGTGGCAACTCAGCCATGAATGAGGGAGAGTCCAAGTAGGAAGGTTTTCTGAAGCATCTCTCCTATTTCCACCTGTACGGCAGACACTTCAGCACTGGTGGCCAAACAGGCCCCTCCTGAAGCCTCACCTTCACTCTCTTGCCACGGACCGACTCAGTCGAAACACACACCCATGGGGGAAGCAGGGTCTTTTGGTATGCAGGAAGGCACTGGTTGCGGTGCAAAATGACAGACAGACACACAGTAGAGCTATATGCGTCTGAATGCGTTTTACTGTTCAAAGGCAGGCAGTTTTATACAGAAGAACTGGCAATTATATCCATAGAAGTGATTACTAAGAATGACTAAGCTTTCTGGCACAGGGAAATACAAAATCAATCAGGCAAAAACTTCGGAGAACAGGTACAGAGCATCACATCCCTTAATCAGAACATCTGTAATTAAAGATAAACTTTCAGAGGTTCAAAAGTTCGCGGGAACATTCAGTTAAGGTCCCTGTGTCTAAACTCCATTGATGACTATCCATCTGTGATCCTTATCACCTAACTTCCTTCTACTGAGAGTCTTCAGGCACCCTTTAAAACTGGTAACTGATGCTTTTCATGCCAGAGTGTCAAAACCCACATTTGTAGCCATATGAATATATATATTGTTGGGAAGTTATTATTCCAATGTATTTAAGTGATAAATGTATAATTAATCAAAAGCAAAGCAGGGGATCTTCTGAAAGGCAATCATGGCCAGTGCTGTAGTTCAAAGAATGAACTCCTAGTGAACCCTCATGCCTGGATGCTCGCACCTCTAGCTATCAAGGACATCTCGTAAGTAAAGGAACAGGTCAGAGAAGAGTCACACAGGCAAAGTTTGCCATGAGAATATTCAGCTCAGATCTCTCCGGCCAAAGAGTCTCACAGCGAGTTCCATCTTAGACAGTCTTGTCATACACAAGACCTTTTCCCAGTGAATATCACAGAGCTTTCGCCGGGATTGCAGCTTGGCTATGCGAAATCACGGTGTCTAAGTGATTTCGTGTGATACTCTGTCTAGAAGATTCAGTCAAGCAAGCAGGTGAAAGACTGAGAGCTCATAGCCCATCAGGCACTGTCAGCAAATAGAGGCTAAGAGCTCACAGCTTTCCAAGGACTATTTACAGACTGAAAATACAGCAAGATGAGGATACAGGCATTGCACTAAGAAATCTGAATGCTCTCTGTCCTTAAAGAAAGACAGATAACATTGGAAAGGTCATTTCCAAGAGTTAATGGTCCCATCAGCAGTGTTAGCGTCATTTTTCTGGCTGAGCTACTGTGGTGAGAGCCCCTGTTTGTGACATTTGTCACACTCTATAATATATATATATATTGAAAACATCCTTTCAGGGTTGTAATTCTTGGATGATTTTTGTGTTTTTCTGTGTCAAGTGATAATGATGATATCATATCCATGATTGCTTCACTAAACACATCTTCTAAGAGTTGTAATACTTGTTTATTTATGTATTAAAAACCTTGCTTGAGAGCTGCAAAATACACTCAGATTCAAACTGCCTCTGTGTTTGTTTCTGTTTGTCACTGCCAAATCCTTACCCACCTAGCCTTTGAGGACTCTTGTCCCAGGGGGACCTCAATACCCGATTGGGTTGGTCCGTGGCATTGCACTGTCCCTTCCTGTCTGTCCCTTCAGACATTCTGAACCTGGCATGAGTGCATTCACATGTACACATACACACACACACACACGATTCTAGAGAGGACCCCATTATATCTTTCCAACTGTTATATATGTATATCACATATATGCTCTTGCTATAGCTGTTTCCAGCTTCTAGGGAGACCTTACCAGACAAAAGTGGAAAAGCTGAGCATAAGCACTGGGTTATCCAAGACCTCCTCCTCCAGCAAGATTCATAACAACCTCCAGATCAGAGCCTATAATGGACTTCAGTGAAATAATTAGGAAATGCTAAGGCTTGCAATGTTTATTCCTTTTGTGTTTAATATAACTTAATTGTAAGTTTACATAATTAATATTTTGCTGTTTGGTTTGAATCTTGGTTTTCTGAGACAGGGTTTATTATTTCTTGTCCTTTTTGCTAAGATCACATTTTGAGATCGTGTCTCCTACAGCCCAGCTGGCCTTAAACTCTGGCTCCTCCTGTTTCCGGCCTTCTTTATACTGGAATTACGTGAATGTGTCGCCAGACCCCACTACTTAGTAATTGTTTTTCACTAATAACCATAATGGTTGTGTTTTAAAATTGGGTTCACACATGTGAATATTTAACAACTGACTCTGATAACACTTGACTTTTAGATTAATTTGAAAATATTAGTATACAAGTCAGACATAGCAGTAAATGCTTTTAATCTCAGCACTTGAGAGACAAAGACAGCATATTTCTGTGAGTTAGAGGCCAGCCTGGTCTACATAGTGAATTCCAGGACAGGCAGAGCTATATAACAAGGATCTGTCTTGAGAACAACAACAACAAACAACAAACCCCCAAAAGCAAAACATAAAAAAGAAAAAAGGAACAAGAAAGAAAACAGAAAATGTCAGAATACAGTATACAAAAATTAATTTCACCCAATTCTGACAAGAAAAGCAAAATGATATTTGAAGGCAAATTAACAAGTACTACATTAAAAATAAATGTAAATAATGTGAAGATTCTATTTAAGGTAGAACAGGATTAGAATACTGTATCCTCACTCTTCTGCTAAACGTAGCTCTAAACCCTGAAAATGCATGGCAAAGCAACTTCAGGACTAGAAGCAACTGAAGACCAGAAGTCCAAAATGCAACCTGGGGTCCCTTGCTTTATCCCAGATAATCAGATATTGAATCCCAGGGTAGAGACCACCCCAGAAGACCTCTGATTTTGACTCAGAAAGGTCAGGCTCAAAATATTGTAAGTCTGAGCTCCATAATCTCCCTTTACCATTACCCTGTACTACATCTTCAAGCAGTTCCATGGTTGATGTTGTAACAGCCAGAGCTGATAGGAACCATTAAGAATCCAAGCTGTAGAAAGGTCATCCATCTGTCCAGTGGAACTGTGGTCCCATGAGGATGGGCTCAACCTCTGTAGCTTTTATTCTCTCTAGTTTCTCATCCTACCACCCCAGATGCTGTGCAGAAGTACATAGCAGAACAGGGGAACCAAGGTAGATGGAAAATTCAAACAAGGATATTTTAAGAAGTGGGAAGTAGGGCTGGAGAGATGGCTCAGCTGGAGAGATGGCTCAGCAGTTAAGAGTACATACTGTGTTAAATCAAAATCAGATAAACAGTTTAGACAGACCTGTAATGAGAATTTTGATTTCTTTAAAATCCAGTTATGTAATGTGAATATGTTTTGGTTTAAATCTCAGATGTGGGATATGGAGCTGCTTCAGATTGTCCACAGCAGGTAACTATGATTTGCCTCTTGCTCCTGCCGGAGTGTGATTCAGTCAGCTGAAGATAGTTTACATTTGTAATTCTGGGGTCTCTTGAGAATATATAAAAATGCGAGGGCCCCAAGAGGCCGCAGTGACTCCTGCTGCTCCTGCTGCTCCTGCTGCTGTCCCTGCTGCGGTCCCTGCTGCTGCTGTCTCCTACTGTTGTCCCTGCTGCTGCTGTTTCCTGCTGCTGTCCCTGCTGCAGTCCCTGCTGCTGCTGCTGTCTCCTGC
>NC_034591.1:56865119-56869165 GCF_900095145.1 Mus pahari
TGTCCCTGCTGCTGCTGTTTCCTGCTGCTGTCCCTGCTGCAGTCCCTGCTGCTGCTGTTTCCTGCTGCTGTCTCCTGCTGCTGTCCCTGCTGCTGCTTTCTCCTGCTGCTGTCCCTGCAGCTGCTTTCTCCTGCTGCTGTCCCTGCTGCTGCTTTCTCCTGCTGCTGTCCCTGCTGCTGCTGTTTCCTGCTGCTGTTTCCTGCTGCTGTCCCTGCTGCTGTCTCCTGCTGCTGTCCCTGTTGTGGTCCCTGCTGCTGCTGTCTCCTGCTGCTGTCCCTGCTGCTGCTTTTGCTGTTTGTTGGATTGATGGCTGCTGATTGCCATTGGCTGTTTTTGCTGTTGCTGGTTGGAGATATCCTGACACTGAAGACTGCATTTGCCCCAAGGAACTAGATGCCTTTAATCAGTAGGAAATAATCCAAAGAGATCTATGCTACCTTCCCTCTCTATCCTTCTTTCTCACCTACCTAGTGTTGGAGTATTGGAAGGAATTGGGGTAGAGAAAGGTAGTGTACATAAGAACTCAGTAAATTAACCAGAAAGTATTGTTACATAGACCTATAATACCTAAGAAGATAAAAGTAGTTATTAAAAATCTCCCAACTAAAAAAAGCCCAGGGCCAGATGGTTTTGGTGCAGAATTCTACCAGACTTTCAAAGAAAGACTAATGCCAATACTCCTCAAATTGTTCTGCAAATTAGAAACAGAAGGAACATCCCCAAAATCATTTTGTGAGGCCAAAGTCACTTTGATACTCAAACCATACAAAGATTCAACAAAGAAGGAGAATTACAGACCTAAAAAGATCAAAAAGATCATCCACCATGACCCAGTAGACTTCATCTCAGGGATGCAGGGATGGTTCACCATATAAAAAAATCAGTCAACAGAAACAAACTGAAAGAAACACACACACACACACACACACACACACACACACACACACAAATCTCACTGGATACCAAAAAGGCCTTTGAAAAAATCCAACATCTTTTCATGATAAAATTTTGGAGAGAGTAGGAATACAAGAAACATACCTCAATATAATAAAGAAATTTACAGCAAGACTATAGCCAACATCAAAGTAAATAAAGAGAAACTCAAAGCAATCCCACTAAAATAATAAGACAAGGTTGTCCTCTCTCTCTATATATATATGTGTGTGTGTGTGTGTGTGTGTGTGTGTGTGTGTGTGTGTGTGTATTCAATATAGTACTTAAACGTCTAGGTAGAGCAACAAGACAAGTAGAGAAGATTAAAAGTATACGAATTGGAATTGCTATTGGCAGATGATATGATAGTGTACATACGCAACCCCAAAAATTCTCTAGCAGGGAACTCCTACAGCTGATACACTCCTTTAACACTGGCTAGATACAAAAATTAACTTTAAAAAAAAGCAAATGACAAATGGACTTAAAAAGAAAGTAGGGAAACAATAACCTTCACAATAGCCACAAATAATATAAAATATATTGGGATAACTCTAACCAAACAAGAACAAGACTTATATAATTAAAAACTTCAAGTCTTTGAAGAAAGAAATGGAAGAAATTAGAGGATGGAAAGATCCCTCATGCTCACAGACCTGTAGGATCAACATAGTACTGTGGCCATCCTACTAAAAGCAATCCTCATGGAAATTTCAATACAATTCTATACAGACCTTGAGAGGACAGCACTCAACTTCAAAAAAAAAAAAAACAAAACAGGATAGCTAAAACTATCCTGAATATTAAAACACCGTATTGAAGTGTCACCATCACTGATTTCAAGCTGTACTAGTGGAGGGGTAATACCTAGAGGGGGATCCCCCTTCTCAAAGAAGGGGAGGGTGGAATGGGTGAAGGATCTGTGTGTTGAGGTTCTGGGAGGACAGGGGGGCTATAAAGTGAATAAATAAATTTAATAAGAAGATGGGGTACAGATCTAAACAGAATTTTTAACAGAGGAAACTAAAATGCCTGACAAAGAAAGAAATGTTCAATATCCTTAGCCGTCACGGAAATGCAAATCAAAACTACTTTGAGATTCCACCTTACACTTGCCAGAATGGCTAAGATCAATAACACAAGTGACCGCTGATGCTGGTGAGAATGTAAAGCAAGAGGAAAAACCACTCCTCCATTACTGATGAGGGTACAAACTTGTACAACCACTATAAATATCAATATGGCGGTTCTTCAGAAAAACGGAATCAATGTACCTCAAGATGCAGCCATTCCACTCTTGGTCATTCCATCTTTTAATAAAGACACTTGCTGAACTATGTTCATAACGGCTTTATTCGTAACAGCCAGAAAGTGGAAACAATCTAGATATCTCTCAGCCGAAGAAAGGACTAAGAAGATGTGTTACATTTACACAATGGAGTATTACTCATCTGTTTAAAAAAAATGGCAAATCGATGGAACTAGAAAAAAAAGTCATCCTGAGGGTGGTAGCCCAGCCCCAGAAAGACAAACATGGTAAGTGCTCACTTATAAGTGAATGTTAACTCTTGAATCAATGATTCTCATGCTGTAATCCACAGATCCAGAAAAACTAAGTAACAAGGAGAGCTCTAAGGGGGATGCATAGATCTCCCTGGAAAGAAGAAATAGAATTGATTTTGTGGGTGGACCAGGGGCAGGGTGTGTGTGTGTGTGTGTGTGTGTGTGTGTGTGTGTGTGTGTGTGTGGCGGGGGTGATGGGAACAGAAGAGGTCAGGGGGGAAGGTGGGAGGATTCAAATTGAAGGGTATTTGGCTTGAGGGTGAAGGATGGGGTTGGGGGTTGGGGGGGGATGTGGAAACCTAGTCCAGTAGAAATTCTTGGGATTCTATGAGGGTAACCCACTTAGGACTCCTAGCAAGGGAGGATTCAGAGCCTGAACCAGCCATCCTTTGTAATCAGGCAAGGCTTTTGAAGGTGGGATTGGGACACCAGTCCAGCCACAAAACTTTAGACCTATCATTTATTCCACTTGCAATATGTATTGGAGCAATGGAGACAAAGAACATGTGAGAGTAGCTAAGCAATGATGGACCAATTCTAAGGCGCACGCCACCAGAGGCAGTCCGTTCCTGACACTGCCTGTATGACCAGGAACTGGAGGTTGCAGCGCCCAGAGACCCACGGTAGAAAACAACTAAAACCAAAAACTAAAAACAAACCCCAGAAACAACAACAACAAAACCAACACAATGATTCCTAATGATATTCTTACATACTCATAGATTGGTACCTATGTCCAACAGTCATCAAAGAGGCTACTGCCAGTAGCTGACACTATCAGATACGGAGACCCACGTCAAACATTAGGGGGAGAAAGAGCCCAAATTAGAGATTTCCATCAGGTCCCTCCCCTTGGAGTTCCAGAAACCCCTTGGAAGAGGGGGAGAAAGAAATGTAGGAGCGACCAGGAGAATAAGCCCCACAGACTTAACTAACCAGGGCTCATAGGGGCTCACAGAGACAGAAACAGAAATCATGAAGCTTGCATGAGTCTGTGCTAGGTCCTCTGCATATACGTTATGGTTAGTAGCTTGGTGTTTTGTTTTGTTTTGTTTTGTTTTGTTTTGTTTTGTTTTGTTTTGTTTTTTGTGGGACTCCTAACAGTGGGAGTAGAGGTGTCTCTGACTCTTGGGACCCTTTTTTCTGCTACTAGGTTGACTTAGCCAGCCCTGCTATGGGGGTTTGTGCCTAGTCTTACTGTGTCTTGTTATGCTATGTTCAGTACATGTTTCTGGGAGGCCTGCCTGCTCTGTTTTAAGTGGAAACAGAGGAGTGGCTCTGGGAGAGAGGGGAGCTGTCGTGGGAGGGAGTGGGAAGAGTGGAGGGAGGGGAAACTGCAGTCAGGATGTATTGCAAACAACAAACACACAAAAAGAGTGCAGGCTGCTCTTGCAAAGAACTAGAATTTGCTTCCCAGCTCCCACATCAGATAACCATAACTGCCTTTAACTCCAGCTCCAAGGAATCTGATGGCCTCCTCTGGCCTCTATAGATCTCTCTCTCTCTCTCTCTCTCTCTCTCTCTCTCTCTCTCTCTCTCTCTCTCTCTCT
>NC_034591.1:56869920-56894594 GCF_900095145.1 Mus pahari
ATTATAGTTATGTATGGCAGATTACATTACTTATTGTAGAAAAGTCCCTCCACACTATCACTCAGAATAAAAGCCAAGTTGCTCCCATATACAGGAATTTACAATGGTTTAGGAAGTAGATCCGGCTGTGGTTTTAGAGTATTGCATTATTCATGAGAAGGTTAGCTAGAGCGGAACTCCCTAATTAGAACCATGACTTGGGCATGAAAGCCCCTTGCCCTGGGAGTGTAAAGACCTCACACCTGTCTTCTAAGACTATAGCTGACCTTAGATAGAGCTGACTTTGTCTCTGTTGTTTTATTGCCCAGTTCCTGCCAGTCTTTGTGTTTACATTCCTCTGTTTTGTGTGAGAGTCATTAAGCATCAGGTAACCTCATTTGTGCCTTGCTGATGTGTCACCTAACTTCCCTATTTTCTTCTGTATAAAAAGTTTGATGCTCGATTTGACAAATTACATTCAGATCCAGCACACTCTCTCATGTCACCTCTGTTTGTCACCCCATTCCTGCTGACTCTATGCCCATCTGCCCGAATCCCTGATTCCTACAGATTGAGGGGGGCTGATTGAGCCCGGTCCGTGGCAGGTTTATATATAGTATAGTTAGGAATAGTGTGAATATTTACAGAAAAGGGGAGTGGAGGGTGGAATAGTACTTAATTGGGAGCGGGGTTAATGGGTGTCTGTTTAAGGACTAATTTGATGGCCAGTCGTAACTGTCTGTGACCTGACCTCTGTTTACCTTTTACTTTTTCCATGGTCTCCCTTGAGCTTGTATTTCTCTAAGATCTCAAGGACAGGCTCCTGGAGAGTTATCAGGAGGAGTGTTGGTTTGGGGAGACACAAAGGCAGGGAGATGTCTCTGTCTCCTCAGAATGTCTTCATTAAGGGGGAGTTTTATGGGTAGTACCATTCTAACCCTAGGGGAGGAGAGGGGAGGGAAGGGGAGGGGAGACCCGGGCTGCTGCAGGAGGATGCAGCACAGAAACCAGCTCTCTGCATATTGTGTTTGCAGTTGGCTGGAGGGAGGATGGAAGCGTCTCGTGCAGGTGGGGTCGGGTAGGGGGAGTGGGAGTGGGGTGAGTAACGCAGAGGCAAACTGTCTGTACACAACATTGAAGTGTCTCTAGTATCATTGGTTAGGGGGTTACAACATCCCCCCTTCTTTTGGTGATTCTACAGGGTTATAATATCCCCCCCCCTTCTTTTGATGACTCTAGAGGCCAATCTTGGACTCTTTATAGGCCTAAATCATCTGTGCTAACCAGTTGGTACTGGGATCTCATCACCATCAGTTGAACAGTCCCTAATCTCTGCTTTATATACTGCAAAAGCTTATTGATTGTGCATGGCCCCAAAATGAGCAGTAACAGAAGACTTATCAGGGCCCTGTAATTGTGGAAATGAGGGTAGTTAACCATGGGGAAGTATCGAACAGTAAGTGATACCAGCTTTTGGAGTTTTCTCGTTCTCTTTGGCTCCTCTCTATGCTTTCTCTAACCTTAGCTAATGATTCTCTGATGATTCCAGAGTGTTTTTCATAAAAGCAACATTCTTTTCGTAGAACAGCACACAAGCCTCCTTGTTGCAGGAACACTACATCTAATCCTCGTCCGTTCTGCAACACTGACTCAGCCGGGGAATCTACTTTTCGCTCTAGGTATGTGATGGATTTTTCTAAGTGTTGGATGTCTTGATCTATATCTAATTTAAGGCTGTTATAGTCCTTCTCATACAACGTTAGGGCTGCTATTCTGATGCCCGTCCCAGCTAGCACTGCTCCCAGAATTACAGCCAAAATTAGGGAAATAGGTTCTCTCTTCTGCCTCATGAGGTATCCCCCAACGTGTCCTATTTATTAGGTTCTTCAGCACTATTTCTTCTGAATAATAGGTTATGTGTGGCACCAACTGGACTAGAATACAGAACTCCTTTGCAGTAGGGGAATTAAGGACCTCTCCATGCACAGGCAGAGTCAACCCTGTTGAACAGACCTACCAAGCCTTTTCGCGGGGAATAACCCATTTGGAATGAACCGTTGGGGTCGTTTGGCTACAAAGGTGCTGATGCGACAAGGGAACTTTTCCCAGGCAGGTCCCCTGTCCTGATATGGTGGTTTGCAGGGTTAAGGCTGGGCCTTCTTGGGACCATCTGCATGCAGTGTCTCTCTTGGACTCATTATATTTAGATACAAATCCAACACCTTCATAAAAAGGATGTCTGGCATTATAGCACAACCAGCAAGAGATGGTTAGCTCTGGGTGGGATTTGTTCAAAATCTGAAAGGTTTTTAGCATCATTGACCAGAGCGGATCTTCTGCCTCTGTGCAATTCAACAAAAAGATCCTAGGGCTGGGGAGTCCTGCTGGGGGAGGACTTGGGGGGTCAGCAGTCATCAGTCTGAGGACCAGCTTTGGTGCAGGCTTTTTCGGGATAAGACCTCTTGGTAAAGGTTTAGGGTTTGCCAGAATCCGGTTTGGTCCTACAGCCACCGGCAGGGGGTTTACTATTGGTTTTATCAGGAGCCTAATTGTGAAAATGAGTCCGAGGTTGTTTCCCCCAATAATATAAAGCCGGAGGCCTGGCGATTTCTCAGCTTCCCAGCCCCTCTCCTGCTTTCCTAGGCTGGCGAACCTAAGTAGAACTTCAGAGTCGCTCCCCTGTCCTGCAACCGTGGTAAGATCTTCCTTTGATACCTTCCAGCCCCCATTTCCTTCGACTGATGTTCCACAACCTCAAGAGGCGCAATAGAATTGTTCCGGTCCCCCACATGCCACAGTTCTCCCCCCACCTCCGGGACATGTATAAAAAGTCTCCCATCTACACGTAGGGTATGGATGCTTGGGTGTCAGGCTACGAGTTATCAGCCAGCACAGATCAAAGGTAAAATCTTCAAAGGTGGCTGTGAAGTCTGACGATCTTCTGGAAAGAACGGATCAGGAGGTCTCATGTGAATGCTGTTATCCTGTCCACCTTTACAGCTGCTGGGGTTGTTAGCAGGATGGCGTAGGGTCCCTTTCACCGAGGCTCCAGCGCTTTTTGGCAAAACCACCTCACATAGACCCAGTCTCCAGGTTGAAACTTGTGCGGCTCTGGAATCGGGCCTGCTTCATAGAGGGCAGGCAGTTTAGGCCAAACCTGCTCATGAACCCATGGTATTGCTCTGACCTTAGTTTTTTATTCATCATCTTCTAATTCTGCAATGGCTGCTGACTGCAGGTTAGGGACAATAGGGGATGGGACTCCATACATGATTTCAAAAGGAGTTAGTCCTAACCTGTAAGGAGAGTTCCTTACCCTACACAGGGCAAAGGGAAGGAGTGTCACCCAGTCTATGGCAGTCTCTAGGGATAATTTAGTCAAGGTCTCCTGAAGTGTCCGAATCATTCTTTCTACCTGTCCTGGACTTAGGAACCTGTACGCACAATGTAATTTCCAATCTGTCCCAATATATCTAGCTACATTCTGGCTTACTTTGGACACAAATGCTGGTCCATTGTCTGACCCTATCATATGTGGGAATCCACACCTGGGTAGGAGGATATCTTCCAGTAACTTCTGTAGTTTGACCATCTTGCAGGAGTATGTTTCATGGACCCATCATGATAAACTATGCTGTCCAAAGTACAGGCCCAAAGTAATAAGTCTGTGACCTAGGCTCAAGACCTCTAAGCCAGTGAGAAAAATAGTAAACAATTCTTTAACAGTTTATTTATCTCTGAAATTTTGTTACAGAAAGGAAAGGGTAGATTACATAGGTCCCTTAGTTACTTCATAGCCACCCTAGGCTTCTGATTAATTGATGCAATGTTAACTTTTATTTCTTTTTGTTTTCTGTTCCTGGGTTCTCTGTGTAGACCTGTCTGCCCTGGAACTCGCTCCATAAACCAGACTGGCCTCGAACTTAGAGATTCACTTGCCTCTGCTTGCCAATGTGTGCACCACCACCAGTGGGCCACTTGTAATACCAGAACATTAAAAATCAAGTAAATCTTATTAATCATGACTTCAAAGTAAGAGACCAGTGGTTCTGGTCTTTCAAATGCCAAAGAGAAACTGTACAAGGATTGCTTTAAGTGAAACGACAAAAGTGTGACGTACGTCTATACAGGAAACCGTAACCTCTATGTGCAGTTTCAGACATCTGTTGTGGACCTTGGAAACATATCTCTCACAGATAAATGGACTACTATATTTGAAAATGGTGTTTGGGGGAGTTATTTAGGCTCAATGAAGGCATGAGAGTTATGGCCTCATGATTCTTACCACTAGAGATCTAGCCCTGTCACCTCACACCCAATATGGGCTAATTTCTTTATCGTTTAAGGAAATTTAGGGTAAATCTGTTATTTGCCACCAAATCTCCCTGACAGAAACCAGGTAGATTGCTTTCCTTGAACAAACTGTTTTCCTTTGCAGGACACTAAGCATAACCCTTCAACAGGTTTACTAGTTTCAAACCTCTGAGGATATTCCAAACAAAAAACAAACAAACAAAAACAACAGCAAAAAACACTGCTATACTGGCTGGTTTATGTGTCAATTTGACACAGGCTGGAATTATCGCAGAGAAAGGAGCTTCAGTTGGGGAAATGCCTCCATGAGATCCAGCTGTGGGACATTTTCTCAATTAGTGATCAAGGGGGAAAGGACCCTTGTGGGTGGGACCATCTCTGGGCTGGTAGTCCTGGGTTCTATAAGAGAGCAAGCTGGGCAAGCCAGGGGAAGCAAGCCAGTAAGTAACATCCCTCCATGGGCTCTGTATCAGCTCCTGCTCCCTGACCTGCTTGAGTTCCAGTCCTGACTTCCTTTGGTGATGAACAGCACCATGGAAGTGTAAGCTGAATAAACCCTTTTTTCCCCAACTTGCCTCTTGGTCATGATGTTTGTGCAGGAATAGAAACTCTGACTAAGACAAGTGCCTAGAGTTTTCAGAGAGATTGAGAAATCTGTTTGTTTATCATATTTCCCCACCCTGCTCCTCCTCCTGGTGCTCAGTTCTTTTATGCAATAGGCACCTTTTCAAATAATGTGCCTCTGCCCTGTTCAGAATCACTCCTGGAAGCTTCAGATCCCTTCTCTACAATGAACCTCAGCACTGCACACCACCAAGTATCCCTAAGTGATGGGAAAAACATTCCAGTCATTGGGCTTGGAACCTACTCAGACCCTAGACCGGTAGGTATATTCGTGTGTGTGTGTGTGTGTGTGTGTGTGTGTGTGTGTGTTTGGGGGGGGGTTATGTTGCCTAAACTGATTTTAAATCAGAAGTTGAATTCTATCTGGTCACATTTTAAGGTTATATAGTTGCAGAGTGCAGTTTGTTTGATTTTTTTTTTTCCTTCTCCGTGAAAGTCAACTGAAGGCTAACAGCCAGACACAAGGGACTTGGGACTTGGGAGTTTATGATTTATAAATTACTTTTTAAAGTTTTTATTTAAGAATTTTTAGTTCAGTCTAACAAGGGTTCAATGAATACCTGCCACACAGGCATATCTTAATACATGCTTTTTCCATTGTGACATGATGTCACGCTTCAAAAGAGTAAAAATAAAGTCACAACATTTTAAGACTGTGAGTTTGTGAAGAGATGCTCTCATAGTCACCTTTGTCCCGATGTGTTCCGTTGGCTACAGGCTAGACGCATCTATCAGGATGAGTCTATAGAAGCTTCCGGGATGAAGAGAGTTGTCTTGCTATGTAGGCATTTACATTCTAAGAGAAAACAGACTCCTTACCTGTGGAAGCAGGGGAGTTGGTGTTTGGTTCTAGAACTGTGCCTAGTATCTGAGAACAGTAAAAGGAGAAGAACCAACATCACCACACAGAAGAGGTTCTGCATGGTTGTTTCCCTGAGTTGCTTTGATCCTGTAGTAATGCTGACTCTCAAGGTGGTGAACATGGTGAAGCAACATGGGTGTCTTTATGTTGACTGGGAAGCAAACTCCACTTGAGGGTGTCAGAGGAGCAGCACTGGGGTCTTTATGCTGCCCATGTGTGATCATGCATATTTCCACTCCTTATCAATTACAAATCCCTCATTCCTTACCTTACGCTCAAAGCCTTTATAGGTTAGCTGATTTGTCCATCCAGCCCATCAGCCACCCTCTGTACGTGCAGGTCACGATCTAAGGCTGGGGAGAGGCCCAGTGGGTGAAATGCTTGCTTTACAAATGTGAGGATCTGAATTCACATACCGCTTCCCCACCCCCCACCCCCACTCCCCCGGGTACTCACATAAAAAGTCAGGCATGGTGGCATGTGCCTCTGACTCTAGCTCTATGCTGGGAATGACAGGCAGATTCCATTTCCTCATTGGCCAGCCAGTCTAGTCAAGACCTAGAACTCCAGATTCTCCTGTTCTTCCATAGCGTCCCCAAGATTCATCTACTGTTTGTGGCTGTCTGCATCTGTCTGCGCTAGCTGCTGGGTGGAGCCTCTCAGAGGACAGCCACGCTAGGCTCCTGTCTGCAAGCATAACAGAGCATCATTAATAGTGTCAGGTATTGGTGCTTGCCCATGAGATGGGTCTCAAGTTGGGTCGGTTATTTTTTAAAGATAGGATCTCGCACTGAACCTAGAGCCCACCAGTTGCTACAGTGGTTGACCAATGAGCTCCAAGGATCAATCTGCTTGTCTCTGCTCCTCAAGCCAGCACTGTGGATACAGACTCACCCCTTCATGTGTAGCTTTTATGTGGGTGCTGGAGATCCAATTTCAGGCCTTCACGTTACCATGGCATGCAGTTTACCAACTGAGCCATCTTGAAGCCCCCTATAGTACACTTTTGTACTGGATAGCTTTGTGTCAACTTGACACAGCTGGAGTTATCACAGAGAAAGGAGCTTCAGTTGGAGAAGTGCCTCCATGAGATCCAGCTGTAAGGCATTTTCTCAATTAGTGATCAAGGGGGGAGGTGGTGCCTTGTGGGTGGTGCCATCTCTGGGCTGGTAGTCTTGGGTTCTATAAGAGAGTGGACTGAGCAAGCCAGTGGAGGCAAGCCAGTAAAGAACATCCCTTCATGGCCTCTGCATCAGCTCCTGCTTCCTGACCTGCTTGAGTTCCAGTCCTGCATCCTTTGGTGATCAACAGCAGTATGGAAATGTAAGCCGAATAAACCCTTTCCTCCCCAACTTGCTTCTTGGTCATGTTTGTGCAGGAATAGAAACCCTGACTAAGACAACTTTGAAGGATCAAATCAAAGAATACCTCTTCCCACTCACAACATCCTAACTCCCACATGTTCACACATGGTCTCCTGTTCTACTGACCCTCTGTAATCTTTCTCACTAGCCCAAGAAGTTTATTAGAAAAGACCATTGCTTGTTCAACTCTAGAGTCTCATGACAACGTCTTGTATGTAATGCACATTCAAATAGTGCTTATTAATCTAATGGAAAAGTTTGTGAGATGGATGTGTACATTAGACAATATGGAGATATAAATAAATTAAAATAAAATAATAGCTAAAAGTGTTCTAAACACTTAACTATGTGCCCAGAACTCTGTACATGCTTTGTAGCACATGCATTTTCTAACATAATCCACACATTACAAAATCAATACCAGTTAAGCCCACTGACAGATAGGGAAAGAGAGATGAGCATAGAGAGATTGAACCCATCACTCCAGGTTAGACTGCCAAGGGCCAGAGCTGAGATGTGAACCGATATCATTCAAGTCCAGACCTTGGTCTGTGCACATTGCTTTGGCAATACCGGTTAAATCACATTTCTGAAGCTCCAGTGTCAAGGACAACCTGGAGTGCACAGATGGAGCACTGAATGAGACAGTTCGCCACAGAGTCTCTTATCTCTATGATCTTCCAACCATCGAAGCATGGCATTGGAAACTGTTCTGTGAGCTATAAATCAATGTATCATGAGATATCTTTTTAAAAACCCATTTCTCTCCTCCCCATATTTATCCCCCCCCCCTTATCTCATAAGGTCCCTGGGAAGACCTATGTGGCAGTGAAGACAGCTATTGATGAGGGGTACCGGCACATTGACGGCGCCCACATCTACCAAAACGAGCATGAAGTAGGTGAGGCCATCAGAGAAAAGATAGCAGAAGGGAAGATAAAGAGGGAAGAGATCTTCTACTGCGGAAAGGTGAGTCATGCCTTACTGTGTAGATACAGCGAATGGGGCACAGTGTGAGAGTAGAGCTTAGTAAGATAGTCCTCACCTAGCGTGCACAAGGCCCCAGAAATGATCTTAATCAAACACTGGCAAACAATAAAGAAAGGAAGAGGGGGAAGAAAGGGCGGAGGTGGTGGGTAAATTATCTTTTGTAATCCCTTAATTTGCTGAAAGTAATATACCTGTGCACACAAGCATGTCACTTAAACATAATACAGCACACGCATCGAAATATAACAAGTAATCAGAAGGCCATGTGTAACTGAGTTCATGGAAGGGCTGGTGGCTTTGGCCTATGAAGGTCCGACTTCACTGCAGTTTTACCAACACCCCAAGGGCTGTATGAGGTGGAGGATGAGTGCACAGACTTTGTGGTAGGTTTTTGTGGTGGTTTGAATAAGAATGACCCCATTGGCTCATATCCTTATATGCTTAGTACCCAGTTGGCACACTGTTTATAAGGATTGTGTGTGTGTGGAGGGGGGCCTTGTTTAAAGAGGTGCGTCACTAGGGGTGAGCTTTGAGGTTTGTGGATCAATAAGTAAAGCTCTCAGCTACTGCTTCAGGCCCATGTCGGTGTGCTTTGCCACCATGGTGATAATGGGCTAAGCCTCTGAAACTGTAAGCAAGGCCCCAATTAAATGCTTTTTTTTTTTTTTTTTTTAAGTAAGAGTTGCTTTAGTCTTGATGTCTCTTCACAACAGTGGAATAGTGACTAAGACAATTACCTGTGTGAGAACATGTTTCCCACAGCATAATACAAGAGAATACTTACAAAAATAGCTATATGGTCCAGCTGTGAGGTTACTTAGCATTTATGAACCTTCTTTTCCCTATGTAAGTTGGAAATGATAAAGCCAAGCATTTCCTAAACTTATGGATTAGGATTTACAAAGCACTTGAACTGTACCTAGCACAAAACTAATATTGTATGTCCTTGTTGAACAAAGGAACATTAAAGAGGGCCTATAATCCAAGCTACTCAGGAGGCTGAGGCAGAGGGATCACAGATCAATGCCTGTTTGGGCTAGATGGAGTTAAGACAGCCTAAGTAACTTAAGACTTTATCTCCAATTTTAGAAAGGAATTGGGCTGAAGCTAAATGGTAGAGAGTTTACCTGGCAATCTGGTAAACTCTTCAATCCCCAGCATCTGGGAAAGAGAAGGAAACTAAGACGGAAAACATACTTTTGCTTGGATGGAATGGCAGTGATAATGCCAATAGAGCCCGTGGTGATAATGAAAGCATATTTTCTTCCTCTATCCTTTGCATTTTTTCTATCCTATGCTCCCTCTCCCCATCACTAGGGTTTGAACCCAGGGCCTTGTACATATAAGGTAAGCACTGATGTACAAAGCTACATTCCAATCTTTGAAATGGTATGTATAGATGTGTATGTGTGCATGGTCGTGTATATTCAGGTAGGTAGGTAGGTGAGTGTGTGTGTGTGTGTGTGTGTGTGTGTGTGTGTGTGAACTCACTTTGTAGACCAGACTGGCCTCGAACTCAGAAATCCTCCTACCTCTGCCTCCTGAGTGCTGGGATTAAAGGCATGTGCCACCACTCCCGGCCCAATTAATCCTTCTTTAAATTATAGTTTGACTCTTGCCCAGTTACCTAATCTGGCCTAGGACTCTGAAGTCCAGGTAGACCTTGAACTTTCCACCCTTCTGCCACAGCCTACCATGCAGCTAATATTAATTACTGTGTTGTAAGTGTGTATTTTATTCTTCTGTTTAATTGTCAAGTCTCCGAGGCTTCTTGCCTCAGTCTGCTAACTAACCTAGGCCTGGTCCTGAAAATTTCTAGTCTCTGTACAACCTTATCTAGGCCTAAAATGTTGTCAGCCTCTGAGACTTACTGCTGAAGAAGCTCACCCTTCTAGTTATTTCTTTTTTTTTTTTAAGATTTATTTATTTATTATATGTAAGTACACTGTAGCTGTCTTCAGACACTCCAGAAGAGGGCGTCAGATCTTGTTATGAATGGTTATGAGCCACCATGTGGTTGCTGGGATTTGAACTCCGGACCTTCAGAAGAGCAGTCGGGTGCTCTTACCCGCTGAGCCATCTCACCAGCCCCTTCTAGTTATTTCTGTGCTCTGGCTGGTTGATTCAACTCAGCTGCTTAGGCTCTATTTTTTTCTCCAAGCTGGTTGATTTAACATGGCTTCTCTCAGTTTCTGAGTTGCTCTGCTTGGCCTCATACGAACTTTGGCAGTTTGTTCTAATCTGGCTCCTTCTCATTCTCTGGGTCTATCTGTCTTCACCTGGTCTAGCTTGTTCTCTCTCTGCAGCCTGTCTCTATAAAACTGTTCTGGTAAAAATACCTTGTCCTGTATGCACTGCTCTCTTAAGCAGCCTCCATTTCCTCTCTTCTCGTGAGAGTTGGTCAGACTCTGTCAAATCTTTCTCTGATTCGTCACTTTGTCTGCTACTCAATTAGACATCACTTTCAAACATGTGTACTTCCTTCTTCAAACTAACTTTACCTTCATGGTTTGGGATTAAAGGTGTGCCTGTATTCCAGCCAGAGGGATTAAAGGTGTGTGTAAGGCTGAACCATACAACAACTAGAAACCGGGCATTTCAGTAAATAACACAATCTTGGGGTTCACAATGTGAATAAATATCCTGCATCATTATGTCTGTGCTTTTAAGACAAGAATAAAACGGGTGGAGTCTAATTTTCCAATTGTATATTCTGTGATAAATATATAAGATCAATCCCCCCTCAACACACACACATACACAAAGCTTTGGAACAAAATTTATGCTACAAGAAGATGTATTAATTTATCTGATTACCACTCTGTTTTCTACATTGGCATGAAAACTTGGCCTTAGTCACCCACCATCCAACACTTTGAACTCAGAGTAAAGCCTTAGCAAGGGTTGGCAAAATTGCCCTGGGGTGTGAGACCAAATGAGACTGTGGAGCAGTGGATTGTCATGGCGGTGTCAAGAGTCTCATCAAGTCCTCCTACCCTCAAGTGTAACCATGTTTCTGTGGTGTAAAGGGAGCAGATGACATGTGTGTGAGGGTTTTGCTGCATGAATGTGGAAGTAGTAGGTAGCATTTCACTATCCTTCATGGCTTTCTTTGCAGTTATGGTCTACAGAGCATGTCCCATCGATGGTCCGCCCAGCCCTGGAAAGGACGCTAAAGGCTCTCAAGCTAGATTACATAGACCTGTATATTATTGAAATGCCCATGGCCTTTAAGGTAAGCCTGAGTTCTATTTCATATTGATCATTCTTTAGTAGCGCAGAATGCTATAATGTTTGCTACTATAGATGGGAGGATACTGGCCTTGCCTGACAAAAAAAAAAACTCAACAAATAATGCTTACAGGTTTGGGCCCACAGTTCTTAACTCAACGCAGTCCCTATGATACATCTTTTAACAACTGTAGTTTTCCATCAACGTAGCACTGTGCTCCACATTTTAGTTGACCAGTATCTAGGCATATCCGTCTTCCAACCCCACATCCATAAAAATGTCTTCACATATCACAGACCAAAGTACATAATAATAATAATAATAATAATAATAATAATAATAATAATAATAAGTCTTACCTTTCATCCCCCTCAACAGGAGACAACTAAAAACAGAGATCAGATTTGTGAAGCCAAAGCCAAGGCAGAGTATGAGAATGACATTTATTTCTGGAATACAAGTACAGTCCTTTTGGAACTTTTTCCATCTATAGATACACTGTTTATTTAACACTCTGATATATGCAGCTGCTGAGCAGCAACTGCTTTAAACTTTAACTGAGAGAAAGAGAAATTAAGAAACAGAACTGGACTTGGGAGAGAGGACCCTTCACCTTGCCTGGGCAACACAGTAAAACTGGTTCTGGTAGAGGGGAAGTGGGTGAGGCAGCCCAGAGAGTGTGAGCATGAGAAAGCTGGCCCAGCCCCTCATCTGCTGTGCACTGGTGTGAGCGAGGGAAAGATGTCTTAAAACTCAGAACTGAGGACTAAAGTGCTAAAGTGACAGGCCAGTGGTTAAGTATGCTTGCTGCTCTTACAAAGGATGTGAATTTGATTCCCAGTGCCGTCCCAGCAGCTTACAGGCACCCGTGACTCTGTCTCCAGGGGACCTAGTACCTACCCTCTTTGGCCTCATCTCATGAATGTGTATATACACACAAATGAAAATAAATAAATCTTTTTCTTTTCTCTTATAATTTTTGTTTTTTTGAGACAGGGTTTCCCTGTGTAGCCCTGGCTATCCTGGAACTCACTCTGTAGACCACACTGGCCTCAGGTTCAGAGATCCACCTGCCTCTACCTCTGAAGTGCTGGAATTAAAGGCGTGCAGTAGCACAAGCAAGTCCTTTTAAAATAAAGGAGCCAGGATTTTTTGTTTTGGACACCTGGATACTGAATTGGATGCCTACATGGCACAGACAGATCCTGAAACCAATGACTGAAGCCTGCATGCCTGCCCGCCTGCCTGTTAGACTCTTGTTAAAGTCACCACATCTATAAAACAACCTTGAGAAAACATGAGAAGAAACCTGATAGATGCTGGAAGGACCTGTCACAATAGGCGATGGACTTACCTGACACCAGTTGGTGCAGTTAGTCTGTTGCGTCTACTTTTTGATACTGTGCTATATGAAACCCTATTTTCCTTTAAATTTGGTTGCGTTTGTTTTGTTGTTTATCCAGTCACCCAGACATCTGAACAGGAATGCGTTGGCCTTGTGAGTAGAACAATTTTCCAGCCTCTGCCTGTCATATACTCCTGACATTTTTAAAATATTTCCTCTGTTGATTTTTACGATCCCAGAAGGAGCCAGAGTTTTCACAATTGGGTGGTCTTTGGGATAGAGTTCTACATCTTTCTTTAAAAGCTTCTTGTTAATAGCTGGAGCTAAANGTGTGTTTGCTATGTTGATAGTGAAGGCAGTAAATTGGAAATGTTGGTATTGCTCCTGGGCCACAGGATGGGTGACACATGGTAGCAACTTTGATTTGGTCAAAGTTGGTGTTGCCTACATTGAAACCACATAGCTGGTCGCTGACGAGCTAAATTGGCATTTCCACCCTAAGAAAAGATTTTTAAGCTCTCATTTTGGCTTTCTGTCATGCTCAAGAGGCTTCTGCACCTCTCATATAGAAGAAGCAGCCATTGGTGTAGCACTAGTGGCAGAAGAGACAAGAGTGGGAAACTGGTGACACACTGACTGCTGGGAAAGGCTCATGTGCTGCTCATGCTGAAGTGCAGTTACCTGCGTTCATCCAAAAGCAGTCTTCTTGGGCTAATCCACTTAACTGGCTTTATTTGACCCTCTTGAAGGTTTAAGTTCAACCATATTTTGTCAGCTGTTCAGTTTCAGTGGAATCTTGTATTCTGGTTCATTATAACAAATTGTTCTCTCAAAATTTAAAAAATAAATAGAGAAATAAAGGAGCCAGACTAGTTAGCTGTTCGCAGAGTGAATAGCATGGCACAGCTCCAGAGAACTTTGTGTCACGGTGGCTAATGTAGTTTAAGCAATCAATCAATCGCACTCACTGACCAGGTTCTGCTTTGCCGAGAGTGTCCTCTGAGGCCAAGGCTGGGAGGGACTTTGAAGACATTTCCCTTTTGTGTGGAGGTATGGGCTTGGTGTCTCTGCAACAGCATTGATAATCGTAGGCTTTTAGTCAGATGAGGGTTTAACAGGCAGGACAATATAGATTTATTTCCTCCCCTCAACTTCTCCCATGTCCCCAATTCTCAAATTCTCAAATTTATTACCACATCATTCATATGTATGTACATTCATGTATGTGTGTGTGTCTGTTTGTCTCTCTGTGTGTCTGTCTATGTATATGTTTATGTCTCTGTCTGTCTGTCTTTCTGTGTCTCTCTATGTATGTGTCTGTCTGTCTCTCTTTTGTATGTGTGTGTCTGTCTGTCTGTATCTGTGTGTGTGTCTGTGTCTCTCTCTGAGTCTGTCTGTCTCTCTGTGTCTCTCTGTGTATGTGTCTGTCTGTCTCTCTCTTTTGTGTCTGTGTGTGTATGTGTGTGTGTGTGTGTGTGTGTGTGTGTGTGTGTGTGTGTTAAACCTACTGACTCCAGTTATTATTGCCTTTATTGCATGAGTTTTGGGATAATCACTTAGGATTGGGTTCTCATCACTTAAAAAAAACAAAAAAACAAAAAACAAAAAACAGACAAACAAAAATCTGGTTCTCCCTCCCTCAGTTGCCAATAACTGTCTATAGCTCTTCATCTACTCGTTAGGCCTGATGAAATTTTCCTTCATCCATGTCAGCATGTTGAATGATGTGGTCTTGACAGATCTTGTCCGGAGGACTATACTTTTCTTTGCCAAAAGATTTCTCCTCTCTCCTCCATGATTTGACTTTGTTAAGGGAACAAAAACTTTGTTCCTTGAACTTCAGATAGGATAGATTGCCAGAGCACTGACACTGAAAGTCCTCATTCTCAGCCACCAGGCTATTCTTAAGAAGGCACACATGGCTACTGGTAAAGACTAAGGAATTCAGGCAAGGTAATGAAGTAATGTGCCAAGTGCATTGGACAAATGGCGCAACCTGGAGACTCCCCAAAAGGGAAGATTGTATTAACTAGAGATACTAACTGTATCTAGAGGGCAAGAGGCCCTTGTGCTCACAGATTAGCACTGGAGAAGCCAGGAAAAATGAGACATGCAGGCTCATCTCATCAAAGGAAAAAGATGTCTACCTGTCTTCCTCCCAGAATGCTGGGAAAGACTGTGGGTCTCAGCCTAGTGACCCTTCGCTGTCTGTAGAGTCAGGCTTCAGATGTAGCCTCCAGGATTTATGCTTTGTTTATTCCAGACTCTTTCCCCCTAAAGCTTGAATGTTGTTTCTAAGTCTATTAAGCCCTTCCTTACGAGAGACGTCACATCACTCCTACTTTACAGCAGCCTAAGTGATGTCTATGATATCTTAGGCCAGGCCAACTCTGACACGGACCTTATGCTTACCTTAGTCAGTCATTCTCCCGAGGCCCTAAGCCTGGAGCAACTGTTTCTGAGTCAACAGAACCTATCTTTAAGGAAGAGCCTCAAAGTAAACATGTCTTAAGTTTGTTTTACACTTGGGACTGAGTTAATTATTATCAGTGATAATTATTATCACACCAAACTTTCCCCCCAAATCATGGTGTGCTTAAATATGGCTAAACCAAACCAATTTGGTGTCAGACGCCAAGAAGCTTGGCTCAGCACCAGTGGAGTCAGGCTAAACAGAGTTTCATTCTTACCTCTTGCCTGGATCGTCTCTCTGCTAACAACGATGCCTGCAGGGACCCTCCCAGCTGGCACCAAATGTGGGGCACACAACCCTTCGAGAAGGTAAGAACATTTTTTCTTTAAATAGAGTTCCAGGGAAACTTGGGCCTTTCACCCAAGCACTGTGCCCATATAAGTGAGAGAATGGATATTAGCACAAGCTTTCCTCTGTCTATTGAAACACAGCATTTTGTACAATTATTGAGATATTTGTTAAGATCCAGAGGAGCAAATTACTTATAACAATAGCTCTGCACCTTTATACACATGGGAAGAATACAAAGAGAATAAAAGAGAGATTAAAATCCCTGGCTAACTCTTTTACAAGAGAGTAAGGTCTTGCTAAAACTATCTCAGGAGGGAGGGAGGAAGGGAGGAAGGGAGAGAGAGAGAGAGAGAGAGAGAGAGAGAGAGAGAGAGAGAGAGAGAGAATTTTCTACTAGAAACAGTTATTGGCAGTTATTGGCAGGGCAAGCAAAGTCACAGAGTCACCTCAGGGCTCACCCTCCCGAGAGATCTGGTTAGAGCTCAAAGTTCTCTGCCTGCATTGCTTTCCACACAGCCCTTTCCACAGCCAAGTCCTGGTAGTGCAGAGCAAATTCCAAAGAGTGAAATTCCAAAGAGCAGGGCTCTACTACTCCCACTGTGGTGGAGACTCCACTGCCCGGGCTCAAGTTTTACTTCGCTTGTCTCTTTGTGTTATGTTTTGTTTGTTTCCCCTCAGAGTGAAAATAACTCAGTACAGACTGATCAATAGTCCCTTCTTGGAGAAAAATCAAAACAAGCCCAACTTTTGGCACAGCAACAATTGCAACCAAAGTCTAAGTGCCTAAGCCTGTGCTGATTGAGCTTCCTAACGGCCAATGGTTGTCCAGTGTATGGAGGGCACTCTCCTCTCCTGCTAGTCTAATCAACGCTTAAATGAGTGTTTAACTTGCATGGTAAATAAACTAAGAGAAGAAAATTTAAATGCAGCTCCAGATAAAAATACAAAAGCAACGACCTTATAATTATTTAGGATGCATTATTACTCTACAACAAATTTGCCATCAGCCTCTCATCTTAAAACTTTCCAAACAATGTACTCTCAGTTACTACAAAGTATGTGGGGCCCTATAAAATTGGATGCATCCTTTTGGCTCCAAAGCATCCCCTGCCACAGACCACCCCAGTGGAGTATGGGGGGTCCCTGGAATGAGGGTCCTTGAAGCTAGCTGGGTAAGGATTCAGCGGTGACAAACAGAAACAAACACAGAGGCAGTTAGAATCTGAGTGGATTTTGCAGCTCTCAAGCAGGGGATTTTACACATCTCTTAGAAACTAAACCCCATGAAACAATCACAGATACCAACAAAAATCATTTGGCACAATAAAGCACAAAAATCATCTAAGCATTACAATTCTTAAACGATGTATTCAGTGAATCACAAACAAAACAGATAACATTACTATAAATCATCAAAATATAACAATTCTAAAAGGATGTTTTCAGTGGGGGCTGTCAGCCAAGGCTAGTGGCATATTTCTAGGAGCAGGTTAAATCTTTAATGACCCGGACACTGAGGGACACCGGACAGGTGGCTGGCACCATGAAGATCTGGACTTCAGAGCACATCTTTGACCATCCATGAGAAACAGTTACTACAGCTGCAGTGCAGAAATACCCAAAACCCATGAACCCGAGTGTGGTTGATGTTGATGTGCTGGACAGACATGTAGATCCCTCTGCAAAGTTTCACAGCCGCAGACTGCTCAGCACAGAGTGGGGCCTGCCTTCTATTGTGAAGTCTCTTATTGGTGCAGCAAGAACGAAAACATACGTGCAGGAGCATTTTGTAGTTGACCCGGCAAAGAGGACAATGGAGCTCAAGTCCACCAACATCTCATTTACAAATATAGTCTCAGTAGATGAGAGGCTCACATACAAGCCATACCCACAGGACCCAGAGAAAACTGTCCTGACCCAGGAAGCCCTCATCCCCATGAAAGGGGTCAGCCTCAGCGGCTACCTTGAAGGACTCGTGGCCAGCACCATATCTTCCAATGCTAACAAAGGCCGAGAAGCAATGGAGTGGGTCATACATAAACTGAATGCTGAGATTGAGGAATTGGCTCATCAGCACAAGGAAGCATAAGGACACCAATCAACGGTGGCTGTGGCTCTGGTGGACAAATGACAATGGAAGTTGGTGTGTAGCATCAGGGCCCTGGAACTCTCAAGCTGGCATATTATTTGTTATTTAAAAGACACAATTATTTTAGGTAGATCTTTTTTTTTTTAATGAGCTGGGGTAAGGCTGTGACTTTTGATCAAAAGAAAAGATCCAGAACTTCTAAATCAAAGGGATCATCTGAGGTTAGGATGTAAGACTGGGAGAGGCTATGTTCATGTGAACAATTAATGGGTTTGCTTGTTTGTTGTTGTTGTTGTTTAAGTACTTAGAAGAAATTGGTGTTGATCTGGAGTCTCTTAAAGCTCCAGGTACTGGAGCAGAGCTCAGTTGTCCTCCTGTACACACAGTTGCCCGCTGCTGCTGTGAACCAGAACTGCCCACATGAGGAACTCACTCTACAAAGAGACATTGTAAAATGTAAATGAAATTAATTTGTATAAAACAACCTGCCCTGCTGGAAACCAGTGTTGGGTTTTGGTACTTAATGATATTTTTGGAGTAAAAATTAACACTAAGGTAATATATGACTCCAGCAAAAAATAGTATTTTATTATATTAGTGGGCACTACAATGATTTGCCAAATTTTGTGACTTAGTAAAGACATTCCCTTCCTTGAAAAAAAAAATCTTTAACGGTCAGTGCTCTTAACTTTCCAGCCCCATGGTCAATTATTATTTAACATCTAGTGCCTGATTTTTTAATAAATCTTCAATGTATAAATTTAAGCTATTTTTTTTCTAATTAAGGCTTTCTTTAGCATATACCAAAATCCACCTCCGATGACACACATGTAGCCATATGAAATTTTATTGTTGGGAAAGAGTTTATCATAATAGTTTTGTAAATGATTTAGAAAGTAAAGCATTGGTTTCCCTGGGGGTAAGGTCATGTTAGTGGCCCCATCTCTAGGGATGGTTTCTTACCCATTATTCTCACTTAAGATCTTGGCCTAGGCTACCAGGAACATGTAAATAAGAAAAGGGATGAGAGAAAACAAAACAGATAGATTGCCATGAGAACTACGGTTCAATAATTTTTTCCAGCGAAGAGTTCCACAACCGGTTCCAGGAGACCTTTCCCTTTTAAGATCAATTGTCTCAGTCTGTGGAACTTGTCACACAGGTCCTACTGGAGGTGGTGTGGCAATCACCTTTAAAAAATATTTTTGAAGACGTCTAAAAATCCTATAGAAATTTCTCCTAGTGCTTCTCCAGGCAACTCTTCAAAAGGACAAGGAGCATTTATCTTTTACATACAATTCCACATGCACCACAGAGAAGATTGTACATACTCTAAACTCGGTGTATTCAGTTAACTTTTATTATGAGACATTTCTCAGCCTTAAATACTTTAACTTACCTCTTGTATAAATTTGTACATAAAAAATGCAGATACACTAACCGTGTAATATGGCCTAACTTGAAAGGAAATGAATGGATGAAAAATCTCTAAGACTTTTCTACTTTCCATTCTTAAAAATCTTTTAACTTTAAACTTTGTATCTTAGGATGTGTAAGTTCACTGGACATGAAAAAAAAATCTGTAAAATCTGTAACAAAAACTAGCTTAAAACTTATAACAAATGGGACTAAAGAGATGGCTCAGTGGTTAAGAGCACTGACTGCTCTTCCAGAGGTCTTGAGTTCAAATCGCAGCAACCACATGATGGCTCACAACCATCTGTAATGGGATCTGATGCCCTCTTCTGGTATGTCTGAAGACAGCTACAGTGTACTCATCATATATATAAAATGAATAAATAAAATCTTTTCTTAAAAAGTTTTTTTTAAACCCATAACAAATGTTTAATAGCTTTAAAAAATGTATTCACAGGCAGCACCTATAAAAGGTGTCATTCCTGCTGAACCCCCTGCCTGTCACTTTATATCCTGTTTAGACTAAGGCAACCACAACAGGCCTGCAAAATACTTTGGATTAAGATGAATTTTTATATGATGATAAATTCCTAAGGTTATAAAGGTCTTCTCAGGTTAACAAAACCTGACTTAGAGATGTACATTTAACCACTTAGGTCTTTGCTAACTGTTCAACATTTGACTTCAAGGCAATTTTAAATAAGAAACAACAGGTGTTTGATAAGTTATATCTGATAAATAAGGTTTATAAATTCCTAAGATCTAATTAGGCTAACAGAAACTGACTTAAAGATCAATGTCTAGCCTCTTTGTCTTAGCTAACTTAGTTAATTTAAGCTTTAGCTGTTTGGATAAACGGTCATTAAAAAAAAAACAAAAACAAAAACCTGACATTCAGTAATGGTGCATAATGAACAAGTCAAAAACTAACGTTCCTATCTCTCTAAAGACTGTATTTATGGTTTCAATTTTTATTTTATTTTTTTTGATGCTAAAGGATTTTCAATTAAATCTTAAATACAAATTATTAAGGCTCAAACTCAACAGGGATAAAATTATAAAAGTTACAGACTTGTAAACTATTAAAGATAATTAAGAAATGAAAAGTTAATTTTATGGCACTTAAAAATTATCAGATTTTAAGAGAGGCCCCTTGGTCTTGCAAACTTTATATGACCCAGCACAAGGCAAGGCCTGGGCCAAGTAGTGGGAGTGGGTGGGTAGGGGAGCAGAGGTGGGGGGAGGGTATAGGAAACTTTCGGGATAGCATTTGAAATGTAAATAAAGAAAATAATAATAATAATAATAATAATAATAATAATAATAATAATAAAGACTTTCAAAACATCTACACAAAAAAAAAATTATCAGATTTTGCAATGTGCTCAAAACTGTACTTGTAGTCATACTAAGTACAAATGTAATTACTATACAGGGGCAAGCTTCATTTAGCATCCTGTATATGTTTTCAAGGTTAAGCCTAAAGCAATAATAATAATAATAATAATGAAGTTTGTTTATACAGACAGTTTATCTTGCTGACAGGCTTCACCCTAAAAGAGATAACTCACAAAACAGGTTCCTATATAAGTTTTTACTATTTCTTTATTTAAAGGGATTTTCTTTGCAATAGGTAAATTTTTAAAACTACTATTGGAATATGATAGTAATTGTGAACTGCTGGCCCCTCTGTCTCTAGAGAACACTAGCAGAAAAGGCCTGTGGATGGGATAGCCAGAAACAGCCTGGCTCAGGGTGCTGGTGGGTAGCTGCTCCAAAGGGTTGGTGCAATGAATTGTCTGATCCTGGGACTGCAGATGCTTTCTCTCCCTGCTGATGCCTCATCAAGGTACACATCCACCGATGGTGCACTTGGAGCAGTAGCAAAATAAGAAAATTTATCTTGTCTTTGACATAAAGAAAGAAGACTTTTTCATTTCATGCCTTTCAGGCAATGAGAGCCAGGATGCTACACAGATTCCTTTTTTATTTATGATTACCAAAACTTCCTTTTTAAAAATTTATATTTTGTACAACATCATAAAAAATTAAAAACAACTGTGTAAACAGACTTGGGACGGATTTTGAAAACAGGAACTAATTTCTTTAAAAAAAAAACTTGTTTCTTTTTTTAAAGCTTTTATTATTTTTTTAAGATTTATTTATTTATTATATATAAGTACACTGTAGCTGTCTTCACACACACCAGAAGAGGGCATCAGATCTCATTACAGATG
The DNA here is from genome assembly GCF_900095145.1 of Mus pahari. NCBI lineage: Eukaryota > Metazoa > Chordata > Mammalia > Rodentia > Muridae > Mus > Mus pahari. Next base: position 56,891,137 of record NC_034591.1, read on the forward strand.
GTTGTGAGCCACCATGTGGTTGCTGGAATTTGAACTCATGACCTTTGGAAGAGCAGTCAGGACTCTTAACCGCTGAGCCATATCTCCAGCCCCAGGAACTAATTTTTTTAAAAAAAAAATGTTTTAAAAAAAATATTTCATTTGGATAATATGGTTACTGCTAATTGCAAAAAGTAACTGCATGCTTCTCAAACCCCCTTGGAGGCCAAAAGGAGTTAAACAAAAACATCATCAGTAGAAATTGGGTTATCTGGAAGGTTTACCTATTACATTTTGATACAGCCTAAAAGTCTGTTACAGCAGACTGTCTACAAAATGTGGCACAAACTGAAGCCGTCCGGCAGCTTATCTTTCTATGAAACTGTTGAGCTTTGATATTGCTCACATTTGTTTTGTTTCATTTACAATATCAGCTGGCTATCATGATGACTTGGGAGAACTCCATTACCTTCTCTTTCAGGAAGCTCTGCGTTTGTTCCTCAGGTACTTCTGAACATCCTGTTCCCTAACAGGAGAGGCTTGAACTCAAAATTAAAATTGCCCTGAATCTTAAAAAAATCTCAAATTTCATAGCATGAACTTTAAGTCTTTAAAAGTTATTGGCCACCAGGCACTGGTGGTGCATGCCTTTAACCCAGCACTTAGGAGGCAGAGGCAGGCAGATTTCTGAGTTCAAGGCCAGCCTGGTCTACAGAGTGAGTTCCAGGACAGCTAGGGCTACATAGTTCTCTTAGTAAAACCCTGTCTCAAAAACAAAACAAAACGAAACAAAAAAAGTTATTGGCCATTGTTTATTAAATAGATTTTGTTCATTTTTTAGTTTTATGCCTCTGGTCTTGATAAATGATCTAGACTCCAGTAAGAAAAGAAGTTAAAGTTGGCTCATACGAGGTATCCTCTATTAAAGACACTGTTTCCCACAATCTAAAGAATTCTTAAATATTTTTTAAACTTTTTATTTATTTATTTTGAGACAGGGTTTTACTTAGCAGCCCTGGCTAGCCTAGAACTCACTCTGTAGACCAAGCTGGCTTTGAACTCAGAGACTCAGCTGCCTCAGTCTCCCAAGTGTTAGGATTAAAGCCTTGCACCACCATGTCCGGTCCCATAAAGGAATAATTTGACAGTATCCCAAGCTTCCAGTGTATAATTAGTGGTGAATGAACATCAAGTTGATATCTGGAACTACTGTTAATCTGTGTTTGGGATATTCACTATTGTCAAGTACATAGACATCTATGCTCAAAATTCACTGTAGATAGGTATACTGTCTTTCCCTGACTCATGCCCCAGGTGTGGGCTGAGACCCAGAAAAATAGCATTGTGTTACATTCAAATTTTGACTTTGTCAAATAGGACCTTATACATGTCCTTTCAAAGAGTTCCGTTACAACTAAAAACTGATAATGATCCTGTCTAACATATCTTTTAAATAATAAGATCTAAAATCTAATCAACGGAAAAACACCCGATGTTCTAACATCAAGGAGAGACTATGCTTATGTCTTCCCAGGAAATAAATAAAACCCCACAGTTCCCACCTTGATGCATCTGGCACAAAATCACCTAAGGTCATCAGACAAATGAAATATCTAAAAGTAGATGACAAACTTATCAAAAGGAGATGTGTGGGTTGTTTATATGAAAATGACCCCTATAAGTCCATAGGTGTGGCTCTGTTAGGTGTGGCCTTGTTGAACAAAGTCTGTCACTGGGAGTGGGCTTTGAGGTTGCAGATGCTCAGACCAGGCCTAGTGTTGATCTCTCTTCCTGAACTGTAAGACAGCCCCAACTAAATGGTCTTCTTTATTAGAGTTGCTTGGGTCATGGTGTCTCTTCACAGCAATAGAAACCCTAACCAAGACAAGATGGAGCTAACTTGTGGGGAGAAAGATCAAGACTTTAACTCATAAACTGAGACTTTGGGGAAACAGCAAGGACACTATCCTTGTGTGTCCTTGGGCACAGATCCCAAAATGTTGCTCCTATGTTTACCAAGTATATTTGTGCATTAACTCTCAGCTTGTCAATGCAAAATCTCAATGGTTTTTGGTCAGGTTCTTAAGGGACACACCTGTAAGAGCAGACAGTTTGGTGGTGTTTGCCATGGTAGAGATTGTTTTTAATGTTCTTTTATTGCTAATCACAGGAATAGTTACTGATATACAAAGAGAAGTCTCAAAGGTGACCTATATGATTAGTAAAACTATTAATACTGTGGCAAAAATATTAGCAGAAACTAATCAAGAGATGGGTGAATTGAGGACCACAATAGAGCCACTACAGATGATTTGTTGCTCAAGTATAATCTTGGTTGTCAACAATCTCTTGGCATGTGTTGCTTTAATGTGTCAGATTTTTCTATTACTATGGATGCTGAGGGCAAGAGGCCCTCGTGCACACAGATAAGCACTGGAGAATACAGGAAAGTTAAGCATACTGCTTATCTCCTCAACGGGAGAAGGTTTTTACCTGTCTTCCTCTTGGAAAGGGTATAGTTTATAACCTGGTGACATTTTGCTATCTGTAGAGCCAGGCTTCACCCGTACCCCCTAGAATGTATGTTTTGTTAATCCTAGACCCATCCCCCCCCCCATGTTTTGAGCATTGCTTCGGAGCCAATAGAACCCATCTTTTTAGAAGAAGCCATGTGTGTCTTGTAAAGAGTTTCCATGTAAATATATCCTAAGTTTGTTGTAACTTGGAACTGAGTTGTCATTAGAAAACTTTTTTTTCCAAAATTGTGGTGCTTAAATATGACTAAAATTAAACCAACTGATGTCAGATTTGAAGAAGTTCATCCCAACACCTGCTAAGTTGGGCTGAGTCAAGTTTCATTCTTACCACACCAGGATCATTTTCCTGCCAGCTGTGACACTTGCAGGGACTTCCACAATTATAAAATATCCTATTCTGTATAATTATATATTATATTATTTAAAAGATACAGTAATGTATAATGTGGTATATAATTTTATGAAATATACATGTTTTATATATCACAATATTATATGTACGTATACTATTTACTAGAAAAGTATATAAATTGGTAAACTTGATTTGCCAGGTCACAGTACATTGGACTGTTGACAACTCAAATTATCTATTTTTAATTCTTAAGTCTAAATAAACGTTTTGTGTTTTACAGCCTGGAAAGGAAATTTACCCTAGAGACAAAAATGGCCGAGTTATATATGACAAAACAAATCTGTGTGCCACCTGGGAGGTGAGTTCATGTGGGCACCTATTGTAAAATGTGGGTAGCTATTGTAAAAGGCCTACTTTTTTACCTACGGCCCCTATTATTCCTACACAAGCTCTGAGAGCTGAAGCCGTTACATTCAATAACAAGTAACAGAATTTCTAGCCACATGTGCAGATGTATGAAACCTCGCCTTGTAGGTGCTCAGCGAGTCTTTCTTTTAATCTTGTGTGTGTGTGTGTGTGTGTGTGTGTGT
>NC_034591.1:56894749-56920357 GCF_900095145.1 Mus pahari
TCGTGTGTGTGTGTATGTGTGTGTGTGTTCGTGTGTGTGTGTGTTCGTGTGTGTGTATGTGTGTGTGTATATGTGTGTGTGTGTTCGTGTGTGTGTGTGTATGTGTGTGTGTGTTCGTGTGTGTGCGTGTGTGTGTGTGTGTGTGTGTGTGTGTGTGTTTGCACAAATATACCATGGTAAGGTACGTCTTGTGGGACCATGAGGGCCCCGGAGAATTGTACTCAGGTCATCAGGCTTGGCAGCAAGCCTTGGCGGTGAAGAATTCTTAATTCTTACTGGAGATAGTAATTGTCAGGAATGGAAAAAGAAACAGGGAATGTATCCTACTAAAACAGTACTTTAAAACAAATAAATGAGATAGCTCACTAGTTTAAAATTGAGTTTTAGAAATTAATGTGATGCCTAAAAGAAATTAAAAATAGCCCATGTAAAGCTAAGAACTGTTCTAATTCCATTTGTGGACCATCCACTGGCTCTTTCCCCTGGGAGTGTATGAGTGGGAAGGTTCAAGAACGTAAGAAAACTGTTGTGAGTGTATGCAGGGAAGGGATGTTCTACACTGGCCTGGGGGTGGATTGGTGCTGACGGTTTACCCTGACTCAGCAATTTACCTCTCCCTGCCTTTACTCCTGCTCCATCTGCCAAGCCAAAGCCAAGAAATGAGGATAAGTAAGGATTTCTGTCTATTCTGAGGAGATAACTGTTACCTGGGGGTAACAGTTGATGGTATAAACACAGAGATGTCTGCAGGGTTTTCTGACAGCCATGAGCTGGTTTTCCTTCCTAGCCAGCCCCTTAGAAGGGAGGACCAGACTCTCAAGTTCATCACAACAAAAAAGTAAGTGGATGGCCTTTTGGATACAGGCTAAAACAACAGAAAAGAGAAAGTGAGTGGTCTGTGTTTGTAATTGGAGATTTCAAAGCCACTTACTAATTAAGAAAATAACTACACATAAAATCTGTGGGATTTATGAGATTCATGTGTGGTCAACCTTTTGACATAATTGACTCTCACAGAACTCTCCACCCAAATTCAGCAGAGGGCTGGAGACATGGTGCAGTGGCTAACAGCACTTGTTCCTACTGGGATGGACCCAGGTTTGGCACCTAGCAATCATCTATAACTCCAATTCTAGAGGATCTGATGCCCTCTTCTGGCCTCTGATGGCACTGCAAACATGTGATGCTAAGACATTTATGAAGACAAATTACCCATATTCATAAATAAAAATGAATAAGTCTAAAAAGAAAATAAACAAACAAACAAAAACCAGAATGCCAGTTTTTAGTGCCCATGGAAAAATGTAATATAATTGTTTTCTCATCCACAAAATATCTCAGTAGGTATTCTAGTTATGCAAAGTGTAGTACCATCTTATTAAGCTGAAATTAAATCTGAAACCAAGAACAAAAAGATATCTGAGAAAATATCAAATATTTAAGAACAGATAAACACATGTAAATAATTCATAAGACAAAAAGGAAATAAAACCAACTATATGCAATCCACATGCTAGCCTCACACAATTAGAAACTGAATCTTTAAAAAAAATTAAATATTTAGATAGAAATTTGATAAAATATGCATAAGCTTACAAAATTAAAAAACTACGCTGTATAACTAAAAGAAATCAAAACTCTAAATGAATGGAGAAATATACAGCATCTCTTAATATTCAATTTGTTATGAAGTTAATTCTTACCAAACTTGTCCAAAGACCCAGTAAACAGAAACAGAACTAAGAAAAAAACTAATGCTAAAATTTATGTGGAACTACAAATATCTGCAATGCCCCCAAAGACTCTAGAAAAACAGAAAGAAAGAGGCATAATGAGGAAGCATTGTGGGCATGTATGAAATTTCCAAAGAATAATTTTTAACAATTTTTATTTGTTTATGCATGAGCATATGCCATGCGTGGAGGCCCATTGAGGCCAGGAGAGGACTGGAGTTACAAGCAGATGTTAGCTGTGTGACATGGGTGCTGGGCAGTGAATGTGGGTCCTTTAGGAGCCACCTCTCCAGACACATTAAAAATAAACTTAAAAATATTAATGAAAACAGAAGTTGAAGGAGTTACAATAGATGTAAGAGTTGCTACATAGTTAGAGAAATTGTATCTGGAATCAGTGGAACAGAGTAGGGAATGCTGAAACAGATCCACAGACTATGATGTCAAGATTGTAGCAGGAGGGTGAGGGAGGGGGAGAGATTGCCTTTCCAATGGTGTGTTGAAACAAGCTCTCACACCAGCTTTACTCTGCAAATATCTTTCCAGCTGCATGGTCAGTTAAATGCTGGCTTGAATACAACCTAGTGATAAGGTGACACTGCAGGGGTTGACAAATGCTATACACTGGGTTGTTCTTTCCCTGCCCTGGGTAACTGGGTGTTAAGTATTTATCCACACTCCATTGCAGGTATTTTTATAAATGGATAGTGTAAATGATTTTACCAGTATGTGCATATATTAGAATCTACCAAAATGCATTTTCTTTTGTTGTAATTTTTATAATATGCATCTATTTGGGGATGGGGAGGGTGTGTACAATAATATTCATTCTTGCCTCCTGAGAGCATCTTTCCTGACTGTTGGCATTTACTCTACAGGCATTGGAAGTTTGCAAAGATGCTGGCTTGGTGAAATCCCTTGGGGTATCTAATTTTAACCGCAGGCAGCTGGAGCTCATCTTGAACAAGCCAGGACTCAAGTACAAGCCGGTCACCAACCAGGTAGATTGGAGTGGCGTTGGCTGAGTGCGGCGAGGTATCCAGCAGAACTCTGAAACGATAGCAAGGCTCCTGGACTCTGCAGCACAAGGTCTTCCTGGTGCTCCATAGAAATCATAGTCTAAGACTCTAGACCACTCTTCTTTCAATTCATATCCCTTAAGAAAAAGAGCCCAGGCGGGTGTGGTGGGGCACACCTTTAATCCCAGCACTTGGGAGGCAGAGGCAGGCGGATTTCTGAGTTTGAGGTCAGTGTGGTCTACAGAGTGAGTTTCAGGACATCCAGGGCTATACAGAGAAACCCTGGCTGGAAAAAGAAATAAAGAGAGAAAGAGAGAGGGGGGAGGGAGGGAGGGAGGGAGGAAGGAAGGAAGGAAGGAAGGAAGGAAGAAAGAAAGAAAGAAAGAAAGAAAGAAAGAAAGAAAGAAAGAAAGAAAGAAAGAAGAAAGAAAGAAAAAGGAAGGAAGGAAGGAAGGAAGGAAGAAAGAAAGAAAAAAAGAAAGAAAGAAAGAAAGAAAGAAAGAGGAAGGAAGGAAGGAAGGAAGGAAGGAAGGAAGGAAGGAAGGAAAGAAGGAGAAAGAGAGAGAAAGAAAGAAAAAGGGCCCAACACAAGGCCAGCCTGGGTCATGGAGCAAGTCAGATGCTAGGCCAAGCTATGTCATAGTTCAAGACCTGCCTTAATGCTGCAGAGTGAGATCCTGTCTCAAAAAACAAACAAAACCACCGCCACCACCACCACCACCAACAACAACAACAAAAAACCACACAAAACCAACCAACGAACCAAACAAACAAACAAAAAACCCCACTCGGGCATGGTGGGCACATCTGGAGAGGCAGAGGAAGGTGAGTCTTGAGGCCATCCTGGGCTACAGAACAAGAAAGAATGTGTCGCAATAAGAAAAAACAAAACAAAACAAAACAAAACAAAACAAAACAAAAAACAAACTATTTTGAAAGCTCAAATCCAGGCAAATGTAACCAAGATTTTTTTTAAAGGATTTATGTATTTAATGTATGTGAATACACTGTGACTCCCCTCAGACACGCCATAAGAGGGCATTGGATCACATTGCAGATGGTTGTGAGCCACCATGTGGTTGTTGGAAATTGAACTCAGAACCTCTGGAAGAGCGATCAGTGCTCTTAACCACTGAGCCATCTCTCCAGCTCCCAAGATATTTGTTTTGCTTGTTTTTGGAAAAGAAAAGTAATGGAAAGGAAATGAAAGTTGCCAAATCAAGACATAATAAAGAGGATTTAAAATAATACAAGGCTCAGGAAATTAAGGAAGTTAGGTCCCTGTAGACCAGGAACTTGAGACCAGCAATACCAATACCCTATCTCAAAAACTAAATAGTATCTAAAGGGTGGCATGTGACCTAAGATACAAATTAATGAAAGAAAACAAATACTTAGAGGCTGACAAAGGCATAATAAAAACCTCTCCAAAACAAAACCGCACAAACTAGTGGGAAACATGATTCTTTCAGTAGTCTGAAGAAAATGGCCGACTCTCTAGAAACAAGAAGAGGTCTATTGAACGGCACCCTCCAAGGCTAAAAGGAAGAAATCATTTGTAAATACAATAGAAGAACTTCCAAAAAGAAGTTTTCTGGGACAATGTGTACGAAAGGAAGCCACAGAAAAGTCATAAAGATATATATATAGTGGTTTCTGAGTTTTACCATTGCGTTTTTATTAGTGTGTGTGTGTGTATGTGTGTGTGTGTGAGAAGTTGGTTCTATCTTGCTACCATGTGTATCCCAGGGATTGGAACTCAGGTCACAAGGCCTGGTGGCATACACCTTTACCCACTGTGTCCTCTCTTCAGCGCCTGAATAGCGCTTTCTAAGCTATGTGAAGCTGCATTTGATGATGGGCCTGAGCTTTCTCCTCTTCTCTAATGTAACCACACAGGTGGAGTGCCATCCGTATTTCACCCAGACAAAACTCTTGAAATTCTGCCAGCGGCACGACATCGTCATTGTCGCACATAGCCCCTTAGGGACCTGTCGCAACCCATCATGGTAAGTCATGCTGTATTCTCGCCAAGAAATGTTTCTTTCTGTGTGGACAGGGCATAAAACCAGTATGAATTAGCTGAGTAGGAGATTGTCTTTGGCTATGGGATCTTCAAGAAACAGCCCGTTCATGTCAAGTTCCTCGTAAGCAGAAGAAAACTTACGATACCTTCCTTACTGAGGGGTTGACTTGTTGAGTACAGTCAGTATATGGCATTTCCTATGACTGCCTGATATGTAAGAAACATTCAGTAGACATTGAGTGGACAGAGTTTCTGTGGTTGCGTTCTGAAAGTTTTTAAGTGTTGAATTTGGTACACAGTGACAATACCTTTGATGGAATCAAGGAGCTTTAGGAAGATATCTACCTTGAATGCAAGAGTTGAGCTACTTTCTTCTATTCTGGTCTTTTTGTCTTTCCCTATATGTCTACTTTAGACCAAGCTCTCTATAAGATTCTTCATGCTACAGGTACATGGAGAGAGCTGTGTGTGTGTGTGTGTGTGTGTGTGTAGACATATTATATACATGTTTGTTATGTGTCCTCTGAATCAGCCCCACCCATCTGCCTCTCTTGATCTTATGCTAGAACACCTCTTGATTCCATGATTGGTTACACTCAGAGAATTGACTAGAGGTGACTTGAGTGTCCTGGCAGTGACCAGTGAATGAGAACAGCAGGTGACTGATGACTTTTTGCCTTTCATCTAAAGATGACATGCATTTTCTTTTCTTCCCCACCGCCCCACCCTGAAGGGTGAATGTATCTTCTCCGCCCTTGTTAAATGACGAACTCCTAACCTCACTGGGGAAAAAGTACAATAAGACACAAGCTCAAATTGTGCTGCGTTTCAACATCCAGCGAGGGATAGTTGTCATTCCTAAAAGCTTTACCCCCGAAAGGATCAAAGAAAACTTTCAGGTAAGAGACATACATTTGGGCTTATGGAGAGACGGTGCTGTCTGCTCTGATACCCCTGGAGAGTGTTCTGAACATTGTGATAACCCTCATCTAGCACAGCATCAATCTCATGTACACCCCTTCTGTGTCCTGCATGTCTAACACTCCTCTGCCTGTGTAACTCCCGCCAAACAGACATACTCCCAACTTGTAGACTAAAAGCCAACGTAGACTTTTTTCCACTGCTCTCTTCCTGTTTAAGGCGGCCTCTTGGAAAGGAGATCTCCTCTCAATTCACTTTTCCTATTATTTTAGATCCATTAAAACCAAACTCTCACCCTGGCCGTCTTTGTGGGCAGCTTTTCTGGGGGTTACCAGGGACTTGTGAGTGAGCAGATCTGGGACTTCATTCTCAGTCATTGGGGTCACGGCTTTCATCCACATTTAGTCCAGTTGACATGCTCTTCCTCTTGGAACATTTGCTCTGACAGGAAACTCTATGATATGGAGGTTTTGAGAAGAAAAGCAAGAGCTTGGGTGGTTGCTGTGGGTTTCTGAGAGGGTCAAATGCAGTCCACACTGGCCTCACACCTTTTGTGTAGCTAAGGATGGCTTTGAACTCTTGAAGCTTCTACCTCCACCTTCCAAGTTCCCAGGTTACAGGCATGATTACCTGGCAGTTAGTTTAATTTTATAGTATGAAATCTCCAGTTACGTAAGCTAATTTATTCCATGAAGTAAAAAAGACTACAGAAAAATCAATCCGCACTGAACAAGGAGAAATAGTGATTAGAAACAACACAAAAAGGGAGAATGTGGACGTTCATATTAAGTTAAAAACCAAAATTTATAAAACTAAGTGGACTTATTTCATTTAGGTCCCAGTTACTTATACATACTGACTCCCAGAAGAAACAGAATCACTGCTACTTTTATAAAAGGCACTTGACAAATTTACATGATAGTGTAACACAGAAGCCTGTATTTCTTTTTCTTTATTTATTTACATTGGTAATGTTATTCTCTTTTCTGGTTTCCCCTCCGAAAACCCCCTTTCCCATCCCCACCTACATCCCTGCTCACCAACCCACCCACTCCTGCTTCCTGGCCCTGGCATTCCCCTATTCTGGGGCATAGAACCTTCACAGGACCTAGGACATCTCCTCCCATTGATGGCTGACGAGGTCATTCTCTGCTACATATGCAGCTGGAGCCATGAGTCCCACCATGTGTTTTCTTTGGTTGGTGGTTTAGTCTCAGGGAGCTCTGGGGGATACTGGTTTAGTTCATATTGTTGTTCCTCTTATGGGGCTATAAACCCCTTCAGCTCCTTGGGTACTTTCTCTAGTTCCTTCATTGGGGACCCTGTGCTCCATCCAATGGATGGCTGTGAGCATCCACTTCTGTATTTGTCAGGCATTGACATAGCCTCACAGAAGACAGCTATATCAGGCTCCAGTCAGCAAGTTCTTGTTGGCATCCACAATAGTGTCTGGGTTTGTTGGTTGTTTATGGGATGGATCCCCAGGTGGGGCAGTCTCTGAATGGCCTTTCCTTCAGTCTCTGCTCCACACTTTGTCTCTGTAACTCCTCCCATGGGTATTTTGTTCCCCGTTCTAAGAAGGAACGAAGTATCCACACTTTAGTCTCCCTTCTTCTTGAGTTTCATGTGTTTTGCAAGTTGTACCTTAGGGATTCTGAGCTTCTGGGTTAATATCCACTTACCAGTGAGTGCATATCATGTGTGTTCTTTTGTGATTGAGTCATGTCACTCAGAATGATATCCTCCAGATCCATCCATTTGCCTAAGAATTTCATAAATTCATTGTTTTTAATAGCTGCAAAGTACTTCAATGTGTAAATGTACCACATTTTCTGTATCCATTCCTCTGTGGAGGGATATCTGAGTTCTTTCCAGCTTCTGGCTATTGTAAATAAGGCTGCTATGAACATAGTGGAGTATGTGTCCTTATTTACATATTGGAACAACTTCTGGGTATATGCCCAGGAGAGGTACTGCTGGATCCTCTGGTAGTACTATGCCCAGTTTTCTGAGGAACCACCAAACTGATTTCCAGAGTGCTTGTACCAGCTTGCAACCCCATATGCAATGGAGGAGTGTTCCTCTTTCTCCACATCTTCTCCAGCATCTGCTGTCACCTGAGTTTTTAATCTTAGCCATTCTGAGTGGTATGAAGTAGAATCTCAGGGTTATTTTGATTTGCATTTCCCTGATGACTAAGGATATTGAGCATTATTTTAGGTGCTTCTCAGCCACTTGGTATTCCTCAGTTGAGAATTCTTTGTTTACCTCTGTACCCCATTTTTCAATAGGGTTATTTGGTTCTCTGGAGTCTAACTTCTTGAGTTCTTTGGATTTGGTATTGGATATTAGCTCTCCATAGGATTTAGGATTGGTAAAGATCTTTTCCCAATCTGTTGGTTGCCTTTTTGTCTTATTGACAGTGTTCTCTGCCTTATAGAAGCTTTGCAATTTTATGAGGTCCCTTTTGTCAATTCTTGATCTTACAACACAAGCCATTGGTGTTCTGTCAGGAATTTTTCCCCTGTGCCCATATGTTAAAGGCTCTTCCCCACTTTCTCCTCTATTAGTTTCAAAGTATCTGATTTTATGTGGAGGTCCTTGATCCACTTGGACTTAAGCTTTGTATAAGGAGATAAGCATGGATCTATTCGCATTCTTCTACATGATAACCACCAGTTGAGCCAGCACCATTTGTTGAAAAAGCTGTCTTTTTTCCACGGGATGGTTTTAGCTCCTTTGTCAAAGATCAAGTAATCATAGGTGTGTGGGTTCATTTCTGGATCTTCAATTCTATTCCATTGATCTACCTGTCTGTCACTGTACCAGTACCATGCAGTTTTTATCACACTTGATCTGTAGTACAGCTTAAGGTCAGGCATGGTGATTCCACCAGAGGTTCTTTTATTGTTGAGAATGGTTTTTGATATCCTAGATTATTTGTTATTCCAGATGAATTTGCAAATTGCCATTTCTAACTCAGTGAAGAATTGAGTTGGAATTTTGATGGGGATTGCATTGAATCTGTAGATTGCTTTCGGCAAGATGGCCATTTTTACTACATTAATCCTGCCAATCCATGAGCATGGGAGATCTTTCCATCTTCTGAGATCTTCTATGAATTCTTTCTTCAGAGACTTGAAGTTCTTATCATACAGATCTTTCACTTACTTAGTTAGAGTCACACCAAAGTATATTATATTATTTGTGACTATTTTGAAGGGTGTTGTTTCCCTAATTTCTTTCTCAGCTTGTTTATCCTTTGTGTAGAGAAAGGCCACTAATTTGAGTTAATTTTATATCCACCTACTTTGCTGAAGTTGTTTATCAGGTTTAGGAGTTCTCTGGTGGAATTTTTTGGGTTACTTATGTAAGCTTTCATATCATCTGCAAATAGTGACATTTTGACTTCTTCTTTTTCAATTTGTATCCCCTTGATCTCCTTTTGTTGTGTATTTGCTCTGGCTAGGACTTCAAGTACTATATTGAATAGATAGGGAGAAAGAAGCCTTGTCTAGTCCCTAATTTTAGTGGGATTGATTCAAGTTTCTCACCATTTAGTTTGATGTTGGCTACTGCTTTTCTGTATATTGCTTTATTATGTTTAGGTATGGGCCTTAAATTCCCTATCTTACCAAAACTTTTATCATGAAGGGATGTTGGAATTTGTCAAATGCTTTCTTAGCATCTAATGAGATGACCATGTGGTTTTTGTCTTTGAGTTTATTTATATAATGGATTACTTTGATGGATTTCCATATATTGAACCATCCTTGCATCCCTGGGGTTAAGCCTATTTGATCATGATGGATGATCATTTTGATGTGTTCTTGGATTCAGTTTGTGAGAGCTTTATTGAGTATTTTTGCATCAATATTCATAAGGGAAATTGGTCTGAAGTTCTTTTTCTTTGTTGGGTCTTTGTGTGGTTTAGGTATCAGAGTAATTGTGGCATCATAGAACAAATTGGATAGAGTACCTTTTGTTTCTATTTTGTGAAATAGTTTGAGGAGTATTGGAATTAGGTCTTCTTTGAAGGTCTCATAGAATTCTGCACTAAACCCATCTGGTCCTGGGCTTTTTTTGGTTGGGAGACTATTAATGACTGCTTCTATTTCTTTAGGGGATATAGGACTGTTTAGATTGTTAATCTGATCCTGATTTAACTTTGGTACCTGGAATCTGNCTAGAAAATTGTCCATTTTATCCAGGTTTTCCAGTTTTGTTGAGTATACGCTTTTGTAGTACAATCTGCTGATTTTTTTGAATTTCCTCATCTTCTGTTGTTATCTTTCCTTTTTCATTTTTGATTTTGTTAATTAGGATACTGTCCCTCTGCCCTCTAGTTAGTCTAGCTAAAGGTTTATCTATTTCATTGATTTTCTCAAAGAACTGGCTCCTAGTTTGGTTGATTCTTTGTATAGTTCTTTTTGTTTTCACTTGGTTGATTTCAGCCCTGAGTTTGATTATTTCCTGCTGTCTACTCCTCTTTTGTGTATTTGCTTCTTTTTGTTCTAGAGCTTTCAGGTGTGCTGTCAAGNTGCTAGTGTATACTCTCTCCAGTTTCTTTTTGGAGGCACTCAGAGCTTTGAGTTTTCCTCTCAGGAATGCTTTCATTGTGTTCCATAAGTTTGGGCATGTTGTGGCTTCACTTTGATTAAACTCTAAAAAGTCTTTAATTTCTTTCTTTATTTTTTCCTTTTCTAAGTTATCATTGAGTAGAGTGTTTTCTGCTTCCATGTGTATGTGGACTTTCTATTATTTAAGTTATTATTGAAGATCAGCCTCAGTCTGTGGTGATCTGATAGGATGCATGGGATTATATCAATCTTCTTGTATCTGTTGAGGCCTGTTTTGTGGGCAATTATATGCTCAGTTTTGGAGAAGGTGCCATGAGGTGATGAGAAGAAGGTATATCCTTTTGTTTTAGGATAAAATGTTCTATAGATATCTGTTAAATCCATTTGTTTCATAACTTCTGTTAGTTTCATTGTGTCTTTGTTTAGTTTCTGTTTCCATGATCTGTCCATTGATGAGAGTAGGGTGCTGAAGTCTCCCACTATTGTGTGTGGTGCAATGTGTGCTTTGAGCTTTAATAAACTTTTTTAATGAGTATGGATGCCTTTGCATTTGGAGCATAGATGTTCAGAATTGAGAGTTCATCTTGATAAATTTTACCTTCGATGAGTATGAAGTGTCCTCCTTGTCTTTTTCAATGACTTTAGGTTTAAAGTCGATTTTATTCGATATTAGAATGGCTACTCCAGCTTGTTTCTTGGGACCATTTGCCTGGAAAATTGTTTTCCAGCCTTTTACTCGGAGGTAGTGTCTGTCTTTGTCACTGGGGTGGGTTTCTTCTATGCAGCAAAATGTTGGGTCCTGTCTGTGTAGCCAGTCTGTTAGTCTATGTCTTTTTATTGGGGATCCATTGATATTAAGAGATATTAAAGAAAAGTAAGTTTTGCTTCCTGTTATTTTTGTTGTTAGAGGTAGGATTCTGTTCATGTGGCTATCTTCTTTTAAGTTTGTTTAAGGATTACTTTCTTGCTTTTTCCAGGGCATAGTTTTCCTCCTTGTGTTGGTGTTTTCCCTATATTATCCTTTGAAGGGCTGGATTCATGGCAAGATATTGTGTGAATTTGGTTTTGTCATGGAATACTTTGGTTTCTCCATCTATGGTAATTGAGAGGTTTTTTTGGGCATAATAGACTGGGCTGGCATTTGTGTTCTCTTAGGGTATGCATGTCATCTGTCCAGGATTTTTTGGCTTTTATAGTCTCTGGTGAGAAATCTGGTGTAATTCTAATAGGTCTGCCTTTGTATGTCACTTGACCTATTTCCCTTACTGTTTTTAATAGTCTTTCTTTGTTTTGTGCATCTGGTGTTTTGATTATTATGTTATGGGAGGAATTTCTTTTCTGATCCAAACTATTTGGAGTTCTATAGGCTTCTTATGGGCGTCTCTTTCTTTAGGTTAGGGAAGTTTTCTTCTATAATTTTGTTAAAGATATTTACTGACCCTTTAAGTTGGGAATTTTCCTTCTCGTCTATATCTATTATCGGTAGGTTTGGTTTTCTCATTGTGTCCTGGATTTCCTGGATGTTTTGGGTTAGGATCTTTTTGCATTTTTCATTTCCTTTTATTGTTGTGTCAATATTTTCTATGGTATCTTCTACACCTGAGATTCTCTCTTCTATCTCTTCTATTCTGTTAGTCATGCATCTATGGCTCCCAATTTCTTTCCTAGGTTTTCTATCACCAGAGTTGTCTCCCTTTGTGATTTCTTTATTGTTTCTACTTCCATTTTTAGATCCTGGATGGTTTTGTTCATTTCCTTCACCTGTTTGGTTGTGTTTTCCTGTAATTCTTTAAGGGATTTTTATGTTTCCTCTTTAGGCTTCTACCTGTTTAGCTGTGTTCTCCTGTATTTCTTTAAGGGAGATATTTATGTCCTTCTTAAAATCTTCTGCCAGTATCATGAGATATTATTTTAAATCACAAACTTGCTTTTCTGGTATATTGGGGTATCCAGGACTGGCTGTGGTAGGAATACTGGGTTCTGATGATGCCAAGCAGTCTTGGTTTCTGTTGGTAAGAGTCTTGAATTTGCCTTTCACCATCTGGTAATCTCTGGTGTTAGATGCTCTTGCTGTCTCTGGCTGGAGCTTGTTCCTCCTGTGAGTCTGTAAGCCTGTGTCAGCAATCCTGGGAGACCAGTGCACAGAGGGCTATGGAACAGCCCCACCTCCTGGGTGCAGATAAAGGCCCATAGGACCCTGTCCCCAGCTGCTCTGCCACTTCTGCGGCCTGTGCACTCCTTGAGTAGTCCCACCTCAGAGAATAACTGGAGAGAAAATGACAATCTCACCTGAGTTTCCAGGTCAGACATTTCCAGAAGCCTGTACTTCTTCGAGTCTTTTGTAGAATCATCCTAGAAAGAATAATTTTCATCTGAAAAGGTACTTTAATTTTGGCTGTTCTTTTCTTCAAATTAGATATAGAGATAGATAGATATTTATAGATCTATAGATATATTGATATATTAATATACCTGCCAAAGTAGACTTTTAAATTTGGTGTTCTTATTTGGGAAATATTGCATCTATAGTTAGAATAAATCTTTGAGTCATCTTTCATTATTGATTTCATGAAATCTGTGATCTCACAAGGTCTGCTGCAGTTTGTCACTAGGATCCAAGGTAGAGCCACAGACTGGCCTACTGTGTGCAAAAAGTAAGTGGAAAGACCCCTCTTTTGAGCTATTAGTTTGTTTAGCACTAGGTTTACATAATTAAAATTTTTAAATTTTTATATTTTTTATTTTATTTTATATATGTCAGTGTTTTGCCTGCATGCTAATATGTGCACTATGTGCATGCCCAGTGCCTGTGGATGTCAGAACAGGATGTCTAATCTCCTAGAATTGGAGTTATAGGTGGTTGTAAACCAGTACCTGGGTGTTGGGAATCGAACTTCAGTATCTGGATAATAAATAATCAAAGAAAAGAATTCTCTGAAAAGAACAGTTAGAAATGATCTATAGAGGAATAATTAAGTAAGTGTATTTAATAAATCCTATGAAAGATAAATGAATAAAAAACAAGAACAGTCACGAAGACCACTAATATATAAGTAAAGGAAGGTAGCTATACTACATCTGTATGCTGTACCTGGAATACCACTAATATATAAGTAAAGGAATATACTACATCTGTACGCTGTACCTGGAATACCATAATATATAAGTAAAGGAATATACTACATCTGTACGCTGTACCTGGAACGAGAACAAAGCAGAGCTGTGAGTGAAGAGGAACTGCCCACTTTTCCTCCCATATGTGTCTATTATCCTACAGTAGTGCTGATTGGCAAGGAGCATAGATTTACAGACTGCTTACATAATTACAAATTATAAGCAGGTAAACTATATAGATTTTAAGTGAAAATAAAGATATTAAATGCTAATGCAGAATAATTATATATAAACAAAGTAAAAAGGCTAGGAAAAATAAAAACGGGCTAGCAAGATGGTTCAGTGGCTAAAGGCACTTGTTGCCAAAACTTTCATCATTTAAGAAAGAACTCACAGGACATACACATGGTAGCCCACACTTTTAATCTCTGGACTCGGGAGGCAGAGACAGGCAGATCTCTGTGTTTGAAGCCAGCCTGATCTACAAAGTGAGGTCCGGGACAGCCAGGTGAGTTCTAGGATAGCCAGGGTTACGTTGAGAAACCCTGTCTCAAAACAAAACAAACAAGCAAACAAACGTCCAATCCTGAAAGGCCACGTGGTGGAAGGAGAATGAATACAAACATATACACATACATGCACTAAATAAGTAAATGTGAGAAGCACAGAGAGAAAATAATTGAAACAAACCCCTAGAAAGATGTTTTAAATGACGAGAGAAGCTGAAAGAATGGTGCACACCTGTGATCTAGGAAGTTGACACAGGAGGATTGTGAGGTAGAGACCAGCCTGAAATAATACCTAGCATGTTCCAGTTTGAGCTACAAAGCAAGACACTACTACTACTACTACTACTACTACTACTACTACTACTACTACTACTACTACTATTTATAAGCAATTTTATTCTTTTAAAAAATTCTTCTCATACATTGAACCCCGACTACAGTTTGACTTCCCTCTCCCGCAAACCCTATTCCCATGCCTCCCATCTCCCTCAGATCAAACCCTTCTCCTCCCTTCAGAGAGTGGCTGGCCTCCCAGGGACATCCAAGGACACAGCCTAACAAGCTACAACAAGACCAGGCACATGCCATGGCATCAAATCTGGGCAAGGCAGCCCAGTAGTAGAAAAAGGGTCCCACGAGTAGGGGAAAGAGTCAAGGATAGCCCTTGCTCCCATTGTTAGGGTTTTCCATAGGAACACCAAGCTACTCACCCATAACATATGCAGAGAATCTAGGTCAGACCCCTCCAGGCTCCCTGATCTCTTCAAGATCTCATGAGTTCCAGTCAGTTGGCTCTGGGGGCTGTGTTCTCCTGGTGCATCCCTGATACCTCTGGTTCCTCCGATCCTTCCTCCCCTTTGTCCGTAGGACTCACAGAGCTCCATCTGTTTGGCTGTGGCACTCTGCATCAGCTCCCATCAGTTTTGGGATGGAGTCTCTCTGGTCTCTTTGAAGACTATTGTGCTAGGCTCAGATCTCAGTACACTCTGTAGGCAGGAGAATCTATAGGCCGTGGCTGGGTTGGTGTTCTCGTCTGTCTACTCAAGTCCTTGCCTGGTTACAGAAGAAGGCTGGTGCAGGCTCCGTGTTCCCCCATTACTAGGAGTCTTAGCTAGGGTTTCTTTTGTATGGAATTTCCTTTGCACTGGCTCCACCTCGCCCCAGGAATGCACCCAAATTCCAGTCATTTTTCCAAGTATTTTCTCCCTCCCTACTTTTGATCCCTCCTGTTCCGAACCCCCTCAATCCCCAGAAATCTATTCTATTTCCCCTTCCCAGAGAGATTCTTGTGCCCCTCCACCTTTAAGCCCTCTTTGTTACTTAGCCTGTCTGGGTCTGTGGACTGTAGCATGATTGTCCTTTACTTTACAGCTAATCTTCACTTATAAGTGGGTACAGAACAAGTTTGTCTTTCTAGGGCTGTGTTACTGCACTCAGAATGATTTTTTTTCTAGTTCTGTCCATTTGCCTGCAAATTTCATGATGTTATTGTTTCTAACAGCTGAGTAATACTCCATTGTGTAGATGTACCACATTTTCTTTATCCATTCTTCAGTTGAGGGACATCTAGGTTGTTTCTAGTTTCTGACTGCTACAAATAAAACTGCTATGAACATATTGAGCAAGCATCCTTATGATAGGATGGAGCGGCCTTTGGGTATATGACCAGGAGTGGTATAGCTGGGTCTTGAAGTAGATCTATTTTCAATTTTCTGAGAAACTGCCGAGTTGGTTTCCAAAGTGTCTGTACAAGTTTGTGTTCCCACCAGCCCTGGAAGAGTATTCCCCTTGGCCCGCCTTGCCAGCATGAGCTGCCACTTGTGTTTTTTTTTTTTTTTTTTTTTTTATTATCTTAGACGTTCTGACAGATGTGAAATAAGATTCCAATAAGACAAACTAGCAGCCCACAGAGTGGGAAGAGATCTTCACCAACTCCACATCTGACAGAGGGCTAATACCCAAAATATACACGCACACACACACACACACACACACACACACCAGAATTCTTCACATGTGGAACAGGAGATGTGTTAAATGCACGCTCTTCGGTAAGTCTGAATCATCCCAAGCAAAACTGCTTTTGAGGCAAAGGTCAGAGCAGAAGATCAAGCTGCCCCCCTCCCCTCCCCTTTGATGCACCACACTCCACACATACAGGAGCCCAGCTCTCTCAGATACTGACAGCTGGCCTTAGCTGAGACACTCCTCTACTGTCTCCACTCTCTGATTCATCTTCACAGATGTTCTGGCTTCTATTTCCACTATTTAGATCTTTGACTTTTCTCTCACGGAAGAAGAAATGAAAGACATTGAAGCCTTGAATAAAAACATCCGCTATGTGGAGTTGCTCATGTAAGTGTCCGAGGATCACCAGTCCGACAGTGCTTGTCACATGTTAGCAATTAGGCTCCTGTGAACCCTTGCCTGTGCCCATAGAAACACCAGGATGAGGGATGGGCAGGGTGCTCTGAATATTAGACAGGCTTGGGTGGATGTCTGCCACTTAGGTAAAGGCGTGGCATGGAGACAAGGAGAATTAACCCTTCATGCTATATCTGCTAGAGCAACAACACAAATTCTGAAATAACACTGTTTACATCTAGCTAAAAAAATCAAAGCAATACCCAAGTTGGAGCAAATTCCTTTTTAAAAAAATTCTGCTTGTGTAGTAGTAGAAAGAGTGCCAGGTTGTGAACCAAGAACCTAGAGTTTAACTCAAATACTTTCTTGCCTGGAAGATTCAGAGCTTTGGGGCTGGGAAGCTAGCTCAATGGTTAAGAAGAGCTCAGTGGTTAAGAGCTCAGTGGTTAAGAGTACTCAATGCTCTTTAGAAGACCTGGGTTCAGTTCCCAGCACCCATATCAGGCAGATTACAATCACCAATAACTTCAGTTCCAAGGGAGTTACTGGTCTGAAAAGGCATGTAGTATGCATAAGTTCACACTCACACAACACCCAAAAATAAAAGTAAATGAATAAACTAAGCATGGTGGTACATACCCTAAATCCCAGCCTTCAGGAGGCAGAAGCAGGAGGATCTCTGTGAATGCAAGGCTGGCTTGTTCTACCCAGTGAGCTCCAAGCCAGACAGAAATATTGAAGACACTTCTTTCAAAAATAAATACATAAATGAGTAGAGCTGAGGAGATGGCTCAGTGTCTAAGAGATGGCTCGGTTTCTAAGGACCTGGGTTTCCAATTCTCAGCATCTACATGGTGGCTAATAATTATCTGTGACTTCAGTTCTCAGGACTCTGACACCCTCTTCTGGCTTCACCAGGTACTAGGCAAGCATGTGGTACATAGAGATACATGAAGCCAAAACACTTATACACATACAAATAATGAAATAAATCTTCTAAAAACATGATTTAGAGCTTCAAGCTCTATCTAGCAGCTATTTTTTTCGATTAGACTTTACCACACCATGTGTCTTAGATAGGGTTTTACTGCTGTGAATAGACATCATGACCAAGGCACCTCATATAAGGACAACACTGGGGCTGGCTTACAGGTTCAGAGGTTCAGTCCATTGTCATCAATGAGGGAACATGGCAGCATCCAGGCAGGCATGGTGCAGGCAGAGCTGAGAGTTCTACATCTTCGTCTAAAAGCTGCTAGTGGAAGACAGTCTTCCAGGCAGCAAGGATGAGGGTCACCGACAGTGACACACCTACTCCAGCAGGGCCACACCTTCTAATAGAACCACTCCCTGAACCAAGCATATACCTGAGCCAACCATCACACCATGTATAGTTATTGTCAAGCTCACCCAAGTCACTGTTCCCTAAACACTGCAGGTCTTTTTAATTAAAACTCATGTGGCTTATACACAGATAGCCAAATGTGTATATGCATGCACATATTTTGCTCTTCATTGTTTCCTGTTACTTATTTTGATTTCTCAAATCATGTTGGCGGTAACTTTATTTGGTCTTCTCTTTAAGCAGTGAGTACAGCAGCCCTCATTAAGCTAAATGCACAGAGTTGGAACATAGTTGATCTCACTACTTTTCACGAGTTGGAAAGTATTTTGAATGCACTAGTATTGATTCTCTGAATTACTGTAAAAAAGCAGTCTCTGAGTGTGAGTTGTCCAGGGAGAACACACCCAGCCTCAGCACACACGAGAAAATGCACGCACACATAATATCTTACTAGCCGTAGTTAGTTAATAGCCCTTGAAGATATGTTATTTCTACTGGAAAGAATCATTAAATGAAGAAATAATATGGACTAAATCCGCCATTCTATTGATTTTCTTTTACTAAAACATTATATGATTTACATTTGAAATATTAATCACAATTTTAACAATATTAGTGGAAAATGACTCATTCTTCAGAAAAGAATTCGAAAATCAACAAAGTGATATGAAGATTAAGCACCATTAATTTAAAGAAAAACTGTGCCTCTGAAGGGTAATGAGCTGTGCCTCGTCTCTGATGCTATTTTGCTGACCTCTGGCATTGGAGAGCCGTGTTTGTTTTGTATTTTTGTAGTACTTTAAGAGGGCTGAATCTTGGCTATGTTCCATGATAGACACACACACACTCCAGATTGCTGTAGACACTCTCACATTTGCTATTTAGAAATTAGGGTTGTCGTCGTCATCATTGTTGTCATCGTCATGTTCATTATTGTCACAGTACAAGATAGGATCATCATCATTATTACAAACAGTAACACTTGGAATTCGGGTACAGGCAGGAAGTCTCTCGCCTTGTTTTGTTACGAGTGAAGTGATGTAGCCACGGCCACCTTTTTCCATGCCTACCTACGACGTACATCATCGTGGAAAGGTGCCAGTTTAAGGGGAAATGAGAAGGAAGTACAAGGGGGAACAAAAGGAAAAGGACTAGAAGCAAAAGTTCAGGAGGCTGGCGACAGCTGTACCACCACTAGAGTAAACTGTCTTCCTCTTACGGGGTTGTCTTGGCAGGTGGAGTGACCATCCTGAATACCCATTTCATGACGAATACTGAACATGGAAATTTCTTCAACGGAGTTTTTTTTTTTTTCCCTTCATTCAAGATCTTGAGCTGGTTAATCCCCTCCAGATGTAGATAAATGGGGTCTTGCTCTCTTCAGATTAAGATGAGCAGAACACACCATGCTTAACTTTTGTGTAGTATTAACTCAGCTAGCTCTGATGAAGAGAAAAGAAGATTTAAATCTATCTGGATAGTTCCTTGCGGATGCTCTACTAATATCTTTAGATCAATGTCTTCTAGACTGTTGATGGAAATCACTAAACTTTACTTCAAAAGTAGCATGTAAAAGCAGGTCCATGAATCTGAGACTACTACAGGGAGTCTGGTTTGTTTAACCTTTAGCAGGACAAAGAGGTTTGCAGTTGGCATGCTTCCTGGTGCTGACCATGACCATGACCTACCAAATGTTTGGACCTCTAATTGCAAGATGTGACCACAGCCAAGGCAGAAATCCACATGCAATTCCTAATGCACCTTGAGTAGAGACAGAACTGGAAGTCTTGAAAAGTCCTAAAGAAGAACATACCGTAGGATGTCCCAGGGCTAGAGGTTCTTGCTGGAGTGTTTGCCTGGCAAGCTGGAGGCCCAGGGTGAGGGGGGTGGGGTGAGGGCAATCGGCAAAGCCATGCTGATTCTGATTTATCATTTGTTTCCATTTATCTTTTAATGTGCATGAAGGTGGACAGCACTGATTCTTTCTTAAATTGTTTTTGTTTAGGAGGATGGGGAGTTGAGACAGGGTCTTGTGTAGTCCAGACTGCTCACAAACCTGCTGTGCAGTTGAGATCAGTCTTGAATTCTAATCTCTTGTCTTTCTCCCATTTTTAATGACCTGAGCTTCCATGTGATGGGTAAGCTCTACTTGTACTGTGTTATAATCATTCTTGCCTGCACTCATCAAGAAAACCACCATGTAAGTGGCAAGAAACAATATATACAAATCAAGCTTTATACCATAAAATGGTCTGAAGATGGTGATTTTTTTTAAAGATTTATGTATATGAGTGCACTGTCCCTGTCTTCAGAAACACCAGAAGAAGGCATCGGATCTCACTACAGATGGTTGTGAGCCATTCAAAGGGTGAGAGGATTCTTCAAAAATAATATATATTTAATATCAATAGTTGAAATCAAATGGCCCAAAGAAAACCATTTTTGAGAAATTATCACTTAAAAATGTGATCAACACAAATCATTTTTCTTTCAATATTGTTAGCAATGCTGTTCTCTGGGAAATATTTTATTCACAAGAATTAATAAAACATGATGATTTGTTCCAGCACACGGTCTCCATTCTGTTTCTATGACAGGGAAGAAGCATCTTCATCAAAGTAAATTGAAAGGACCAGAGGTTGAGCTATGGGAAGAGAAGAAAGAAAAGGGTACAGAATGAGAAACCTAAGTCACCTCCATTGCCCTTTAAGGTTCTTTGTGAGGGGTCATGTGGAGGTAGGTCTAGGCTTAACATTTTAAACAAACCATTCCTATTGTCAGGGGACATATTCCTAAATCAAAAGAAGGGTAAGTTTCATCGTAACTGTAGAAGAGATGGAGGGAAAAGAGCTGGAGATAGAAAATAGGGAAGCCAGGAGAGAATATAGTCTGACATTTCGTCTACTATGGTATCAAGTACTCCTCCCTCTCCACTGCCCAGAGTTTATGTTGAAAACGCAACCTCCAGTGCCTCAAAACATGACATACCTTGAAAAGGTCATGATATCTATGATTAATTAACATGGGGTCAGACTTAAGGAAGATGACCCTTAGTCTAAAGTGATTGATATCCTCATAAAAATAAATAAATAAATAATGAATTTTTTAAAGACATTCAGACAATGCAGAAGGAGAAAGCCAGATGAGGATGAATGTAGAGGTCAGGCTGACGCTAGGAGATACCAACTATTGCTACCACCTATCTGAAACTAGGTAAGATGTTTTCCTTCAGAAGGAATTTACTGTCAGCCCTAGAAATACCTTGATCCCAGACAACTAGCCTTGGGAATTCTGAAGTAGCCAATTTCTGTTGCTCAAGCCACACTGATGATGATAGTTTGTTGTGGCTTCCCTACGAACTAGCACCCAAAGTCTTTTCTGACCTATCCATGCTAGCTATTCCGAGAGACATCCATTTAACCACTCAAGGAAGAGGACAGTGGAGTATTATTCTTGAGAAGAATGATGTCATATCTGGACTATCAGAGGCATTGCATAGTTTATGGTAATAAATGATGATATGAAAACTTTCAACCATATGGTCTTAGTTTGTCTTACAGAGTCTGGAGACAGACCAGGCTCGGCCATACTGAGGGGCTTCAAGCCTAAGTGGCTGAATGGGAGATCTCTGGATCGCAAACCTCAAGTGGATTTCCCTGATTGGCAATAGTGAATATAAATTGTCATACATGATTGCTTGGGGCAGTTAAGCACTCTCTATTAATTCTACTGGGAGAAAACAGTAGAAGCCTGTGGTCTGATCTCCCACAGAGACTTTGGCCTGTGTTTCTTGTACCTTAGCTAATTATAACCTATGCCCTTGCATTATCATTATCCATAGCTATGAGGATGGTTGCTTTCCTGAGTTCTATGAGTTGCTGTAATAAGTCATTGATTCTGAGGGCAGGCCCTTACCACAAATAGTTATCAGAGCATCAGGTGTACTAGCTGGGTATGATGACCCACTCCTGTAATCCCAGCAGTTGGGAGTCTGAGGCAGGAGGATTGCAGTGAGTTTGGGCTGAAAAGTAAGGTTCCATCTCAAAAAATAGAATCAAACAAACTACACACATGTACATGCACACACACACACCCATACCCACCCACCCACCCCCACACATATATGCAATGCCGGAACACTCCACAGTTCTGCCCCTGTGTTCAACCATATACAAGCCCTTCATATTAAGGTACAACATACTGGGACATATCCACATATAGAGCAAAGTACATGGAGTCCATGAATTTGCAGCATGCAGATCGAGGATATTTTCCACGTTTATACATACCCACTCTTCTGACATGCATGTCAAGAGACGAACATTTCTCAGGCTGAGGAAATGGCTCAGTTGGTAAAGCTCTTGGCACATAAGCATGAGGACTTGAATTCAATTGCCGTTACCACAGCAGTAAGAACCTTCAGTACAAATTCTTCTGCTGGGCAAGCTAGGGCTTACTGAATGATTGCTAGTATAGCTGAATGAGCAAGTTCCAGATTCAATGAGAGACCCTGCCTCAAAAAGAAGATGGTGAATTGATGAACGGGAAGAACATTTGACATTGACTTCTGACCTCCACAATGCTCACACACATGAATAAAAATACACATCATCATAGTAAATAAATAAATAAATAAATTTAAAATGTAAAAATGCATTAGGGATGTTAGCCTCAGAATTTTATATCTGTGCATAGAGAATCTATATATTTTCCTTTTCATCAAAGATCAATCTTGCAAATTCATATTTTTCTCACAATATACTACTGTTATATAGCATAGAGAAAATGTATCTGTTCACTTATCCAACACATAATTTTTGTTCTTGGCTAACTTCCTGGGCTGCCTCAGTGAACACGCCACTGACTCTCAGCACTTCATTCTTTCTCTTTAGCGACTGTTGACTTTCCTACACCATAACCACCTTTTCTTCTCGGTTTTTCTTCTTGATGTTGGCTATCAGTTAACTGGTCAATCGGTTAAGTGGTTAGCCAAGTTCTTTGTTCCTTCTTGTCTTCTTTCTGGATTTCACTTAGAATAAATTTGTTTAAAAAAAAAAACCATAATCTGTTCTATTCATTTTCTTTTTCCACTGATGTTTTTAGTTTCTTTTCTTTTCTTTTCTTTTTTTTTTTTTTTTTTTTTCCCCTTTTTTTTTTTTTTTTTTTTTTTTTTTTTTTTTTTTTTTTTTTTTTTTTTTTTTGAGTGATACAGTGAATACAGTGAGCTTTTTCTAAGAACTGTTGCTGTTAAGATTTCACAAGCAGAGTTTTAGTTTTGTTTCTAGGTATTAACTCCTATTTTAATTAATTTGCTGGGAGCCTGATGAGTGTGGAATGGCGTGAAGTGGAACACAGAGATGGACAGAAGTAGTTTTAAAGACTGATGGTCTCTAGATGTAGTTTTAAAGACTGATGATGGTCTCTGGCCTTTAAACTATCTAACTATGCTGAATGCTGAAGCTGCTGGCTTCTAAAAAAATAAAATCCTAGTAACTTTCTTGCTTATTCTGAGGTTAAAGGCTTCTGGCTTGGTGGTTAATACCTGTAGCCTGACAGGGCTGGGAGTGGGGTTGGTGTGGGGTCTAAGTAAGGAGTAATGGCTGGGCTTTTTACTCTCTTGCCCAGAAGCCTTGGCACTGGCTTGTCAGGTGGGAGGGAGGCTTGGAGCAATAAACTTTTATTGAACCAGGAAAAGAGAATCACTCACAGAGAAAAAAACGTTTACACAAGCAAATACACATAAACTCATATACATTCATATACAAACTTATGTATACATACTAATACAAACCATGTAACCCGGGTGAGCTTAGCCACATAGTTATAATCACATACTTACCCATACACATCCATACTTACTTACGCATATGGAGCAAAAGACCAAGCGCCAGTGCAGAAAGTTCTCATTCATTCTGGTTGGAAAATGAGCTACAATCTTTATTGCATAGAAAAAGAAAAAGCTTCTATCCTTTTACTGCTAAGTGAACTAAACCCAAGTTTGTAAGAAGAAAACTGTCTTCTTTAGTAAGGCTGAGCCTGCCTTGTGGTTAAGAAGAGACCTGTTCTGTCCCGTGGTAAGGAGAAGCCTGCCTTCTCTTTCTGTCCTCTCTGCAGCTTCTTCTTTGTCCTTCTTTCTCTCTGCATTCTGTGTATTGCTCTCTTGATTTCTAGGTTCCCTTTTAATTCATAAGTTATTCTATTCTGCTGTCTTTCTCCTTCCTCTGCCTAATCTTGCTCTCTCCTCCTGCTCTGATGCAGTAATACCCTACAATGCAATCATTTCTAATTGTTTTTTTTTTGTGTGTGTGTGCCTTTTCTAGGGGAAGAAATCACATAGTTTTTCCAAGCACTCCCCCTCCTTTTCTTGTTTTTACAAAAGTTCACTAAACGTTCAAAACATAAGTTCAAATTATAAATTGAATAAGAAGTTTACAGCAGAGAATGTTTACATGCATATCCACTAAGAGTAATTATCTGTCTAAACATTAATTTTCTGTCACTGGCTCCACAAGTTCATGGAAAGTTAAAAACCATAATTTTTGTGTCTGAGTTGACACTGAAGTTTTGTATAGATAAACTCAGTCAGTATTTTATCTTTTGTCCTTATGACCTTTGGGTAATTGTTTTACAACCTCTTGGAATGTGCTCTAAATTGTAAATGCTGGCTTTCTATCTCAGAAGCAATTAACTCATGACACTTGAAGACTGTCAGAGTTTTCATTGCAATAGTCATATCAGACTTATAACAGCAGTCCTATTATAAAGGGCTTAATTATTACTAGTATAATTTTGGGAATTCTTATAGACTTATCATTAAGAACTAAGAAATCATCTCTTTGTTTATATAGCACCACTACAAGACAGTACATCTTCGTTGATCTGCAGAAATATGCTCAACAGGATGGGCTAATACCTTGATTATTACATAATATTCAATAATAACAGGAAAGGCATATCACATGCAAGAAGCAATCCTGGGATGAACTCTCTATGGGAATTTGTCTCACAGAGCTCACCCATCATAAGCCATGCAAAAATGGTGGGCCACCTCCAGGAAGGTTACCTGCCAACCTTAGCCTATCCTAGATGGCTCCTGACATTAATTCTTTGACTAATAGCTGCTTATGGATGACTGGAGAGATGGCTCACTGGTTAGCCTCACTTGAGGCTTACAGAGGACCTGAATTCTGTTCAGGTAGCTCACAACCACCCCTGAGGCTCCCATTCCCATAAACCCAATACATTCTTTCAGATTCCTTAGGTGTATGTACACATGTATCATACACTCAGACATATACTCACATACATATAATAAAAGTAAAGAAAAGAGTAAATGTTTAATAGCTATTTGCAAGTTATTATATTTTAATTTGTAATGTGAGGGCTTTATCTTCCTGAGTTTATAGTCTATTTTTTTCACACCGAGTTCAGAAAACGTCGTGAATCAGTGTTTTTGATGTGAGATTGGGACCACCTATATAAAGTTTCCAGATGAATATAATCGATGGATCACCCTGTGTTATCAGGTTTTACCTGATACTGGAGAAGCCACAATGAGTGAGTGATTTCATTCCTTTGCCACTGCAGTCCTTAACTTGGGACAGTCATGTCCTGTCATCCTGCAGAAGACATCTGAGGATGTCTCTGCTTGTCATAACTGGAGTTAGGAACAACATAGAAATGGAATGAACACCTAGGAAATAATGGCAAAAATATTACTTAATACCTTCAAATTGTCAGGCAGTTTTTAAAATAAAGAATTATCTAGCCCTAAATAGTCAGAGGGAGGCTGCAACACCCTGCTGTATTAGTCAGGGTTCTCTAGAGTCACAGAACTTGCAGATAGTCTCTATATAGTAAAGGAATTTATTGATGACTTAAAGTCTGCAGTCCAAATCCCAACTATGGTTCAGTAGTAGCTGTGAATGGAAGTCCAAGGATCTAGC
This sequence comes from Mus pahari, assembly GCF_900095145.1. Taxonomy (NCBI): domain Eukaryota; kingdom Metazoa; phylum Chordata; class Mammalia; order Rodentia; family Muridae; genus Mus; species Mus pahari. The sequence continues at coordinate 56,920,307 of NC_034591.1, forward strand.
AGTTGCTGAGTCCCACACCGCAAGAAGGCGAAAGAGCGAGAGCCAGACTCC
>NC_034591.1:56925611-56934055 GCF_900095145.1 Mus pahari
GCGAACCCACCCCAAGGTGTTCTGCCCATGCAGACAAGGCGCCGGTCTGCATGCAGGCAGGAACACCACAGCTTAGCATGTGCCTATGTATAGCTGTATATTATATGTGTATATATGTGTATATTTACATATGTACTATATATGTGTAAAAATCCAGATGCTTGGCCTGTGCCTGTAGTCCCAGCTACTTGGAAGGTTGAGTCAGCAGGATCTTTTGTTTGAAAATATGAGGCCAGCTTAAACAAAACTGCAAGACATGATCTCTTTAAAAAATATTCTAAAGACTTATTTTATTTTGAAGTTATGTCTATCTACATGTACACTGTCTTTGTAGAGATGAGGGATATGTACATGAGTACAGGTTCCTGCACAGTCCAGAAGAGGAAGTTGGATGTCCTGGAGCTGAGGTTTCAGGTTGTAAGCTGCCCATGCTCTGAGCCACTGTCCCATTCCTTTAGCCCCACTTTAGAAACATAATGTGTAATTTTTTTTAACAGTTGAAAGAAGTATTGGGATTTACTTTAGTGATGTGTAAAATGTGGAAGACCAGCTTCAACACCACGGGGTAAACTGAGGCAGGTGGCTGTAGTGTTGGTGACAGGGGCTGGGCACTGATGGTACCCAGTGTTAGCCTCCACGGATAGCAGCAAGTGATTACAAGCAGAAAGGGAGGAGGGAGAAACCAGTGCTAATGGCAACTGGTGTGTGCTGCTACTGATAGTGGCCAGCTGGACTGCTGCTGGTGGTGGTTGGCAGTAAGAGAAAAGAAAGAAGGAGGAAAAACAATCATGAATACACATACACACACTGGATGAAGCAAAGTAGGCTCCAACAAGCAAGGTCCAACAACTTTACATATATGCATGAATACTTATATAATACACGCATACAGACAGACAGACAGACAGACAGACAGGCAGGCAGAAAGTCAGATAGAAAGATGGACAGACAGATACACATCCATGTTTTGGGTGGGTGGAGCAAAGCTCCAACTATCTTACACATACACACATATTTGGTGGATAAAGAAAAGCTCCATAGAGCTGGCTTCAACCATTTTACATATACATGTGTGTGTGTGTGCGTGTGTGTATACATATACACACACGCACACACACATACACATAGAGTTGGTGGATAGAGCAAAGCTCTAACAACTTTTTTTCCCTCTTATACTGTTTTATACTCCTTAAGACAATATTATATAAGAAGAAGAATTACTTCAAAAACAGATAAAATCATTACACAAGAGGGAGTTACAGCAAGATTGTTGATTATGTCTTTTTCTATTAAAACTCATACCTAACTAAACATTTTTTGCCAAAACCAGCCTTAGCTTTGAGAGGTGGTCCTGAGGAAGGAGTGTTTGGGAGTGGCAGAAGAAACGATTTGAAGTCAATGATGGGGTGGGTACAAGCTGACAAACTCTGTAGTCTATTCTGTTAGAAAAAAAAATCTGAAAGCTCTCTAGATAGCTCGTGGATTTTCCGACCAAAATAAGAAAAGCTGATAGAAAAAAAATTCTTGAGTTTTCCAACCAAAGTCAGAAAACCTGCCAGACAAAATTTTTGTGTTTTCTGAGGAAATACTGAACGAAAACAAGACCAAAATACGTGCTGGGCAAGCTCCAAACTCAGCATCTCCATAGCATCATCATAGAATCATCATACCAAAGCACTCCTCAGATCTCCAGCTCCTTCATCTTTGTTGACTGAAACAGACTTCTGTCTCCTGGACTGATTCCACTCCCTGTTAGCAGCTTTTCTTAGCAGGTGTATTAGTCAGGGTTCTCTAGAGTCACAGAACTCACAGATAGTCTCTATATAGTAAAGGAATTTATTGATGACTTACAGTCTGCAGTCCAAATCCCAACAATGGTTCAGTAGTAGCTGTGAATGGAAGTCCAAGGATCTAGCAGTTGCTGAGTCCCACACCGCAAGAAGGCGAAAGAGCGAGAGCCCGACTCCCTTCTTCCAATGTCCTTATATGGTCCCCAGCAGAAGGTGTAGCCCTGATTAAAGGTGTGTGCCACCACACCTTTAATCCCAGATGACCTTGGACTCGGAGATCTCCCTGTCTTAATCTTCTGGATTCAATCACCACTGTGTGTCAAGATCTCCATACCAAGATCCAGATCAGAAACTTCTATCTCCCAGTCTCCAGATTAGGTTCACTGGTGAGTCTTCCAATTCTGGATTGTAGTTCATTTCAAATATAGTCAAGTTGACAACCAGGAATAGCCACTACAGCAGGTATCCCACAGCTCTGATATCTTTAACATCTTGAGGTATCCAAGGCAACTTCAACTCCATAGCTTCTTGTTCCAATGCCTGGGATCTATCTACACATAATCTTCTGGGCTTCTCAAAGGGGGTTGGGTCACTTCTCCAGTTCTGCCCTCTGTAGCACTCTAGGCTCTGGTTGACTCCACTCCATTACTGCTGTTGTCCTTGGTGGTCATTCTATGGTACTGGCATCTCTGAAACTCTGGGGTCTTCCACTGCAACTAGGCTTCACCAGTGGGGTTCTCAGAGGTTCTCTTCATGGCATCAAACCTCAACTTCTTTACATGACACCTTTCTTCAGTCCTGGGCCTTCAACTTCAATTGAGGCTGTACCTTCACCAATGGCCTTCCCTAGCCCCCCACAGTGCCAAGGCTCAGTTGCTCTTCATGAACCTTTTATGCCTTCAAAACTAGTACCACCTTACACATTACCACATCCAGCTCAGCATGAGGTACACCCTTGGCTATCTCTGGAACACAGCTTCTCTGTGCTCTCAGAAAATGCTTCCCAGAAGATTTCCCCTCAGTGATGTTGATTGATCTTTTCTTAATCACTGCTGATTTCTTAGCTCCAGCTAACCAGCATTAATTGTCCCAATAGTTTCCTTCTCTTGACTATAAAGCCAGAGCCACATGGCCAACGATGTCAAGTTCTGCTGCTTGCTGGGGCTGGAACATGTTCAAGTACATTATCAACAGCTTTCTGTTTTCCAACTTCTTCACTCCCTAAGCTTGACTGTGCTGGATCTCTGTAGATTGAACTTGAACTCGGAGATCTGCATGCCTCTGTCTCCTGAGTTCTGGGATTAAAGGCATGAACTACCACACCTGAACCTCATCTTTTCTCTACCTGGAACTTGCTCTGTCCCAGGCTGGCCTTGAACTCAGACATCTGCTTGCCCCTGTCTCCTAGGATTAAAAGTGTATACCTCAGCTTTTCACAGCTATGATTCCTCAAGATCTGAATCAAAAGCTTGTGGCTTCCAGCTCTAAGATCTGGATCACAGTTGTGCCCTCCATTTCTGGATTGTAGTTCATTCCTGATTAAAAGTCCAAATCAAAACAATACCCAGGTCATACTAATGCTTAACTATAACTATCCCTTCTTTAGCTGCAAAAGCATAAGCTTAGCTGTGTGGGATCTTGCCCCGAGGTCACCACTCCCTTAATTCCATTTAATACCCTTGAACACAGGATTTATCTTCATTCCACTTCCCAGTGCCCCTTTACTCTTTGAACCATACATTTTGTAGTTTTCCTTTTGAAGCTTGGCTCCTTTTTACATCAAAATGTGCTTCGTAAGAATGAACATTAGTAACTATACAACAGAATTTATACCAGGCTGTTTTGAGACTTCCTTTGTCAAAGCAATTAATCTAAATCTCTTCACCTTAGCCTCAGGCAGACTCGTTGGATAATGGGGAGAAAAGCAGCCATATTCTTCACTAAAATATCATACAAAAAAAAAAGTCTCTAGGCCACATACTAACATTCTTCTCCACTGAAACCTCTTGGGCAAGATCTACATAGTTCAAATCATCCTAAACACCAATGTCTTCCATATTCCTAAAAGGATGATGGTACATTAAGCCCCACTTACAACATTCCACTGCCTTCCCAAGTTCCAAAATCCATATTCATCCAGAGAAAAATATGATCAGGCCTATCATAGCAATACCCCACTCCTAGTACCAATTTCTGTCTTAGGGTTTTACTGCTGTGAACAGACACCATGACCAAGGCAATTTTTATAAAGGACAACATTTAATTGGGGCTGGCTTGCTGGTTCTGAGGTTCAGTCCATTATCATCATGGGGTGAAGCATGGTGGCATCCAGGCAGGCACGGCACTGGAGAAGCGGTGAGCTCTACATCTTGTTCAGACGGCTGCAGGGAGAAGACTGGCTTCTAGGAAGCTAGGAGGTTTTGAAGTCTACCCCCACGGTAACACATTTCCTCCAACAAGGCCACTTCTATTCCAACAAGGCCACACTTCTAATAGTACCACTCCCTGGGCCAAACAACCACAAGCAGTAAGGAGCAATCCAGATATAAAACTCCTGGGGCCATGCCTTTCCAGGGTACACCCATCTCAGCATGCAAAATGGTGGGCCATCTCCAGAAAGCCTACTTGCTCACTGTACCTCCTCCTGCATGGCTGCTGCCAGTAAATAAACACATGACTTAGAATAAAAATGAGCAAATAAAATAAGATACTTGGAGGAAAGTTACATATATGCATTTGTGTGTATATACTTATATATTACACATACACATACATACATAATTTCAGAAATTAAGCCGGTGCGTAAAATTCAATGCTGAAAGGGCTCAGTAATGTTAAATTCTTCAGTACCAGGGGTTTAACCCAGCCTCATAAAGCAAAGAGCCTACCACACAGCTGTAGCCCAAACCCTGCTCCTAGTTGGTTTTGTTGTTGTAGTTGTTGTTTGCTTGTTCGTTGTTTTGTTTTGTTTTGTTTTGGGATGGGCTTTTGCGAAGCTACCCAAGTTGGCTTTGAGCTCACTATGTAGCTTATTCAGGCTTTGAACTTCCAGTTCTGCCTCAGCCTCTCCAAGTTCTATAATTACAGAAGTGTACCACCACATTTAGCTACCATCAAATTAGTTTAAATTAGATGTATATACATTTATTTATATTTATAAATATAAATATTTAACATTATACCAACTATGAAAAATCATGTCTTTGTGAGACAGGAAAGGACTATAAAAGAAAAAGAAAGCTAAAGCCATGCACAGTAACCATAACAACAGCAAGAAAAAGTGAAAGGAACTGTGAGGCTAACATTTTGTTAAAACACTGAAAAATATGTTACTTTTAACTATAAATACAATCAGAAGGAATAAAAACACAATGAATATTTACTTAGTGTACTATAATGAAAAATTTTAGAAATATTGAAATGGTTTATATATTTAAAAAAAAAAGCGAAGAGCGAATCAAGAGCGGTGTTGACAGTTTTGCTTCAACTGTTAACTCACTCATGATTCAGAACAAGTATTCCTGAGAACTATCACAGTCTCTGAGTCTGAAGCAGGTAGCAGCATTTGTCCCCTGTGCCTGCAGTCTTCAAGAGTGCCTCAGTGGAAAACTTTCTGCACACACACACACACACACACACACACACACACACACACTCACACACACATACACAGACATTCACGCACACATGCACACTCACAGGATATCTCCATTCTTCTCTTCACAGGCACCTTTCCTCATTGGTGACCAACAGTTCACCTTTACTGAGTGCCTCTGGCTGTGTTCCTTGTATGGCAGCTCTGTCAGCATTCCTGCCAGCACGACTTTCTTCTATAACTTCACTGATGTTTGATTCAAATGTCCTCCAAGCATTCTCACTGCATTTGTCTTCTTGGATACCAAAAGAGATCAAGTTTCCCTCTACTGAGATAGAATACCATTACCTTTGCTCCTGTATTGTTGGCCTGTAGTTCCTAAGTACTGGACACTCCTTCACCCTTCCTCATCTCCAAGTGAGATCCCTGGACATCGTGGCATTGACAGCTAGCCATACAAAGAAAGAAAAACCAAAAATCTTGCTCAAAATAAAAGGATGCAAAAGAGAAAAAAAAAAAAAAAACATAGCTACTCACATTCACTCTCTGAGTGGACTGAGTTCTCTTCATTAAAATCTAATCATTCATAATTAGGGAGCACACGGTGTAATGAATATGCATACGACGTGGAAAAATTAAATGAAGTCAGTTAACATGGGTATGGTAATTCTTACTCATGGGTAATCCTTACTCATCCCTGACGTTCAACTATAACCGCAGACCCTTTAGCCAGCATCTCCCCGTCTCTCCCACCCACTCGATCCAGCCTCAGATAGTCACCATCCCTTGAACTGAAAGGGTTTGATCAGTTTTGTTCTCTGCCCTAGTAGAGGCAGAAACAATGGCAGTGGGTAAAAGGTCTGTAATGGAGACAGCAGCTGTTGTGATTAGAGTACTTGCAGATACAAGCACCGCCCAGGAAATGACTGCTGGACCAACCAAACCTTCTCACTGCACACTTGTCACTTTAATGACTATACATACAATTATCGGAGGGAAAGTTATTTTCTTTAAAAGATGCAAATGCAAACTTTCCCTTGGGTTGTTTGTTTGTTTGTTTGTTTTTCAGGCTAGAATTGTCCATTACAGCAAGACTGGGTAGAATTTAGAGCCTGCAAGGATTAGGAATGCTGGAATTTATCTGGTAAATTTACCTGGTTTGGAACACATCCAGCAGACAGAAAGAGAAAGAATATTTGCTATCATTTGAATATGAAGTGTCCTCACAAGCTCACTTGATGAATGCTTAGTCCCTAAATGGTGGCTTGGTGACTTGGTAGAGACCTCGGGAAGTGGGGCCTAGTTGGAAGAAGTGGTTCACTGTAGCTATGATTTTGAGGGTTACACTAGGGCCCCAGTAATCCCTATTCCTATCCCTGTTCCTGTCACTGTCCCTGTTCCTATCCCTGTCCCTTGTACCTATCCCTTGTTCCTTGTCTCTATCCCTATCTGTATCCCTACCCCTAGTTCCTTGTCCCTTGTCCCTTGTCCCTATCCCTATCCCAACCCCTTGTCTATTGTCTCTATCCCCACCCCCAACCCCACCCCCACCCCATCTCTCCTTTCTAGCCACAAGAAAGACATTTGTCCAGAACAGATGCTCCTGCAAGAATGCAGAGCCAGTTGAAAGCCTCTAAATCTGTTAGCTGAAATAAATCTTCCAGGCTTTAGGGCACTCGGTTGCTGTGGCCAGGAGACTGATGAATACACACTGGAAGTCTTTCGACGGAGACCTGGACTTGCATCTGCTTCAAAGCTCATCAGACATGCAACCATGAGCTGCATGACTCATTTCTCTCTGAGCAAATCCATATGGGCAGTAATGGTACTTGCAGACACCCTGCAGAGGAGACCGACTTTCCTGACCCTCCCTGGATTGACCCATCTGCTCTGTGTTGAGCAGTGAGCTCCTAGCTTCCTGCTCCCATTATCAGGGTTTCGCTTGCTGCCACAGCCAAGCTTCCCTGCCACGGTGGACAGGAGTCTGGTCTACAGGATTCTGGCCATGATGGTCACAGCAACAAGGAAGTAACCGATATATAGGGGAAAGGTGGGCGTGCAAACTAGAGAGTCTAGTGAGGACATACTGCTTTTATATCATCCAAGGCTGAGGAGTCCCGAGTGGAACCGCCATCAGCTAGGGACTATCTGAATTTATCTGGGGTTCTGACATGATTAAATCTATTTATTTTGCTTTTTAGCAACAGATTGCATTTTTGCAAAGGAAAAAACTTGCATTTGAAGTCTCATATTTAGGAGAAATAAGAGCTATTTTCAATTGCTTCCCACCCCAGTTTACCTAACAACATGCATTTTATATCTTAAAATTCATGTGTTTACAACAAGTCAATTACTTAAAACAATGACGTGCTTTGATAAACACTAGATTTTTTAAAGTGTAAATCCTGGGGTGCTATCATGCTCTTGTAACACCTACGTGCAAGGCTAAGGCAGGAGAATCATTTGGCCTACCAATTTGAGATAAGCTTGGACAACAGAGTAAGACCCACATCTCATCATCATCATCATCATCATCATCATCATCATCATCATCATAAATTAGTTGATTAATAATAATATAAATAATTGGGGGCCTAGGGAGATGGTTCTGTGACTGGCAACTCTTGTAGCTCTTGTGAAAGACTGCCTTTAGTTTTCTGCACCCACATGGCAGTTCATAAACACTTGTTAACTCCAATTCTGGTGCTCTGATGCTGTCTTCTGTCCTCTGCAGGCACTGCGCCCATGTGTTGCCCTTAAGGTACATACAGGTAAAACACTCATACACACAAAATAAACATAAATCTCTATTACGAGGTGATGATAGTGCACGCCTTTAATCCTAGCACTTAGGAGGCAGAGGCAGGCAGATTCTGAGTCCTAAACCAACCTAGTCTACAGAGTGAGTTCCAAGACAGCCAGAGCTACATAGAAAAACCCTGTCTTGAAAAACCAGGGTGAGACTGGGGGAAGGGGGCTGAAGGGATGGTTCAGGAAGAGCACTGGCTGAGTCGGGTGTGGTGGTGCACGCCTTTAATCCCAGCACTTGGGAGGCAAAG
>NC_034591.1:56934070-56942066 GCF_900095145.1 Mus pahari
AGTTCGAGGCCAGCCTGGTCTACAAAGTGAGTTCCAGGACAGCCAGGGCTATACAGAGAAACCCTGTCTCAAAAAAAAAAAAAAAAAAAAAAAAGCACTGACTGCTCTTCTGGAGGGCCTGAGTTCAATTCCCAGCAACCACATGGTGGCTTACAACCATCTATAATATTATATATAATAAATAAAATAAGAAATCTTTAAAAGAAAAGAAAAAGAACAATACTGATAATTAGAAGGAGAAAAAGAAGGATGAGACAGACCTTTGACTATCTTGAGGCCAATTCTTTATTCTTCAGTTGGAAATTGTTAAGCATTCTGAAATAATAGCAATAATCATAGGAAAAATAGTAATTTTTTCTGCTTCTTCAACTCTGAGATCCCTACATAGGTGTTGAATCATCAGAGATACGCAACCCTCACTGACGTCCTTCCCATAAACATAAAAATCAACACTAAGTCCCACACTTGCTATCAGGGTTGAGATTGTTGCATTGCTACTCTACAGCGCATTGCATATGTAGATATCACTGAGCGATGACAATCAACAACCACAAGTGTTCCCAAGGAATCTCAGGATGAATGGCCAGTTTCTGCCTTCCACTGTGATATAGCTCAAACATGATAGGTTTGTGATTTTTAAAGATTGTATCCTTTATAGTCACACATACATTTAAAGATAGCCATAAACCTATATATTATTTGAACATAAATAAGAGGTAGATAGAAATCAATATTAGAATAGTCCTACGGGGCTGAAGAGGTAGACCAGAGCTTAAGAGTAGTTATTGCTCTTTCAGAGGACGAAGGCTCAGTTCCCAGCATCCACATTCCAACTTACAACCATCTGTGTGGTTCTAGAGGATCTGATTCCCTTTTCTGGCCTCCATGGGCAATGGATATGCACATGGTACACCGACAAACATGCAGGCAAAATACTCATGGACATAAAATAAAAAGAAAATATTTTTTTAAAACCTCTTCTTTAAAATAAAAAACTAGTCCTGTGGATGCTACTTGTCTTATAGTGTGTTCAGAAGGTTGGAAAGACTAGAGATGTAGCTCAGTGGCAGGATGCATGGCACCGTGTGAGAGGCCCTGGATTCCATCCTTTGCACTGGAGAGGATGTAGGGGAGAAATAAAGGAAGGGAGAAAGAGAAGAGAATGCTGTAAAAAAAAAATTATGAGTTGCTAGATGTTTATACTCTATAATAATTATCACCAATACCTTGAGTTGTTGATACTGCAGTAGCCTATGATTTATAAGATTTGGAATAGCAATTTTATTCTAAAAGGTAGAGTTTACTTTTCTTATTTTTCATTATTATATATTTTTTGCGCTAGGGAATGAAGTCAGAGCCTCCCACATGCTAGGTATACAACCCTGCCACTAAGGCTGACCTTGGAAAATAATTATCCATATGGTAATGTTTCCATGAGTTAATGAAATCAGAAAGTACTGCTGGGGCGAAAGAGAGAGAAAGAGAGATGTTGTGGAGGGGGGACACACATACAGGAGGAGAGAGTGAGGAATGCACCCTTGGAATTTCTTCCCCCAGACGAATCCCTAATTTGAATCCTAATGCTGTATGACCCTCGGTTTTCTAGGGACAGGCCTAACAATAGAAACAACTGCAGAGGCCAGCAGTTCTACTGCTGAAGAACCTCCTCCACAGCCATGGTCCTAGGGCCAAGCCAGTCCACTCCAGAGTTGCACTTTCAGACTGAGAACACCAGGTGGCATATGATGGCTGAATCAGAGCTTTGGTAACTATGGCAACCAGCCACCATTCCAGCTCTGCAGCTGCCATCTTTCATCCAAAGCAGTGCTTTGTGCACACTGGTTTTTTTTTTTTTTTCCCTTCTTGTTCTTTGAAATGGTTATACTGTCTGCTTCTCATCCTTCATGTTGTCAGGACCCCTACTTCCACGGGGGAGATTCAGGTGCCAGAGGTAGATAAAATAGCTCTGTTGTATCAACTTGATTTCTTGTGCATTATTCATTGTGTCTGCCTAAAGTCTCTGGACACGGGTACTGGAGAGGGCCATACCTTTTCCCACTGCTGATTTTCTCCAGGAGAAAAGCCTTTCTGGGAAGAGAATAAATGGTGGAATATGTGAATTTTTCTCTTCATCAAAGTTGAGAACAAATGTAAAGATGTGAACGCCCAGCTCAGGCCCTGAGATAACTGGAGGTTCAGTGACACTGAAAACTGCCTGCGGGAAGTGTGTAGAAAAACATCATGGATCTATAGAACAAAGATGGCTCTTCATAGCAATCTTCCAAATAAATACTATTCAACATACGCAGCAATATTTTTTGGTGTCTGCCATGAGAATAACAAACCAAGTATTTATAAATCATAAACTAGCCTTTTCCTTTCATGCTACTCAAAAGCTCTGAGATTTTGTAAGTTAATTGCAAGCCATTGCCCGTGGTGATTGGCAGCATGTCACAAGCCTGGCTGCCAAAGGCACTCTTTGCGATTGAGAAGAAAATGGAAATGAATACTCTCCAAACTGCTCCCTTAAATTCCCTAACAGGCTTTGGGTTTGAGCTGAGACTCAGCACATCTCCTTAATCAGTTTTTTTCCTCCCTCAGTGTCTGTTAGCTCAGCCATATTGTAAATGAGCATTGCTTTGATTAAGGATTCTACTTAGAGATCAAAATTATAAATTAAAACAAAGAATCAAACTATGACTTGGGGGGGGGGTCCCCTGAAAAACTAAGACTTCACCATGTATGTGCAGTATAATGATTATCTTAAGAATGAAATGAAGGCCACCCACTTGGAAAAATAGGCTGAAAAGGAAAAAAATTACACTATTAGCAGCTGTAAGAAAATGAGTGGATTTCTCATCTCTCTGCTTTCTGAAGCTTTCACCGTTTTAGTGAGAATTTATTACTGTCAGAAACACGGAAGTACGAAAGCACTTGTCACGTGTTTATCTGTGAGAGCGAGTTCATTGTTTCCCACATGTCAGGTTACAGATGTAAGCCCTAGAGCATCTTGTTTCAAGTCATGAGCTTTCTGATCTGAAGTGTTTTAATTCATTATGATTGCTAACAAGATTGTCAAACGCTTACAGAAGGAAAGAGTAGAAAGAAAATCTTTTGCAAAAAAAAAAAAAAAAATCTCTAAATGAGAGATTCCTGATGAAGCTATTTTTATCTGGGATCCTCTAGGAATGCTAACATTATATAAGCATATGGAAAGGGAAAAATGTCACACATAATATGATGTAAAACTCAATTTCTCGGATTTGTTTTTGTTTTTGTTTTTCGAGACAGGGTTTCTCTGTGTAGCCTTGGTTGTCCTGGAACTCACTCTGTAGACCAGGCTGGCCTTGAACTCAAAAATCTGCCTGCTTCTGCCTCCCAAGTGCTGGGATTAAAGGTGTGTGCCACTGGGTCCAGTTAAAACTCAGTTTCTTATTACTCTATTTTTAAAAAATCTAGTAGGAGGACCATGGTATATTCGTATATACACTCATTGACAAAGCTGATTTAATAATCATGTGTTTTTCACACGTTAGTATTTTATAAGTCCCACTCCCCCACCCCTAGTCCTGACCCTGACCTACCCCTGTCCCAGCCCCAGCCCCAGCCCCAGCCCCAGCCCCAGCCCCAGCCCCAGCCCCAGCCCCAGGTCCGACCCCTAGGTTCCTTTATCTTGCTTTCATCTTCTGCATAAACAGAAAAGGAGGAAGGAGAGGAAGGGAAGAAGGAATTGAGTTTGTTAATCCTCGACCAGGATGCAAGCCGTTCTGAGGGGCTAGTATCAGTCGCATTATCGGTTCTAGAAGAAGCATGCTCAATAACATGAGAACATGCTCAAATTATATAAGCATGTGCAAATTGTTATGATACTGAGCAAGACTGTAGATAGATATATCCAGTGATTCACAAGCAAAACCTCCATTGCCTCTCAATTTGGGCAATTATATTCTCCACAATGTTTATTTGCTTCCAGTCTTTTCTGACCAGCTATTGCTTTTAATAACATTTTTAGGCCAGCAATTCACTTAAAGAGAAGAGAAAACTGAGTGCATAAAACTGTCATCTGACCTAAGAAGATACATGTGCTTCCTCTTCCCCACTTTGAGACAGCATCTCTCACTCTTGTTATGTAGCCCAAACTCCATTGGGCTTGTGGCAATCCTCCTACCTCTGTGTAACCTTGAACTGTGGGCCAAAACAAACACTTTCTCTCCTAAATTGCCTTTGTCACAGTGCTTTTAAAAGATTTATTTTTATTTTATGTACAGGGGTGCACGTCTGTCTGTGCACCATGTGTGTTTACTGCCCTTAGAAGCCAGAAGGCAGCTTTTGATCCTCTGGAACTGGAGTCACAGCTGGTTCTGAGCCACCATGAGGTGCTGGGAATCAAACCCAGGTGTTCTGCAAGAACAATAAGTGTTCTTAACCACTGAGCAATCTCTCTGCCATTGTTAGAATATTTTATGTTAACAACAGTAAAAGTAACCAACTCAGACAGTTGGATCCTGAGAAATGAGATTGTTGTGAGCAACCTGACCATGTTGTTCTAAACTCTCTGAACTGATCTGTGGTAAGAATGTGGATGGGTTTGGATCTTCAGGCTGGCAAAACCCTCTAATGCTGTAAGCAGAGCCCAATGGGCTCTTCTAGGGGGAGCTTGGAAGACATGAATGCTGAGAGACATGCGGGTAGTGGAGATGTCTGGCTCATGAGGTGCTGGGGGCAAGCAAGAGCTCTATAGGGGACTGGGAAAGGGACTATCCATGTGATATTTTGGTTGAGAATTTGGATTCTTTGTGCCTATGTCCTGAGAAGAACTTGAGTGAAGTTGAATTTAGTTAGCATTAACAGACTAATTTTTTTTTTTTTTTTTTTGGCAGAGGAAATTAAAGACTAAAGAACATTCAGGCTAGCATTGAGAAAGCAGCTGTAATTGTTAAAGAGACCATACGACTGAAGAAGAAGACCTAACATTTCAATGAAAAGAATAGGAAAAGTGTATTGAAGGCAAAAACCCTGCCCACTGGATGCTCCATCTTGTGAAAATTCCAGTTCATTTGAAGGAAGAAGGCCTAAATTAAAGGGGTTCTGGTCCTTCACGAGAAATTTTTCTTTGGGGCTATTATATAGAAGGCATCACAACTGCAGTCCATTGAGTTGGTGAGGGGAGGATCAGACTATATCTCAAATTGACAGTGTCATCCTTGTGATATTGTGTGGGACGTAAAGGGGTTCTTGTGCTCACAGATAGGCGCTAGAGGAAATATTAAACACACAGGTTGTCTCTTCGAAGGAAGAAATGGATAACCTGTTGTCTGCCCAGAAGGCTGGTAGCAATTGTGGCTAACAGCCTGATAACCTTTGGGATTGTGAGACCACACTGGGTCCTCACCCAGACCCTTAATGTGAGCTTGTCAATCTATAGAACCTAATGTTATAGAAGGCTTTGCATGGACTTTACAAAGGGTTTTAGTATAGTCATGTCTTTAGCTTTATTGTGTACATGTAATTGAGTTAATTATCGCCAGAAGAATTTTTCACCAAATTGTGTTGCCCTTAAATATGCCTAAAATAAACTGCTGGGGGTCAGATTCTCAAAGCTTGAACCAGCACCAGCTGTTTAGTCATGTTCAACTGAACTCCCTTCTTGCCTCCTGCTGGTCACAGTGGTTGCAGGGACCCTTGCAATATTGACTTTGCGGGCATAAAAGATGGAAGATTGGTGGTGGCGTTGGGGGTGGGGTGGGGATGGAGTTCTGCTTCATGGTGTCAGAAAGCATCTAAGACTAGCAAATTTATGGCAGGGTCAGAGTTTCCACAAAGAGGCCCTGCAAGGTCACAGGATGCTGTGAGAAACAGACTAGAGAGATGGAACTGTGGCATCCCTTGGGATTCCCACCAAGTTCATCGTGTGTACCAGACGTGGGACATAGAACTGGAGGATTCCGTGCTTGTCCTGCTGGATTTTAGCCTGGCTTTGGTCCAGTCGTTTCTTGCTTTTCTTATACTTTTTATTGGGAATGTCTATTTTGTGTCATTGAATGTTGGGAATATGTAACTTGGGTTTCTTTTTTTTTTAAATAGACTCTCACATTGGTCTGGTTCTTTTTCTAACAATACAGATTCTTCCCCAGACCATTTCTGAACTCTAATTCAACCTCTTTAACTTGTATTCATTCTTTAAACCACACTCACACACACACACACATATATATGTGTGTGTGTGTGTGTGTGTGTGTGTGTGTATGAGATATATATGTTTACTATATGTTGTGTGAGATGAGAGTTAATATTAATCATTAAGTTCAGAATAAAATAGCTTACATTTGCCACAACCATATTACTAATACAGGTGGGATTACATCACAAATTCCTGTCACTAAACCTTTGAATTTATTAATTTTTTGCTAAATTATGGCATGGAAAGACATGAACATGTTTGTCTGTTTCTGATATGGTGTGCTTTTCCTAATTATCGTTCTACAGTTGTCAATTATTCCTAGGAAAAGAATAAAAGTAATTAGAACACGACCTCTACTGAAGTATTTTATCATGAATGTAACGACAACCCAGTACATACACAGATTTCTTCATTTGCTCATGGCAGTTTCTCAGGGTTCTTCTTTTCTCTTTCTCCTCTCTAACTGGAGGAGCGCCGCTATTTCCATCATCGCTGACTAGAAGGTTCCTCATCTGACTTTAAGAAAGATTGAGTGTTGGAAAAGAATAATCTCAATGTTCCAAGAAGGATCACATGAACAGTGAGGAAGTAACTCCAAGGCGATTTCTTGGACCAGCAAAGAGTGTGCATCACAACCCGAACAGGGCCAGCACTTGAGCCTGAAAGGCATCCCTAAAGAAAGATGGCGACAGTTGGTTATTTCTCTTCGACGGTGGGGGGTGGGGGGGGCAGGGAGGCTCAACGACAGCACACTATTCCGATTGGCTAATGTGGAAAGCTGCAGGAAGGAAGCAAAGGAAAGAAGAGAGGGACGGGCTACTCTCCCATCCATCCGTTCCAGGGATGAAGCAGGTCTTGTGCATAAACAAAAGTTTTACCAGGTAAAGTTTGAGCCCCTTCACACGTACATTTTTGCAAGGTAAGAGAGGTTTTGTAGAATACTGGTGCTTGGCAGGCTATCGCTGCCTTTGATGGGGGAAGGGAGGATTTCTCAAGAGCCAAGGTCAGGGGAGGCCACTAGGGGAGCCCAAGTCTATCTTTGTTTTAGCTGGGGCACTATGAATAACAAACACCCTCTTCTCAAAAGGAGGCAGAATATGGGGAAAGATCCTTCTCAAGTCTGATTTCTCATAATCTCCGAAAGGAAAGACTTCTATATCCTGCTTGCTAAGCCTCCCATAAGGAAGAATTACTATTCATTTGCCTATGTTCCCACATTCACACAGTTTCCTCTGGATTCTACTCTTACCTTAATGGAGAACAAAGGTCTGCACAGGACTACTAGGCTTTGCCCTCTAGTTCAGGTTTAGAAACCGCTGAGCTCTCTTTGCCTCTGGGCAAGTCTGTCCACTGCACTTCACAAAGGCGGAAGAAACGAAAAGCAGAGGAAAGACTGACTGTCTAGCCCTAAGCTTTTTTTTTTTTTTTTTTTTTCTTTCGTCTGTATGATCTGCCTAGGAATCCCCAAAGCAAGAAGAAGATAAATAAGCCCTGGTCTATTCTGCCTTTGTTGGAGATTTAACTCTCAAGGAGATTTCCTAAGGATTGGATTTGGGGAGCTCCTTTCACTTCGTATAGATGATTTGAGCAGATCATTTGCATCTATAAAGGGACGGAGGAAACACTGAATGGTGGCCACTTCTGTAGAAGAAACTGTAAAGGAGCTTCATGAATTTATTCTACCCTGAGCATGTTAAAAGCAAAGAGTAGAATTTTTCAGGGCCCAGTTCACCCTAATATCGTCCCTAAATAGCTGTAGCTCTCTTTGCAATCGCTTCACGTCACCAGTTTCAAAGCTACAATCCGGGGGGGGGG
>NC_034591.1:56942616-56967433 GCF_900095145.1 Mus pahari
TTTTTTTTTTTTTTTTTTTTTTTACTGTGGAGGAGGGGCTGTGAACAAAGAGTGCTCATGCACACCCTGGGAACAGTGTCAAATTTCACACACAGAGGCAGCAGAGACTCTGCAGACCCGCGTAGCACACGGCAGCTCTCAACACTGACAGATGGAGGAGCTTCTCTGAACCCCTTCATCTACCACCCAGCCACAGCACCACCTCGACCCAAAGCCTCGCCTGTACCCTTCAAGCACAAAGATCAGACGCATTACAAAAGGAAAGCTCTGGCTGCAGGAAAGGCTAGCTGATGCTAAGAGTCCTGTGGAAGTCAGAGAGTACTAGCTTCATTTTTATCAGATAAACAATAGAGATCACTGCGGTGGGTGGGTAGTGGGTATCTAAGCTTGATTACAAGCTGATTATAAGCTTGATGCAATTCAAAATGCTGGACTGCCTACCCTCTTTCTCCAGCAGCGGAGAGCCCTCTAGGGATCACTATTTTTAAATTATTATTATTTTTTTAAAGATTTATTTCTTTTCTTTTCTGTGTATGTGTGCTTTGACTGCACATACATATACGCACGTGGACCACACATGTGCCTGGTACCCCAGCAAGCCAGGAGAGGGTATCAGATTCCCTAGAACTGCAGCCACAGATGACTGTGAGCCAACACGTGGATGCCAGAATTTGAACAGAGTCCTCTGAAAGAGCAGCAATGCTCTAACCATCTCCAGCGACATCTCCAGCCCTAATTCTTGCTTTTGGAAAGTAGGAGGTGGGACAAGGAAGGCTTCCAATCACATGAAAATAAAAGTCAGATAACGTGAGACCCGTAAAGGAGTGCTGAGACCGAGTTGTTCCATATTGTAAAAACGTTGTTCCATATTGTAAAAACCGATAGATAGACAGTCTCCATTTGGGATGCAAATACAGAGGCAGGTATGCAAACACCGCCATGTGTCCTATACCGCCTATAGTAGTACATAGACTAATAAATAGCTTATCATTTAAAATAGAAGAGGCACCACTCTATAAATTGCCTATGGTAGATGGGACTATGGGAGCACAGGAAAATATTAAAATTTATGCCAGAAAAAACTAGGTCTGAGAGCTTATCACACACATCAAACTAAGGAAAGGATGCAGACCCTCACCTGGATCCCCAAAGAGGAGAGCAGCTAACCTTGTGATGGCAGCAGCCTGCTAACCTGTCACTGACCACCCGATGTGTGTGTCACAACACAGACTCCTGACTATCCCGGGGGTCTCAGCTCCCCTCAGTTCCCATGGCCAATTCCACCTATCTGACCTGCTAGCCAGCCACTGCCTATTCATCTGGACTCCATCTTCCTCTTTCCCTCTATAGTTTCCATGGTCTCACACCTTGCTTTTATGGTTCAACTTGACTGGGCAGCCTGATTCTACAGCAGCAAGAGTCCAACAAACCTTCAAACAGCCTTTGTGTGTTATATCCTCCCCCGCCCCTGCCCCAAAACTGTTTATCAGGTTCTCAACCCTGCCCCTCTTCAGCTTTCTTGAAAATCCTTGAACTGTGCTATGGCCTCTTTAGCCCTTTTGAAGCCATTCTGTAGTGCATGCTTTGTGTGTGTGTGTGTGTGTGTTCAAGTGTGTGTGTTCAAGTGTGTGTGTTAAAGAGAGGGAAGAGGGAGATGTGAGGGTAATTGTACTGGCTGGTTTTTGTCAACTTGACACAAGCTGGAGTTATCACAGAGAAAGGAGCCTCCCTTGAGGAAATGCCTCCATGAGATCCAGCTGTAAGTCATTTTCTCAGTTAGTGGTCAAGGGTGGGAGGGCCCATTGTGGGTGGTGCCAATCTCTGGACTGGTAGGTAGTCTTGGGTTCTATAAGAAAGCAAGCTGAGCAAGTCAGGGGAAGCAAGCCACTACGTAACATCCCTCCATGACCTCTATATCAGCTCCTGCTTCCTGACTTGCTTGAGTTCCAGTCCTGACTTCCTTTGGTGATAAACAGCAATGTGGAAAGTGTAAGCTGAATAAACCCTTTACTCCCTAAATTGCTTCTTGGTCATGATGTTTGTNCAGGAATAGAAACCCTGACTTAGACAGCAGTGATCAGCAATTAAGACTGGAATAAAAGAAACTTGATAGCTTCAGTGGCTATCACAGAAAGTGGTACTTCTTAGCAAATAATGTCCAGAGAGCCAATACCTTGTGAATTGTGTCATGCAATAAATTCAGACATCATTGGAAGACCCAAATGTGTTCATCTGTGTTTCTGACATAGCACACACATGACAGGCAGAAAGATGTGATCCCTTTTCCTGCCATCCTAAGGGCCACAGCAAACACTTATAAAAATCAAAAAACAACAACAAAAGACAAATTAACAGGAGAAAAATATAATGGATTTATTTCATCAAAGTTGCACAAGAGATTTCAGAGACAAAGTGACCATGGGGAAATGGTCAGTGAATGCTTACATTTGATAAGGATGAATACATGAATAGTATTGGATGGAGAAGATGCAAACTTGTGGTCCCAGACTAAGAACAGAAACAAAGCAAGACCTGTCTAAATTCTTCAGGCTTCTCTGTCCAGCTTTCCCTTCTCTGAGGTACAGGACAGAATCCTTCCTCGAGGTCTTATGTCCTATGTCCTACAACATAAGCCAGACAGTATTTTTTTTTTATGACTGTCTCTTATACAAGGAGGTGGGAAAGATTAGAGCAGTGGTCCTCACCCTGTGGGTCACGACCTCTTTGAGGGTCACATATCAGATATCTAGTCATATCAGATATTTACAGATCTAACATGAGGAGCTGTATTAAAGGTCTGCAGTATTAGGAAAGTTGAGAGCCACTGGGTTAGAATAATACTTTTGGTTTTTCTTGAGACAAGATGCTCTGTGTGCCCCAGGTTTACCTCCAATTAATGATTCCCTTCTGTCTCCCCAATGCTAAGATTACAGGTGTGAGTTACAACACACAGGTTAGAGTAATATCTTTGGGCTATATGGCTTGGAGTGTGTGAGTATTGCCTTTATGATCTGCTATAGAGAAGAGAAATTCTGGTTTTCATAACTTGTCTAGAGAGAGAAAGGAGGACCCCCGAATTCAGAGGGAGGCCAAGTGAGGGAGGCTTTACATTGTCATTCAGTTCAAAGGACTGAGCATGCCGAAGTGGCACTGTTTGATCTACTACTTTTTGAAGTTCAGCCATCCTAAACCCAAAAGGCCAAAGGAATAAAAATGTGTAAGATAAAATGTATCAATCACAGCTTAGAAGCTAGAGTGAAGACAAGATTAGTAATGAGCAGAGATCAGGGGACTCTGTTAAAATAATTAAATGTGAGAACACTAGATGGGATGGTTCCAAAGCCCTGGGTCCCTATGCAGGCAAGAAAAAAACTTAACTCAAATACTCTACCTGCAAATGATTAGCTAAAAGGAAAACAGAGCTTAAGCTTAGCCAATCAGAAAGTGCCAACTGACCTCTAACTGGAGACCTTCAACTGGAATGATCCAGATAAGGCTACTGCCCACTTTAACCAAATATTTCCCTTGCCTCAGTTCCACGTTTGCCTAACATCAACATAAAATGAAACTCCACTTTAGGGAAATAAGAAAGTCATTTATTCGGAGCCAAATGTGATAGGTCATGGCCTGGAAACAGGGAGTCAAGTTACCTTGAATGACATTTTCCACCATGGCAAAGTCCCATGAACTTTTCTCATCACAGAAAAGAGAGGCGTAAGTCAGTGTGTTTACAAAATGCACCTTGTTGGTGGGCTGCAGCAAGATACTGAGTTATTGTTGTTTTGGGTTTTTTGTTTGTTTGTTTGTTTGTTTTTTATAAGCTCTGGGTGCCTAGCAGTACTAGAGTCTTAACTTTAATGCTGCTGGAGGCAAGCAGTCCTGAGGATCCTAAGTCAGAGACCAAGGTTGGTAGGCAATGGCTTTAAGGGCAGTAAAGACAGACCAAGGTCACTCTGGCTCTGGATTTACAACATCCCACCAAGAGCAGCCTGCAAGTTCTTAACTGCCACTGTGACTTTCTCACTTCTTGTAAAGTCTCTCCCTGGCACTCCTTCAGCCTTTACTATCCAACTTATCAACCATGTTTTCCTGTAATGAATTCATCACAACTTAAGTATCTCTTAGTTTATCATGTCACAGTTCTCAAATGAAAGGGCTTAAACAGAGTCCAGAAGAGACTATAGGAGCTTGGGTGTGAGATAGGGCAGAAGGATAGAGAAAAATGAGAGGACCTGAGAAGGGACAGGAGCTCCTCCTCACCCTGGGATCTTATTGTCTAAAAGCCGGGAGACTTCAACACAGCTGATAAAACCAGCATTTCCCAAACAACCATGCTAAGAACAACAAAGGAACAACAAAGGACATGAGTTTTCCCAAAGCCAGGACATTTGGGGACTTGAGTTTTATTGTAGTGACCTTCTTCTCTCAATCTAAAGTCTAGACAGTGCAATTCATAAAACCACCATATGATCTTATTGGCAGGGGCTGGAAAGATCGTTCCCTAGAAGGATCCAAGTGCTTGCTGCTCTTGTAGAGAACCCAGGTTTGGTTCCTAGCACCCAGGCTAGAGAGTTCATAACTGCCTGTAACACTAGTACCAAGATAGCTGAGGCCATTTTCTGACCTCCTTGGCCCTGCATACTTGTGGCATATACTCATGCAGAAACACACACACATTAAATAAAATAAATAAATAAATAAATAAATACTCTTTAATATTCTTTCATTTTTGATAAGAAAATTGTTAAGAACAAATAAGTCATGGTATTTTAACTTAGCTTTTAAACTTCCGATAAATTTAGGTTTGCTTAACCTTTAATTTTTGTTTGTTTGTTTGATTTTTTTGTTATTCGAGACAGGGTTTCTCTGTATAGCCCCGGCTGTCCTGGAACTCACTTTGTAGACCAGGCTGGCCTCGAACTCAGAAATCCGCCTGCTTCTGCCTCCCGAGTGCTGGGATTAAAGGCGTGCACCACCACGCCCCGCAATCTTTAAATTTTTTATTTTACTCTGCATGCGCGTGGTGTGATGTGTATATGTGTGGATACAGGTGTGCATATGCCAAGCATGTGTGGAGGTCAGAGGACAGTTCTCAGGAGTTAAATCTGTGCTTTCACTCTGGGATTCAGGGATTAAGCTGAGCTCCTAAAGCTAACTAAGAAGGCAGGCACTTGAAATCACTGAGCCATCCTACTGGCTCTTTGCTTAATTTTCAAACCTTTCTATCTTTTGAGGAAAGCAACTTAGAAAGCTGTAGGGTCACATTAATGATGTTTATAAAGACCCCTACTTGCAACTCTCTCTCTCTCTCTCTCTCTCTCTCTCTCTCTCTCTCTCTCTGCCACACTTATGTCTTAAGACTGTGTGATGTTCTCTCCCCGTGTGACTCTCAAAGTACTTCAGAATCTCATGAGTTTCACTTTCCTCTGGCTCATTCTGAAGTTCATTTCTGCGGGGTGCGAAGGATTTGACTCAAGTGGAGGCTGATCAGGGGAGAGGGATCTCCCCAGGTGGCTGGTGGCATCTCTGTGGTGTGTTTCCCCACCACAGAGGACAGAAGGAAGCTGATTCTCAGCACTGTAGGTCAGAAAGTCTCATGCTTTGACAGCAGGTGGGATGCTAGGAAGTCTAAAACACAAATATTGCGACAACGAAGGGAGCCAGAAGAGCCTGCGTTGAGCAGTAAACATTCTGGTGTGTCCTCAGCAGCCGTGCCCTCAGAGCTAAGCTGGCAGAGGTGAAGGGATGAGGAAAGAGTTACCTGAGGGTGGCAGGTCATTGAACAGTTGTCCTTAGGTCCAGGTTAAGCCTCAGTCCTGCAAAGGATGGCCCCAGAATGAAAGCAGCAGGAAGTTACATTTTTATTTCCTTATTTTGTTTGTGCATATAATATGTGGGGGTGGGGGGCACAGTCTGTGTGTGAAGGTCAGAGGACAACTTACAGGAGTTGGATCTTTCCTTCTGTCCTGTAGGCCTCAGAGTTTGAACTCAGGTTCAGTCCAGCTTGGTAGCAGGCATCTTTACTACCTGAGCTATATCACTGATCCAAAAAAGAAGGTTCGAATTCCACCCCCAACCAACAACCGCCCCAGAGTCTGTCTTCTTTCTATTCTGCCGTGTATATAATAACATCAACATCATCTCTCTTGCTCTCACAATCACAATACGAAAAATGTTTTTGTTTGTTTGTTTTTTAAAAAACAAAACAAAACCTGGAAACTGACAATTCTTAGAGGCATCAAAGATGAGGTTACAGGGCAAACTTCCCCATCAAAATTTGGAGAAAAAAGAGTGCAGCTTCCTGAAGAGCTGACAAATAGACAGTCCAACCTTCTTTTACTTCCTGTCTCAGAAAAGGAGAAAGGGTGAGCAGGGAAAGAAGGTGAAGCAGGGGCTGGAGATCTGGTTAAGTGAGTTTGTTACTCTGAAAAAGGACCAGGGTTCAGTTCCTAGCATCTACGTGGCTCATAACCATCTGTAATTCCGGTTTCAGAGAATCTGATTCACTCTTCTGGCCTCCATGGGCTTCTATGTGACGCACATAAATGTGTGCAAACATGAAAATATTTCTTAATTTTTTTTTTTTAAAGAGTAAAGACTTCCAAAAGTCACCCCCCAGATGGGTAGTGATGGGCCACGCCTTTAGCCCAGTACTTGGGAGGCAGAGGGAGGTAGATCTCTCTGAGTCCAAGGCCAACCTGTTCTACAGAGTACAAGGGCAGCCAGGGCTACACAGAGAAACCCTGTCTCTAAAGAAGAAAAGGCATCATCCAATGACTCACACTTGAACTATAACGGTAGAATGTAGAGCCTGTCCTCACCACTGCACCCTGTCACTGTACAGACATCGCTTCACAGTAACAAGAGTCAATGGCAGTGAGACGCTGGACATGAGTTTGTGTAAGAAAGCATCATGAGGGAACCCCAACGATGACAAGGACGAGAGGCAACTGAGGATACTGACACCTAGAAGAGCAGCAGCAACACCTACACCATCCCCAGAGAATCAGACAGCCAGGGACAAAGGCCCGTTGTCTAATCCTTTATACCCCATTTGTCCTGTCCAGCTTTCAACAACGACAATCATTTTCAGGACCGGCTTTTAAAAAATCAAGCAAGTGATACTGTCTGAAGAGGCAAAGCAAGTGCTAGAAATAGGCTCAGAGTGACAGGGATTTCAGAGTTACTGAGTCAGAGATGGTAAATAATTGTAATGAATACACTCTCCTTCCATTAAATGGGTCTAATGGAAACAATGGGCAACATACAAGACCTTGTAGGTCATGTGAGCAGACAGAATTCCTAATGAAGTATCAGATGGAGGGCCAGCAAGATGGCTCAGAGGGTAAGGATGTTTGCAGCTAAACCCGATGACCCAGGTTCAATACCTGGAACTCCTGGGGTAAAAAGGGCAGAACTGAGTCTGACATATTGTCTGCGGACCTTTGTATGTGCACAAGCATACACAATCAATGTAATTTAAAATTTTTTTAATTAATTAAAATATTATAATAGATATATTAAAAATACCTTGCATGTGGCTGGGGTTGTATATCATTGGTAAAGTCCCTTGCCTACTCCCTAGGTTAGTTCTCCAGCCCTAAACAAAGCCCACAGCCACTTTGATGGGTTGATCATCTGAGTAGACACAGTGGGGAAGAAGCATTAAGCTACTAAGATGCAAAATTGATCTTTAAAAATATCCAAGATCAGTCTCAAAAGGTATATATGTGGAGGTAACCCAATCACAAAAGAAGTCACTAGATATGCACTCACTGATAAGTGGATATTAGCCCAGAAACTTAGAATACCCAAGATACATTTTGCAAAACACAAGAACTGCTTGTGGACGTTGTACATCGTGGTGCGGAGCCTAGTGCGCACCACGATGTACAACGTCCACAAGCAGAGAAGAGAAGGGGGAAAAAAAAAGAGCGAAGAACCAAATCCCTCAGCTTATATAGAGCAAGATCGCCGCCTAGGACGTGTAACCCTCTGATTGGCGGCCTGCTGTCACCCCAGATGACGCCACGGGAAAGGCAGGGCACAAGGGAATGGAAATCTACCCAGCACATGCGCAGCTGCCTTGTTTGTTTGTTAGAGCACAGGACATAATGGCGAATGTGAGGGCGGCTCCCCACACATCGTGTGGATACTTCATTCCTCCTTAGAATAAGGAACAAAATACCCATGAAAGGATACAGGTACAGAGACAAAATTTAGAGCTAAGATGAAAGGATGGACTTTCCAGAGACTACCCCATCCGGGAATCCATCCCATCATCAGCCACCAAACCCAGATACTAATGCACATGCCAGCAAAATTCTGCTGAAGGGACCCTGATATAGCGGCCTTTTGTGAGGCTATGCCAGTGCCTGGCAAACACAGAAGTGGATGCTCACAGCCAGCTATTGGATGGAACACAGGGCCCCCAATGGAGGAGCTAGAGAAAGTACCCAAGGAGTTGTAGGGGGCTGCAACCCTGTAGGTGCAACAACAATATGAACTAACCAGTACCCCCTGAGCTCGAGTCTCTAGCTGCATATGTAGCAGAAGATGGCCTAATCTGCCATCATTGGGAAGAGAGGCCCCTTGGTCTTGCAAACTTTATATGACCCAGCACAGGGGAAGGCCAGGGCCAAGTAGTGGGAGTGGGTGGGTAGGGGAGCAGGGGCGGGAAGGGGTATAGGGAACTTTCCGGATAACATTTGAAATATAAATAAAGAAAATAATAATAAATAAAAAAAGAAAAGAAAAAAAAGAAAAATTAAAAAATATATATCCAAGATCAGTCTCAAAAGGTACATATGTGGAGTCTTCACATCATGGCTGAAAAGCCTTCTGAAATGATTGACAGACAGCAACAGCAACCACAGACCCTGGAAGCTCAGATTTACCAAGTGGTACAGAAAAAAATAAAAATAAAAATTACCCAAGGGGGACATACGCCTTGGTCAAAGTACAGGAAAAACAAAGAAAGAAAACATGTTAAACAGTCAGGGGGGTGTGGGTGAGTGTGTGTGTGTGTGTGTGTGTGTGTGTTTGTGTGTGTGTGTGACAAAAAATGAGCTTTGCATATACTTTAGGAATAGCGTAAGCAAGAGAATGGAGTGATAAAATATTTACTGTGAAAGCAACTAAAATCTGTCAAATTACTATTTTTTTAAAAAATAAAATGTGTGGGCTGAATGTGGTAACACACACCTTTAATCCCAGCACTCAGGAGGCAGGCAAATCTCTGTGAGTTCAAGACTAGCCTGGTCTACAAAGCAAGTCCAGGATAGCCAGGGCTCTGTTCACAGAGAAACCGCGTCTCAAAAAAACCAAAAGAAATAAACAAATAAGTTAATTAATTAATTAATTAAAATGGTTATATCTAATGAAATTATCCTGTAAGAGTAAACATCAATAAAGAGGTTGCCAGGCAAATAAAGACAGGGTATTTGTTACTTATGAAATTGCCTTGTAAGAAATAAAGAAGTTCTTGTATTTGCCCCACAACATGAGGAAATCGCTCACAAGACCACTAGCAAAATGTATCACCTGCTTCCAAGTCAAAATATATGTCAGCTACTTAGATTAATACACAGAACTAAAGCAAGCTGGTGTTGTACAGGGGTTTGTAAACACTGCTTACTGTGACAATGAGCACAGGTCATACATGTCTAGTTATAAAACATCTAGGGAAATGTTTCATTGGTAGGTTTGGTGTGGAACCAGCAAGCCACAGTAAAGGAAGTTTCAAAATAAGAAAAAAATACCCAGATTTTTAAAAAGGAGAGAAAGAAAAGAAAATGTGTCCAGCACACCAAAAGAATCACTACCTAAGGGTTAATTTTGCAAGGTTTAACACTCCCTGGTGTGTATCTAAACACTGAGTTTCAAAACACACAGAATTGCCACAGGACATAGCTTAGCTCGCTTCAAGTAGATGTTGAACATACCTGTTCAGTAACACACAAATTTAGCCGACAGAAAACAGGAAGGATATAGTAGAGCTGAATACCATGAGCCAACAGGATCTAATTGACATTTACAGACAACTTCATCTGATAGAACACACTTTTCTCAGGTTCAGACAGAAAATTTATAAGTTCAGACCACTTCTGGGCCATCAAACACGTTGTAGCAAGCTTAAAACAAAATACACTCTTGGAACATGTGCAATTAAACTAGAAATCAGTGACTGGGAAACAGCTCAAAAGATCTTGCAATGTTCTGGACCTAAACAATGCAGCTCTGGCTAGGAAGTTGGTCAAAGGTGATGTCTCCAGAGAAATGTTCAAGTATTTGAAACAAACAAAAGTTAAAAAAAAAAAATCATTTGGGGCTTCAGATATACACTCCACCCCCCCAAACTGGGTTTTTCCCTCCCTTGCTCTGTTTATAAGAATAGAAATTTACTCTTGTTTTGAACTTTGCACTCAGGGAAACCAGGCAGATATGCAGCAGTACCTGCTTAAAGGAAAAGAAATAGTGTTCCACAGATTATCTAACAGGCATTACTTCATAACTCCCTCCCCACTTGCCTTACAAAAAGACATAGTATCCAAGAAACATGTCCCGTAGGAGGAAGAATGGCCAGAAGGGTGCCCCTGTCTTGATCCACAGGACCTGTGAATAGTTAAATGACATGGTAAGAGAAAAATGAAGGTTGTAAATAAACCCTGAGTTATCTTGGGAGTGTAGCTGTCAGCGGCCACGAGTTACTGGATTCCTGAAAGGAAAACTGGGGATGGATGGGAAGGACGGCGAGAGAAATAAGACAAAGTTCTCTGATAGAGGCTCAACTTTAATTCTAAGGTCTGAATTTTTAAAGGGGGGGAGACCCATCCCCCACTATACCAGGATCTCTTGGCTTTGCCAGGATCTCTTCAGGACAACAAGCTCAGCTGCTCAGCAGGTAGCGGCTTCTTGCAGGAAGCTACAGGTGTGGCAGACAGTAGACTTTACCTAGGTCAGAAGACTCCTCTGCCTTAGGTGGGTTAGTTGGCCGGTGTGATTCAGCCCGCTCAAGGCTGCAGGGAGGGGACACAGGAGTTCAGTGTAATCACACTGGTCCTAAGTAATATTGTGAAGGTAGTATTGTGAGCTGAGTGATGAGAGAAGACACTGCCCACTGAATGCCACTGTCCTTGGAGATGAAGGGGGTCATAGGTAAGGAATGGAGGCATTATGGTTTGGATAGGTAGTGTCCACCAAAGGCTCACATGTTGAAGTCCGATGCCCGGTTAGTGGCTCTAATCATCAAAAGGTGATTGCGGATAAGTAGTGTCCCCCAAAGGCTCACATGTTGAAGTCTGATGCCCGGTTAGTGGCTCTAATCATCAAAAGGTGATTGCGGATAGGTAGTGTCCCCCAAAGGCTCACATGTTGAAGTCTGATGCCCAGTTAGTGGCTCTAATCATCAAAAGGTGATTGCAACATGAAGCCTTTGACCTAATCAATTCGATTTTTTAATCTGGTGGCATCACTGGGATGTGGTAACAATGAGAGATGGAACATGTGGTGAGGGAGTAGTTTACCGGAGGTCTACCTTTGAAACAGACGTCTTTGGTTTCCCCCCACAATGATACGAGGGAACTCTGGGTCCCCTCTTGGGGTTCTTAGCCTCATTAATAAGATAATTTAAAATTGAATCAAAGGGACGCTTGAGGGCAACTTTAATCAGAGTTTACCCAAAAAAATCCCGGGGCAGACAAGCTATAAAATAACTCTCATCAACTGCCTGGAGGAGGGAAGTGGAAGAGAGGGGGAAAGATGCTGTTGGAGTTACCAGCATCCAGGCAGTCAGCATGGTGTCAGGAAGTCCCATGGGGAGAAGGGGAACTTAGAAAACAATTACAGAAGCCTGAAGTATCCAAAAATCACAATTAGGTGCTAGCCAGCATCTGAAAGGAGGCAGAAAGAAAAAAAAAAGGTGGGTTGTTAGGGACTGCACTGGAAAGCGAACTTCTGAGAAAGACAGGTACAATATCTCACTCAAGAATAACTATTCGGGGCTGGAGGAATGGCTCAGAGGTTTAGAGCACTGACTGCTCTTCCAAAGGTCCTGAGTTCAATTCCTAGCAACCACATGGTGGCTCACAACCATCCATAACGAGATCTGATGCCCTCTTCCCTGCCGTACAGTGTACTCGTCATTATCTATCTATCTATCTATCTATCTATCTATCTATCTATCTATCTATCTATCTATCTATCTATATGTGTGTGTGCATGTGCATATATATAGATAGAGATATAGATATATATGTGTATATATATATATATATATATATATATATATATATATATAATTAAATCTATAAAAACAGAATAACTATTTGTGTCTGTCTCTTTAGTGAGGCTTACAGTGTGCCGGCCCATCTTCCTATGGGTGGTTCCTTAGACAGGTGACAGACCTGCTCAAATTGAAAGTCAGCCCAAGGATTCTAATCTTTGACTGGAAGGAATTTTCCCTTACAGGGCTTTTTGGCTTCTCTAACACTGCCATGTGGTTGGCCTCTTCTGTCATGTATTCCTGTTACCGTAATGCTCTGTATCACCAGGATCCAGAGACAATGGACTGAAACCTCTGACATCATGAATCTTTGCACTTTCATTTTTTTTTTTCATTTTTAATGATAAAAAGGTCAACAAATGCATGGAACAACCTTTAGACTCTGGAAAGGACAAAAAAAACAACCAAACAAAAAACAACCAAACAAAAAAACAGATTTCCTCTGTAACCCTGGAAACGAACACACTCTCAGAGACACCACCTTGGTCCAACATTTGTGTCCAACCTATGACTTCTAGAGCTGAAAAAAATAATAGATTTCTGATTTTTTTCCACCAACACTTGAATGATCATCTGAAGTAGTAGCAACAGACAATTACAGCCCCCTTTGCAGACCGTGTGGGTTTCTTTTCTGTCAGCATATACCACTTCAGAGAGAAACATACAGAAACTGAAAGTCTGACTCTCCTTTAAAGATATGTAAGGACCTGTGCACTCATCTTACAATGAAATCGCATTGTCAAAAAGCCAAATTCATCCAGTACCTAAATCTACAATACGAATGAATAGCTAATGACCATTAGATACTTGGAAATGCTTTAAACATAAAAGAGATCCCAATGGACTGAACAAACCTGGAGAGAAATAGAGAATAGAAGAGGGGAACCCCTTTGAAACATTTGCTATCTTCAAAGAGGGAAGAGAAGATACTGAATCTGTAAAGCAAGACACTGAATTCATAGGAAAGGTCAGATTGTCAACTCACATAAAGCTCAGAGACCTTAACTATTATAAAAATCTTATTCATTTTGTTAAGTACTCCAAAGATCTAGATGATCTTGACATGGAAAACAGAACATTCTGAAACGGCTTCCTTGGATCGATGGGTTCTTCCATGCTGCTTTAGAATATCCTTACTGGGGCTGGTGAGATGTCTCGGTGATTAAGAGCATTGGCTGATCTTCCTCAGGAACTAACATTGGCATGATGGCTCACAACTACCTGTGTATTAGTCAGGGTTCTCTAGAGTCACAGAACNTGCAGATAGTCTCTATATAGTAAAGGATTTAATTGATGACTTACAGTCTGCAGTCCAATTCCCAACAATGGTTCAGTAGTAGCTGTGAATGGAAGTCTAAGGATCTAGCAGTTGCTTAGTCCCACACGGCAAGCAGGCNAAAGAGCGANANNNAGACTCCCTTCTTCCAATGTCCTTATATGGTCNCCAGCAGAAGGTGTAGCCCAGATNAAAGGTGTNTGCCACCACACCTTTAATCCCAGATGANCNTGGACTCNGAGATCTCCCTGTCTTAATCTTCTGGATTCAATCACCACTGTGTCTCAAGATCTCCACACCAAGATCCAGATCAGAAACTTCTATCTCCCAGTCTCCAGATTAGGTTCACTGGTGAGCCTTCCAATTCTGGATTGTAATTCATTTCAAATATAATCAAGTTGACAACCAGGAATAGCCACTACAACCTGTAACTCCAATTTCAGGGTATCTGATGATCTCTCTGGTCTTTGTGGGCACCAGGTACACACATAGTACATAGGTAAAACCCATACACATGAGGTAGATGATAGATAGATAGATAGATAGATAGATAGATAGATAGATAGATAGATAGATAGATAGATAGATAGACAGATGGATAGAAAGACAGATAGATAGATAGAAAGACAGATAAGCATCTTTCTTTCAAATTTAACACATTAAAAAAGATGTATGTAACAGGCACATCTTTAATCATAGCACCGGGGAGGCAGAGGCAGGCACATCTCTGAGTTCATTCTAGTCTACAAAGGGCATTCCAGACTAACCATAGCTGCATAAGGCTCTATCTCACATAAATTAAACAAACAAACGAACAAACACAAATGCTTCTAAGTTTCATACAAAAGGCAGTAACGCACAGTTTTATTCACACACACACTTTCTCTTTTTATACTCTATTTTAAAGCTAAGACTGATGTTTTCAAGTAGATTACACCTCCAAGAAAGCGCATGCTCCAGGCCTGCATATTGAAAACAGTCTCTTCAGAACAGGTGTGCCCTGCTTACAGCCCAGCAGAAGTGACAGTTCTTGCCTGGAGATACCATCTTGTTTGTATCTACAAGTTTTAAGAATTGAACCGGTGTGTCTTTCTCAACTTTGGTCTCTTCCATTTCAGGTCAGGTAGAATAAGTTGGAAACCAGCCACTAATTCCTTTCTCCCCATGGCATAAAGGGGACTCTGTATAAAGGAAACTGTTAAAAATCAGTACTGTGACAGCAGAAGCAAATGTTTTAATAGAAAGATTGAAACAATACCAAAGATGTCTCCTATGATGCACAACAAAAGATTAAAGAGGCCGAACAAGGTAAGATACATGTATCCAAAGAGCAGTTCAGAAAGAAGCATGAGGAAGCCAGGCTGAAAGGAAAATAATTCTTCTACCTAAGAAAAAGAGGTCTCAGGCTTGAAGTCCCACACCCCACACCCCTACCTTACTCCTTAGAAACCAGCACAGTGCTGAAGGAAGTGGTTATGGAGGGGAAAGTGCACAGGTTCACTGTTCTACAGCACTTCTTTGATGTAGACTCACTATATTGCCCAGGGTGTTCTGAAAGAAAAAAACAAAACAAAACAAAAACCTTCAAGTGTCATAGATTGAGAGAGGATCCTAAAGTCCTGCAGAGGAATGAATAAAGATATAAAGCTTGCTGATCTGAATCATACCACACCTCAGTAGGTACAGAAACTCCTCCCTCATCTCCCTCTCTCTGACTCAGTCTCTGCTGGCCCCCCTCTCATAGTGTTGCAGCTCAGAAAATGTGGTAATTTGACAGCCCAGTTAGATAAAGTCTCAGAACCAAGGTCTGTCTGACCTCCTCTCCCCTCCTCCCACTTGCTCCTCTAGAAGAGCTTTCTGCGCGGTTTTTCTGTTTGCCTGAAGTCTAGATAGAGGCGCACAGCGGCTTTCACATCTCTCAGAGCTCTCACTAATCAAGAATGGAAAGATTAAGCCCTCACCAAAACAAAGGAAACTGAAAATCTAATACCACAGCTCTTGCTAAAGGAGCTTTGACCCAGATCTCTGAATATTCTCTGGGTTCTTTCTATCATTTACTGTCCCTCTAAAATCCCACAGCCCTGTCCCACCTCCCTGTCTCTTGTGAAGAGGGCAGTTGGGTTTCATTTGGCTCTGTCTTCAAGTTTACACATCTGATTGTCATTGCTTGCTTGCTGACTTGTTTTTGAAAGCCCAGCTGAGTTTTGTGTGAGTCCTATGTACATGTGTACGTTAATGAATTATGATGCCTTTCTCTTTTTTTTTTCATTTTTTTTAAAAATATTTATTTATTTATTATATGTAAGTACACTGTAGCTGTCTTCAGACACTCCAGAAGAGGGAGTCAGATCTTTTTACGGATGGTTGTGAGCAACCATGTGGTTGCTGGGATTTGAACTCCGGACCTTAGGAAGGTATGATGCCTTTCTCTTAATAACATGTCTTTTGTTGTAGAGGCATTGATCACACTGTGACGGGCATAAGAGAGTGTCTTAGTTACTGTTCTATTGCTGTGGAGAGACACAATTACCGAGGAAACTTGTAAAAGAAAGCATTTAACTGGGGGCTTGCTTACAGTTTCAGAAGGTGAGTCCATGACAATCATGGTGGGAGCATGGTGACAGGCAGGCTGGCCGGCATGGTGCTAGAGAAGTAGTTGAGAGCTTACATCAAATCCACAAGATGGAAGGAAGGAGGAAGGAGAAGAGTGGGGGAGGGAGAGAGACAGAGACAGAGACAGGCAGAGAGAGACACAGAAGACACACAGAGAGGCAGAGAGACACAGGGAAGCAGAGAGACTGAGACAGGCGTGGACTTTTGAAATCTCTAAGCCCATCCCAGCGACACACCTCTTAATCCTTTCTAAGCCATCCACCAACTGGGAGCCAAACGTTCAAATGTATGAGTCCATAGAGGCCATTCTCATCCGAACCATCACAGAGAGGCCACCCAGTTTGGTCCTCCTGAAGAGATAAGGAAACTTTTCCTTATCTCTATAAGAAGAGGGCAATGGGCTCCAGAAAGAGGGATGATAGAGCTCCTGCAAACGGCACCGAGAAGACAATCCAAAACAATGGTGGACGAATTATCCAAAGCACCCAGAGAATCTGGGACAGGTGTCTGTAATGACTCCAACATTACAAGGAGGACTGGAGAGAGGCGGGGAGGGAGGGAGGGTACAGAAAGAGATGGTGCGGGAAGTTACCTTATATTTATGGAGTGTTATTCCAAGAAGCAAGCTGTGATTTTCCAAATGAATGTACTGCATATGAATTATAATAGGTAAAATATTTACATAGTCTAAAACATGCATTAAAAAAAAAAATCTGTTTCCATTCATGATCCCAACTATTTGAGCACCAAACACACATTTACTGGTTTACTGAATGGTGTCTCAATGATATGCTTTAATATGAAAATGTTTGTATGTCCTATACTTTATAGCTTTACTTAGGTGTGTGTATACACGTGTGCATGCACACCATTGTGCATGTTTGGGCATGTGTGTGCGTGTATATATGTGACTGCAAACATGTGCATGTGTATGTTGGAATATGTGTGTGCATGTGGTTGTGTGCATATGTATGCATATGTATGTGCAAGTGCAAGTGTGGGCATATGTGACATGGGGTGGGTGTGCAGGTATGTGTATGTGTGTGTATGTGGGTATGTGAGAATGTGTGTTAATTAAATATGTGTTTGGGTATACACATTTGTATATGTGGGGTCGTTGGAGGCACATGCATATCTATATGAGCATATATCTACCTCTTTGTGGGCAAGATTTTACGTATTTTCACACATATTTCTCCACGATGTAGAATATATTTTCATGTTCTTTACCCTTATTTATTTGTGGGGGGGGGGGCACACAAATAGTTCTGTAGTATTAAGGAAAACAAAGATTGGCCATAATAACGCCATTTTTTTTAAAAGTTCCTCCATTTTGGATAAGTGACAACAGTTCCTGGAAAACACAGTGATTAGCATTCTCAGAACTAAAGCCGCATTTCCTGGATTTTGCTGCCCCTCATCCTTCAGAGCCCTGGTAATGGCTGCCTCAAGGGATGTCTATGCATCTAATATTCATTTACTCACTGCTCTCTGGTCACTCCTAGCAAGAAGGCATCTCAGGCCAAACGAGAGGCCAACTGAGGCAGTGTTTTGGTCCCTAGCCCTCATCCTTTCCCTTACAGCTATCCCTGGCCTGTAGGCTAGCAGCCAGCTCTCTGGAGTTTGGATCTAAAGATCTCCCTTCTGCAGGTTCTCTCAGATTAAATCTGTTGTAGAAATAGCTCATCTCCTCACTTTCTTTGTCGATATTTTAAAAATTGTAATCTCAAGAGGATAAGAGATAGTCTACTCAGTGAAGCACAGGGCGGACACCCCCAAAGAGCATGCTGTGAGGGCATGGAGGGTGGTCCAGTCCCAGCTCTTCGAGTCTGTCAACCCCAGCATCTACTCCATCTACCGAGCTGCTAGTCCGCAAGGAGGAGCCAGCGCAGCAGAACGAGATCCGGGAGCACGTCACTGCCATTGAAGGTGAAACCTTGAAGCATGGCCGTAAGGAAAGAAGTCTTGGCGATGGTTCGGTATTTATCATTCTTCGGAAACCAGAGGGCATGATCCTGGCCATGACTTGTGGCAGTGAGTGCTTACACATAGAGCCGTGTGGACACAAAATATAGAGTGATGTGCTGCAGTTTGCAATGCCACTGTGAGGGGTAGGAAAGAAGGAGGAACCGAGCAGCGCATACCTGGTAGAGGGAGGCTGAACTATGTGAGTGTCGGAGGCCTGAGCTACCGCGGGAGGCCGAGTCTGAGTCCATGGTCCTGCTGCAGTCTTTGTGGACTGTGTTACCTCCAACATAGATTTTCCTGTTCTTTGCCCTTTTAAATTTGGATGGGCTAAGGGAGTGGGGCGGGCATGTTTGGGTCCGTGATCCTGATGCAGCCGGGGCAGTTGATGCCAGTGGCAGCATGTGTTGATGCTGAGGGCCATGCAAATATCCGTAGACTGTGCTGCTGCCTGAAGCCGTGTTGATGTCCATGGGCTATGATTGAGGGGCTTGGGAGGATGTCTGGGTCGGTGATCCTGCTGTAGCCAGGGCCGAATTGATTTCCATGGCCTGTGTTAACACCAAAGGCCACATCAATGCCCATGATCTGTGCTGCCATTTGAAGCCGTGTTGATGACTAGGGTGTCAGGCTGTCACCAGTGACTGTGTGATTGCCCATGGCCCATACTACCGCTGGCGACCGTGTGTCTGTGGCACGTGCTGACGTCAGAGGCCAGGTATGAATGTCCACAGACCATGCTGTAGACAGAAACCATGTGTAAGTTCACGCCCCATGCCTCTGCTTACAAAGGAGGAATGAGCTTCTGTAGTGGTATCGACAACTGTACACTCAGTGGGAAAAAAGGAGACATAGAAGGCTTCTGTGAGAACACCCCTATTCCCCCACCTCTTCACCGCCACCACCATCCCCCAAAGTAGTATCTTAGACAGGAAGCCATTGACGAGAACTATTAAAAGCTGTGATTAAAGATGCTGAAGTTTAACTCTCCACAACAGATGGCTACTGGTGGGGCTAGGGGTGGAGAAGAACTCACTGTTTTTTGTTTTGTTTTGTGTTGTTGTTGTTTTTGTTTGTTTTCGAGACAGGGTTTCTTTGTGTAGCCCTGGCTGTCTTGGAACTCACTTTGTAGACCAGGCTGGCCTCAAACTCAGAAATCTGCCTGCCTCTGCCTCCCAAGTGCTGGGATTAAAGGCGTGTGCCACCACGCCCGGACTCACTGTTTTTTAAGGGGCTGGCCACTAGGGGGTTGACCATGCTCCAGTGAGTATATGTCCAACACAAATTAGACTTTTTCTTTCTTTCTTTCTTTCTTTCTTTCTTTCTTTCTTTCTTTCTTTCTTTCTTTCTTTCTTTCTTTCTTTCTTTCTTCCTTCCTTCCTTCCNCTTTCTTCCTTCCTTCCTTCCTTCCTTCCTTCCTTCCTTCCTTCCTTTCTTTCTTTCTTTCTTTCTTTCTTTCTTTCTTTCTTTCTTTCTTTCTTTTATGGGGAGGAGGAAGACTACCAGGGGTGGTGGACCTGGGAGCCTGAGAAGTAAGGGTAATCAGGTGCATTATGTGAAATTCCCGAACAATCAACAACAAAAAAATTAGATGGAAAAAGAAGAAAGATTACTCCAGAACCAAATATGAGAGATCAGCACCCGTGTGGTGGTTTGAATAAGAATGGCCTCTATGAGGTGAATGTTTAGTGCCCAGTTTGTGAAACTGCTTAAGAAGGGTCAGGAGGTGTGGCCTTATTGGAGGAGGCCTGGCATGGAGGCCTCATGCCAGGCATAGTCTCCCTCTCTGCCTGCTCCTAACGGGTCAGCTAGAAACTCTCAGCTACTCCTGAAGCAGTACAACGGCTAGCCATCTGGCTGCCATGTTCCACGCCATGATAGCCATGGACGAATCCTTGAAACTGTAAGCAAGGGCCCAGTTAAACGCTTTCTTTTATAAGCTGCCTTGGTCATGGTGTCTCTTCAAGTTAATAGAATGATAATTAAGACAGCAAGGGAACATAGATTTAGGCTACCCCAAATTCAAGTTTCCAACATGGAAACAGTCTTAGGAAGTTTTTATAGTAACAGAACAACAACAACAACAGAATCATAAATCAAGCCACTTTTCAAATTGATTGTTAGAAATATCAAAGAAGCAGCTTATAGCCAAGAAAGAAGCTCAGAGGCATGCTGTCTGGTGGGATGCTTAGCTCCTGTGTAGGTAGAAACTAATGGTCAGTGAAGGCAATGCATTCCAAGAGGTTTTTATCTATTAGTCCTGGGATGTTAGGTCACATGCAGAAGTGGGCCAAGAATGTCTATTTATGGGGCTAAAGACAGGCCAAGATAAATTGCAACTCAGTCCTTGACCTGCACTATTCTACACTATTCTAATCTCTCTGTGGTTTCTGTGCAGCTCTAATCAACCCAGCAGAAGGGTCAGTTGGAGATTTCTGGGATCTTTCCTTCACACACACACACACACACACACACACACACACACACACANACACACACACACACACACACACAGAGAGAGAGAGAGAGAGAGAGAGAGAGAGAGAGAGAGAGAGAGAGAGAGAGAGAGAGGCTCACTGGTCTCTCAACTTCTAGGGATTCTCCTGGCTCTACCCCTCAGAAGCACGTTACAGCATCCAGCTCTGTGTGGGTTCTGGAAATTCAAACCCAGGTCCTCATGCTTGTGTAGTAAGTGCTCTACTCTAAGGCATTGACCCAGTCCACACCTCATAACTGTCAGCATATGTTTGTTATGTCATTCAACCACATGAGTAACTGGGAAGGGGCATTCCTGAGAGTTTGCTCCCAGGGCAGATTTAGATTTACCTTCACAGTGTTTGCCTTAATCAGAGCTTAAATTGACCTTCCCAGTCTCTGCGTTTGCCAGGAGTTACTCACAAGCCAGAAACTGCTAGCTCAGAGAACTAACCCTGGGCTTGCCTACCTCTCTAATACGTTCAGAATCCGTTGACTTATAGACTGCCGTTCGGTGGCTTGACATTCATTATTTTTGTGTATGTCCCTCTGTGACTAAATTCCACTCCTTTTATAAGAACACCAGTCTAAGATTAGAGTGTTGGGTACAATATGACCTCTTCTAGCCCAAAGTCCCAGAGATCCTAAGATATTTCTTCTATGATCATATTCACACCAGGGGTAAAGGCATGGCATCAACACATGATTTTAGAGATGCAATTCAACCCACACTTCCCCAGCTAGTCAATCACTCTATTCCAGCACACTTTTCCCTTCTATGTCCTTCTAACCTTCAACTCAGTCTGCTTCACTGAAGTCAAACTATGCTGTTCTCAATAGAACTATACTCAGAAACACTTCTTTTGAATACAGACAACCTAGACTCATAATGTCCCAGGAAAACCATATATCCAATGGAGCCGGCCTAGTTCCTCTGAAAAGGAAGTGTTTAATAGCTGCCTACCAGATTTGATCTCTGAATGGTCTAATGAGCCCAGTACTTGCACGTCAAAAGAATAAAATTGTGAGACTGAAGGAAGCATAGAGTTTGAGACGAGAAAACCCAATTTTAGCACCACTACTCAGGGAAAATCCAGGACCAACACAGCTTTACCAATTCTAGTGTGTATCATCTGCATCATCCCCCAGCTTAAAGCTCCACCAACGACCCAAATTTAATTCCCACCCTTAAGGCAGTCCTAGAGTACACCCAAGGCTATGTCTTTGATTAAATGGAAATTCATGGGAATAAGGAAGAAGAGGAAGAAGAGGAGGTAAGAAAATAGGAAATGGAGGGTGTGTGTGGGGGGAATAGAAAAGAATCCCTCTTAACCATCATTAAACAGACATGGGAGTCGGGGGTGGGGTCCCTGAGATAAACCATGGGAAGACAGTCATTGGCAGTTACAGACTGGTTTTAAGCTATTTGGGCTGTTACTGGGTAAGTCATAAGGCCCATAGTGAACTCCCAGGCTCTCGCATTTAAATGGGAGTAGACAGTACATGGCTTTCATTTCAGTGCATTGGGTTGGTCATGAAGAGAACCCTTTGCGTTATTATTAGTTCATGCTTGACCCACCTCGGGAATGTTTTCAGAATGACAGAACATTTTTTTCTCAGAGATGTATCTCTGGGGATCAAGGAAGTCTAATCTGCAGATTTACAGGGCCTCTGGTGACCCAGCCAGCAGCTTAAGAGGACTCCTTCTCTTTGTAGGAGGGCTGTTATTGTTATCCAGCTGCACTTGGGTAATGACGCCCACCTTTGCACTCTAAACATAGAATAGGAGAGCAATTAATAGAACTTAATCACAGCAAAAGAAAATCCTACTTTAAAAAAAAATCATCTTGCTTTAGAATAATGTAGTTGTGCTCTGTGAACCAAAAATTTTAGACTTAATTTAACCTTAATCCTTAGCAATAGAATGTCATTTTTTTTCTATAAACCTAGCACTTAGGAGACTATCTTGAGTTCCAGGCCAGCCTAGGCTATAGTGTAAAGCCCTGCCTTACAAGCACAAGGACATGAGTTCAATTCTCAGTAACTGTTTAAAGTAAGAGAGAGATGGTGGCATGCATGTGCTTGTAGTCTTAGTGCTAAAAGGGAAACAGAGGCAGATGCCTCTCTGGGAATTGTTGGACATCAATCCTATACTACTCAGTACATTCATGGCCAGCAAATGGATGGGTATGGTGACTCGTGCCCATGATTCTCAGCACTTGGAAGAAGAAGGTGACATGATTGTAAGTCCAAGATTGTCACCTTCAGGCAACATAACAAGTTTGATGTCAGCCTGGGATAAACCAGGATGCAGGAGACCCTGTGTCAACTCAAGCTAAACAAAAGCGATTTTCTCAGCCTATCATAATCTTTGTGAAAACAGATTAACTTCTGACTGAACTGTTGTAGGAATAACTGGTGTCTTATGTCAAAACACTCATGGGACCCAGAATCTGAATGTCAGCAAATCCACTCGGTCACAGTGGGGCTTGTAATAAGAAAGTGTGACTCACACTCAATAGCCAAGAATCCTTCCTCAAATTCACAGGGCTAATGAACTTCAGGCAAGAAACCCTGCTAGGCTGAGAAGGAATGTCAAGGTCTAGGTAACTGTTACGCGGCAAGTCTACCATTATATGCTGTTACTGATATTATAAGGAAATTTTCTCATATGGTGTTTCTGCTGTTACTAGGGAACTTCCTTGTGCTCAAGTTGATTGCATACTCTGGTAAATTCTGTGCCCTTGGAAACCAATCACGATAGAAGTGAGTAGAACTGCTTTGTTTTACAATAAACTTGGAACCAAGCTAATCACCCAGCAGCACTTCCTGCATCCATGTATAAACTTTTATGATATTTGCTTTTATAAGCTGCCCCTGGGAAGGATGCCAACATAAGAGAGACACCTGCACCCAATATAAGAAACTGGGACAGTGGACTGTGCCAGGAAATTTGGTAAGGTTGAGAGGGTTGGAAGTCCTGAAACCTC
The DNA here is from genome assembly GCF_900095145.1 of Mus pahari. Classification (NCBI taxonomy): domain Eukaryota; kingdom Metazoa; phylum Chordata; class Mammalia; order Rodentia; family Muridae; genus Mus; species Mus pahari. The sequence continues at coordinate 56,966,219 of NC_034591.1, forward strand.
TGAGAAGATGGTACAAGCTTCACCTGTTTCTGACCAGGGCCTGTCATGTGACATTTTCTTTGTCATGTGTAGGAAGAAACATGAAACTTCCTACATAGGAACATGACCTATTGCCACATAGATGAGAACAGAGTCTTCCATGCTAATGAGGTATCTAGATGGGTCCTGAGAGTTTAGCCAATAAGCTTCCTTTCCTGGACATTCCTTCCTGCAAATGGCATTTAATCTCTGGTCCACCCTGAGAAGATGGTATATACCCCTTTTCCACAATGAACAGTCAATAAACAGTTTGGAATCAAGAATCGCTATGGGGAACATGGAGAAAGCCTTCCTTCATATACAGAACCGCACAGCCTAAGTCTCTCACAGAAGGCCCTTCTGTGCTCCCAGACAACCGCTACTAAACTAAGGACAATCACCAATGAGCTAAGCCAGAGTTCCACCTTCCCCAGGCCCCAGACTCCTCAGCCTGCTGGCCTCTTCCATTCCCAATTCCCCTCAACCCAGGGGTGTCTATATGTCCAAGAGTTTGGAGCCCTAGGTCCAGGCTGTGGACTCCCAACTCTCCAGTCCTGATTCCTCTGTGGTTTCCAGTAGCAACTGGAAGCCAGGGACTCTGGGAACCCCAGATTTGGCCTCTCACATCCTAGGCTGTGTTTTCCCATGCCCCTAAGTGGTGTATTGGTGCTTCCCTGGAACCTAGTGCCTGACAGTGGGCATAGGGTAAATGCAGTCTAGTGTCTCCGCATTTCCTCTGCCCAGCAGCATTCCCACACCCCAGCAGCAGGAAGAAACATAGAACCACAAGAAACTGTTTGAAGTAAGACTTTCATTCTGAGTAGGGGTTGAGTAAACTGGCATCTTACTTAGCAGAAAGAGACATGTACACGGGTTAACTGACTTCCTGGTTGGCAAGTTAAGACATGAATGTTAAACAAGTCACATTCTAGTTGACAAGCTAGGACATGAATATTAGACAAGGAAACCCCCCTGCCATAACTGAACACCCCAACCAATGAGAAAGGACAGTCTGTAGGAAAGGTTTCAGATATGAGAGGTCATCAAATAATGAAACCTGAAAAGAAACTTTGCCTGGGGATGTAGTTAGTTTGAGTACATGAGAAAGGAAGGAAGGAAGGAAGGAAGGAAGGAAGGAAGGAAGGAAGAAAGAAAGAAAGAAAGAAAGAAAGAAAGAAAGAAAGAAAGAAAGAAAGA
>NC_034591.1:56967958-56991507 GCF_900095145.1 Mus pahari
GAGAGGAGAGGAGAGGAGAGGAGAGGAGAGGAGAGGAAGAACCGAAGAGGAGTGTTTGAGTCTTGACAGCTCTGAGCTAGTTGATGGATTGGTCTATTAGTGGTTCATGATTTGACGGCATCAATGACGATGACTACATTTTCAGAGGACTCAGTTGTTTGGAGTGGATCACTGGGACATGTTTGTGGAAGCTGAATCTCTTCCCTTTCATAAGGTGAGAAGTCTCTTCTGCCAAAATACACACACAAACACACACGCACACCCCACACCTCTTCTCTTCTCACGCTTCTCTGCCTGTCTCTTGAGTGTCTGAAACCAAGAGTCAAAATAAACCCTCTCTCCACCGAGCTATTTTCTACAGGACTTTGTCACAGAGATTCTAAATCTGACTAAAACACAGGAACTGAATGTTTTCTTTGTCGGTGTTTCCCTCTACACATCTGCCTTTGATTAAAGCTCAGCGTTGGACACTGAGATGAAAAAGGAGAAGTGGGGGAGGAGACACTCTGCCAGCTTAACCACACAGTTCCTTATTTATAGTAGAGGAGCAGGGTAACCAAAGACTAAAGGAAATCACCCAGAAGTACAAGGGAGGGATGGAGAGAGTAGAAAGACCCTAGTGAGCTGCGGTCCTGGACTGAAAGATCCTCCCTACCTGCTCCTGGGACATAGTGTCTCTTCGTCCACCTCCCCAGCTTTGTCCCACATATTGATCATACCCATCACGTTCCATCCACTTCACGACAAGCTGTCTTACCTCCACAGTCACAGCCAGTACCTGGTGTGTGCCTGCAAATCTTCTACCACACCACAGAACCGCCCAGGCCTGTTGCCTGCAAACTGGTGTGACCTCTGTCCAATTCCTGGGATTCCTGAACTGTAATTTTATGTTTACTCAGCTGTCCACTCATGAATAAAGAATGCAGTCTACACCCAGGGAACACATATGTTATGAATTTTTAAACTAAGAAAAGAAAAAAATAAATTGTTAAAGTATATTAATAAGGCAGAGGAAGGAGCGGTTAATATTAGTTACCTCCATCTATATTGCTCAGTTACTTGTGTTGTAACACCTGGCAAGAAACAACTTAAGAGAGGGGACGGGGAGGTTTATCTGGCTCCCAGTTCAACAGGACACAGTCCTTCGTGGTGGCAGGAGGCAGCTGGTCATGTTGCATTCACAGTCAGGAAGCAGAGGGGGGACAAACACTGCTGTTCATCTCCTTTTCTCCCTTTTATTCACAGGGAACCTAGTCCACACTTCAGGTAGCCTTTCTACCTTAATTAACTTAGTCTAGAAAATGCCTCGTAGACATGGCCAGACATTTGTTCTCATGGTGATTCTAAATCCTGTCAAGGTGACAACCAAGAATAACAATCACATTCTCAATCACAAGGCTTAAACTGGAAGAAAGCCTGGAGATGAGGAACTAGATCCAGACAGAACTCATTTAGACCAATGGTTCTCAACCTGTGGGTCGAGACCCTTTGAGGAGGGGTAACATATCAGATCTTTACATTGCCATTCACAACAGTAGCAAAAATATGGTTATGAAAGAGCAAGGAAAATAATTTTATGGTCAGGGATTACCATAACATGAGGAAATCTTTTAAAGGGTCTCAGCATCAGGAAGGTTGAGAATCACTGATTTAAACAACACAACATCTCATTATGCCACCCTTCATGGTCTCAACCTCGGGGTCAAGCCACTCTCCTGCCCTCTGAGCCCCCTGAGCAGCTCAGACTATAGCATGTGACATCACGCCAGGAAAGTGTTAGGGTTCTACAACTTTCCCTTTTGTCTTTATGATTTTTAAAGAAAGGAAATTACATTGTTTTTCTACTTTTGTTTGTTTCGTTGTTGTCTGAGGTGCGGTCTTGCTGTGTAGCCCTGCCTGGCTTAAAACTCACTATAGTATATAGCCAAGGTTGGCCTTGAATGGACTCAGCCTTCCAGGTATTGGGATTTTAGGTATGTGTCACCACATACAGTTAATTTTCTATTATTTAAATATGAATGGACTATCCTAATCATGATTAGCCATTCATATTTAATGTCTAGAGTAAATAAGTAAGTGAACAGATAAACATCCAAGACTTGCTCAGTGCCCTAGGTTGCCATCTGGACACTCCTCCCCAGAGGACACTGTGTACTTCTGCACCAGGATGTTTATTTTGGAGCTGCTTACTTAGTTGTTGGGGCCCTACCCAGGAAAAAGTACTTATATGTCATGAACCATTGTAAGAAGCCAGGTAAGAAACATGCAGGGAAGGGACCAGTGGAAGATTCAAGCTGGTGGAAAATGGAAAGCATACAGGGTCAAGTGTTGACCCACAGTAGGAGAAGTGAGAACAGGGATCCAGTCTCTTGCAGAGTGAGGTACCCTCTCCCCACACCTCATATGGGCAGAGGATCTGCAAGTAGTCACTTCCTACAGGGGTAAAAAAGATTAGTTGCTTGTTCTATGGAGTCTGAAATATAAAAGCCGAAGGCTTGCTTGCTGGAAACTGATGTAGACTCAGCTGAGCTATACCCATGACAGTGTGGTGGATGGGGAGGCCAGGGACAGGAACAGATTCGAGTGCACAAGCTGTGTACATATACGTGGTGAGCTTGTCAGCATCCCTTGCCTTGGACCGGTTCTCCCTAGAAACACAGGGGCTCCGAGGCTGCCTCTGAGTGTTGCATGGGGGTCCTGGATGCACTGTATGTTTTCATTGTCTTCATGACCTCCCTCACTATGCAGAAGTATAATTGGTGAATTGTGGTAATAGTCATACAATGAAATCCTCATGGGGGCAGGAGGTGGGGGGGAGGGGCGGAGACATGCACAGTTGCAAAGATGGATCTTTAAGTCACTATTACACCTGAGAAGCAAGAGGAAAAGGTGTGCCAGGTCCATCTATATGAAATCGTACCGTGAGCAAACCTGAACTGCTACTTGGGCAAACAAGGAACTGATGGAATAGAAAATAGCGTGCAGCCAAAGACAGAGGACAAACAGCACGAAGGTGAAGCGCTGGTTTCCTCCTTGGAGCACAGGAGGGAGAAAGGAAAATCGCCTGTTGCTTCAGGATGCTGGGAGGTTCTAAAGTCCCTGTGTTGACAGAGTGGTCATCATCTGTTTAGTGTCCTGCTCATTCTCTGTAGTGCCCTATTAATGTACTCTTAAACCTGCCACTGCAGGGAGTTGTATTGATTGACCCAGGGCCCAGCTATAGACTGAACCCCACTGCAGCACCTACATAAAGTTGCATCTCCCTCCGATGATGCTCCTACCGTGTCTGAGTATGACAAGTGCAGTCAGAAGGACACAGACCTCTTCATCTGCTCCATTTGCCTTAGAGGGTCTCCACACAGCTCCACGGGGCCTTTCTTAGATTACACACCTTCTGGGAGGAGCCCACTCAAATGTTATTTCTGTCACCCAGGGCTAACTTTGCTATGGGGAAAGCCCTTTCCAGCTTTCTCCCTGGGTTCCTTGTATATTTCATCCCATGTTGGCTCCTTCCCCACAAGCCAGCAACTGTATCTTATTGTATTCTTAAGCATGCCTATAGGAGGGGTGGATGAGAGGGAGGCGTGTGACCTGCAGGTACATCTGCAGGGAGCTGGTGACACTACAGTCATACTCTGCATACCCTCCTAAGACTCTCGGTGTAGAATCTAGAGATGTGGAGAGGAACAGGGGTCTGTAAGTAGAATCACGCATTACAGGAAGATCTCAAGTTTAAGGGCTGCCTGTACTAGAGAGCAAGTTCAAGCTCAACTTGGCCAACTTAATGAGATTCCTCTGCCTCAAAATAAAAAGAGAGCTGTAGATATAGCCCAGTGGTAAGAGCACAAAGCCTCCAGGTTAGTTCCCAGTAGTGAAACAAATAAACAAGTTAGACACAGGTAATGACAGTATAAGGTCAGTTAAAAATCTCTCAGGCCAGCTGATCTGGCTTATGTGGGGAAGTCCCAGCCCAAGAAGAAATCCGTCTCAAATAAAAGATAGAAGGTGACTGGTGACCAACACATGAAGTTGTTCTCTGATCTCCACACGTGTGCCATGCTTCTACACTATCTCTATGCATGAATGTACATACACACACAAACACAAATACACACAGAGAGCCAGAGAGAGAGAGACAGAGACAGAGACACACAGAGAGGGACAGACAGAGAGAGAAAAGGAATAAGGAAAACTATTTGCATAGTAAGCATAAGGACCTACAATCTTTACCTCAGCACTACAATTAAAAACCCACCACATCTCATTCAAGTCCTCTGTCAAGAAGGAGCCCAGGAACATCTAGACCAGAGAATTCACGTTGGTAACCAATCCTGGGCAATGGTTCTTTTCCATCGCTTAATAGCTCCATGAACAGCCATTCATGTTGAAAGTCATACAAGGGCTTCACGTGTGAGAAAATACCATTCGCATCACAGGCATTATCAAAACACCTAATTTTGCTCATGTTTTTGTTTATAATTTTATTGACCCTAAAATGGATTTTATGAGAGTATTTTTGGCAGATGGCACTAAAATGTCTTATGTTGATAAAATCAGTTATAGTGTTTCTAGAAAATTGAAAATGAATGGTCGGTGTCTAACTGGTTCAGTGTGTCTGTCTACTTCAGTGTGAACAGGCTGGACGTGTATAGTAACAGAGAGACCATAGGGGTCTGAAGGCAGCTAACGCAGCCTGTCACTCCACACCAGATGCTTTGCCCATGAATATGCTGATTAAGGAGGGTCATTCAAACTTGACAGTTCCAGTGAGAGGTGGAGCTCATTGTCTTGCTAGTGAAAGAATTTAAGAATGACTAAAAAGGAAGCTGGAGGGCGATTTTAATGGCGGTTAAAAGACACACTGAAGGCAGACAAACAAAATCACCAGCTGTCCAGATGAGGGAGATCCAAGAGAGAAAGCAATGCACAGGGAGCAAGACATGGACGGCAGCCACAGGGCATAAACCAGGATAATCAGCTGCAAAGGGTGTGTCAGGGGCAAGGGGGGAGGGGGAGGAGTAGGGGTAGGTGGGGGGGAAGGGAGAGGGGAGGGGCAACTTCAGAGAAACACTGCAGAAGCTCAGAATGTTGGGAAGGAAAGCTTAGAACCCCGATCATCAAATGTCCTTTGTTGAGGGGAAGTCAAGGCAGGAGACTTGGGTCTCTGTGTGTGTGTGTGTGTGTGTGTGTGTGTGTATGCACATTCATGTATGGAGATAGTGCACGAGCATGGCACATGTGTAGAGGTCAGAAAACAACTTCATGTGTGGATCGCCAGCTACTCGAATTACATCTATAGTCAAGAGAAGAGAGAAATATACACATGCCTGTCTGTTAGTGCTCGGTGGCTCTCTATACTGATGTTACCGGAAAACCACTCTTAGGGAGTGGGATGGGCCTAGCCACCTCAGTTATCATAATCAAGACAGACAATGCATAGGCCAACTTGCTCTGGGCAGTTCCTCTCTGAGCTTCCCTTCCCAGGTGACTCCAAAGCATATCAAGTGAACAATACAAACTACTCATCACACCAGCCATCCCACAAACGCCCTTACTTTGGTCCAGAGTCCAGTCCAGGGTCCTAACTGACTTTAATCCTGTCTTCCTAGTTCTTTTGCAGTCTGGAACAGCATGGAGTTTTGGGTTGTCTCTCTTTTTTCTCTTTCTCTCATGCCTTTAGTAACTTTGAAGAACATTGGTGAGTTGTTTTATGAATGTTTTACAATTTGATAGTGTGATATCTTGAAAAGTATGTGTTTATCTTTGCCCAGAGTTCCTGGAGTTGAGCTCTTGGAATATGTGGAATTTCCTGTGTGCTGGGAATGTTTCTATGATTCTAATGAGGTTACTGTTACACTCCGCTAGCTCCAGGATCAGGACTGGGTAAAGATAAACAAAACCAGCTATGTGATTAGAGTCCCAGCTCCCAGCCTCTAAGAAATGGAGACTGGAGGTAATCCTCAATGGCCAAAGAGCATCAGCTATGCCTATTGCAACCCCTGTAAAAGCATTGATTAGTGAGGCTTTGGATCGGTGGGCTCACAGGGTGAAATACACAAAGACTTAGAAAAGCTGATTACACTCTGTTCCTGATTCTTGCTCCATGTGTGTCTTCCATTGTGGCTCTAGTAATAAGACTGACATTATAAGTATAGAGCATTCCTGAATGAGTCACTGCAAAGAATTGTTAAATCCAAGGGAGGATAGATAGGTTGGGATAGCCCCAAAGTTTGTGATTGGGAGCAGAAATGTGCCAAGAATTACAGGTGGGATCAGAAGTTGTTGCTGGATAGACATTGTTACAGGATAGAAAGCTCTGGAGTCCTAACACCTCATGGACCAGAGATAAACAGTGTTGAAAGGTAGAGAACCAAGGGGTTGAAGTGGAAGGAACAGATAAAGGGATCAGTGGTCCCCAAGCTCATCTTCAAGGGGTTTAAGGGACCATCGCAATTTCGTAAAAACGGAAAAGGAATAGGGGCTGGAGTTTGCCTAGATGACAGTGCAGGTGACCCTGATTGGGCTCTGCAGGATTCTGGAGGAGTCATTAAATTGCCATCACTTGTGGCAAGCCATCTGGATCCAGATGCAGCTTCACCACCAGGTTAATTCCCCCAGATGGGTGTGATTTCATCTCATCTAGGGGCGTCCTGTCCTGCCGGGGTCACTGTTGCTTTGGGTACATCATGTACTTTGATGTAAAAAAGTTTATGGGAATATTCCCTGTCGTTTCTGGGATCCATGGTTAGCACAGAAGAGGATGAAAAACTTAAAGATGCAAAAATAGAGTCCGATGGGGATGAAATGGGCAGAGTGAGTTAGTCCACTGGCTCCTGCTTTCTCTAAAGAATGGGTAGTCTTGAGGAACCAAGTCCTTTAACCTACAGGTCTGTGTGACTCCAGATAGTGCCAGAATAGAGTATCAATGTGACAACATGATGTCAGAGATGAGGTACTGGAAAATTATACGAAAGGTTATCTGAGGATTCTTTGATTCCAGGTAGTTAATGCCAGAATTGAATATAATATGCAGAGCAGCTAGCCAGTAGGTGTTAGAGAAACAGGTTTTGGAAAATTACACAAAGGATTACCTGAGGTCTCTGGTTATTTTTGGCAAGCATGCCAGAGAAGAAATTATGAGTCTCTAAGTGTCACATCAGGACACCACCTCAAGACACACATGATACTGGTACATCTCTTCACTTGGATGCTACCTGGGATCATTTAGTTAAGACAACTTCCAGATTTATATACTTTAAATTTATGACTTTCTCATACCAATTGGTTTTAAATATTTAGGTTCTAAATAAAGTACTAAGCTATTATACACGTTCTTCTCAATTTCTAAAGGTGTTTTTCCTCTTCCATAACTATAATCCCAATTCTTGGGAGACTGAGAGAGGAGGATCAAGAGTTCAAGGCCAGACTGAAACACATGAGACCATGTCTCACAAACCTAAGGAAAAAAAAGAAAGAAAGAAAGAAAGAAAAGAAAAGAAAAGAAAAGAAAAGAAAAGAAAAGAAAAGAAAAGGAAAGAAAAGGAAAGGAAAGAAAAGGAAAGAAAAGAAAAAAATTATCATTTGTCTCAGTTACTGCTCTATTTCAGTGAAAAGACACCATGTTCAAGGAAGCTTATTAAAAAATCATTTAATTGGAGACTTGCTTACAGTTTCAGAGAGTGAGTCTATAACCATTATGTCAGGGAATACTGTGGCAAACGGGCAAGCATAACACTGGAGCAGCAGCTGAGAGCTCACATCCTAATCTGTAGGCAGGAGGCAGAGAAAGCTGGAGCCTGGACCTGGCATGGGCTTTTAAAACCTCAAAGACCACTCCCACCGACACACTTCCTCCAGCAAGGCCACACCTCTTCATCCTCCTTAGACAGTTCACCAACTGAGAACCAAATGTTCAAACCTACGATGCTATGGGGACCATCCTCATTTAAACCACCACACCATTATAATAGAAAACGAAAGATTATTATTTAGTTCATCAAATAAAATTGGAGTGGGGGGGATACAATAAATATGGCAGGCTTAAGAAGGAAAAGTTCCTGATTTGAGGAGAATACTAGATAGTATTCTAGTTTGCTCCCTGCTGCCGTGATGATGAGCATTATGTCTAAAAGCAACTTCAGGAGCAAAGGATTCATTTGGTTTATACTTCTAGTTTACAGTCTGTCATTGAGATTCAGGGCAGGAACAAAAGCAGGAAGCATGGAGGGACATGGCTTCTTGGCTCCCTTTCAGCCCATTTTCACTCATCTTCCTTATAGAGTCCAAGCCCCCTAGGGACCATAGCTCTAACAGTGTGCTGGGCCCTCCTACATCAATTAACCATCAAGAAAATGCCCCACAAACATGCCAATGGGCCAATCTTAAGGAGGAAATTTTTCATTTGAGATTCTCTCTTCTCAAGTATGTCAAAGGTTAACCAAGATTAGCCATCACAGACAGTATATAAGTTTACCATCCATTTCCATGTCAATTATAAGTAATAGATTTCTTCTTTAAAAAAGCCCAAAACAGGAAAAAATCATTTATTAAAATCAATTATTAAAATAATTCATTATAAAAATCATTCTAAATATATTATTTATAAAATATTATAAGTTCATTAAATCATTTATTAAAATCAATTATTAAAATCAATCATTAAAATCAATATACATTCCCATGGATATTTACACATATTAATTTATTAATTTAACTTGAATAAAAGAAACTGTTCATAACCACTTATACCAACTGATTCGTAGTAGGTTCTTGGAATCATTAGAGACAAAGTCTCCTAAATAATAAAAAAATTACCATTTTTCTGCTTTGAAGTAGTCTGTATTTTGTGTTTATGTCAAAGACTTTATGAATGGAGAAAAAATAATCCAAACAAAAGTTGAAAATAGGAAAAATTGGCAGAGCTTATTAATATTTATGAATACATCAGCAATGGTATTAGGCAATTAAGATAGAAATATGGTTTAATCCATAACTATAACTGTTAATGCTATAAAACTGATACTATCTGGAAATAAAATATGAGTGTGATATTATCCAACACATCGTATAAATGATTCATTTTTGGTCAGCCAACCAAGAACTTTATGAGCATAATAATGGGAATTTTATTCATTTGGAAGAAACAACCTCAAATGTTAACTTTATATGGAAAATATTTTCTCGGAGTAACACATCAATATCTAATGATATATTACTTGAATGCTTTATATTAAAAGCTGTATAGCCATTTTAGATATAACACATTATAAGCTATGTGGGAAAAAAACCACCTAGATTCCTGGATTTCAAAAATGAAGGCTGGAGAGATGGCTTAACAGTTCAGAGAACTTGCTGTTCTTACAGAGAACCTGAGTTCAGTTTTCAGGAGCTTGTTCATTTGGGTAGCTCACAACTGTCTAACTCTAGGGCGTCTAGCAACCTCTGAGGGCACCCAGCTCACACACACATACCCACACACAGATACATGCCTATACTTCCTTTAAAACATTTATATATTTTATGTGTATTTGTGTATGCATACAGGAGAGCTCTTGGATTCCCTCAAACAGAAGTTAGGGACAACTGAGAACTAACATGTAATTGCTTGGAAAAGAACTTGAGTCCTCTCCAAGAGAAGTAAATGTTCTTAACTGCTGAGCCATTTCTCCAGACCTAAAATAAGCCTTTAAAAATATTGTTTTAAGAGCAGATATGTATGTAGGTAAACATTTTACAGGACTTAGCTCAAGCATATACATAGAGAATAAAAATGCCAACTATTGACTCTTTCACAAAATCTAACACAGCGTGAAAGAGTGCACAAACTAGCCTTACAGCAAGAGGAGCATCGTCAAGTCCAGGTCCCCAGTGTCTCAGCAGAGGAATACTCCGGGCTTTAGGAATGAGGTAGAGTTGCCAACACAGGAGTGAACATAACACATCTTTAAACGAGTATAGAGGGGAATTGGGAGTATAGCTCGGAGGTAGAGTGTGAAACCCGGGGTTCAATTCAGTCCTGAAAACCAAACAAGAAGCAAGAAAGCAGCCATTGCCCTGATAAGTTGGTCACTCTTAGTCCTTGGGGTCATACAGCTTTCTGAATAAGGCTAGCTTATCAACAGGAAGCACCTGCTTGCCTTGATTAACTTGTGTGCAGGAATCCCTACAGCAAATATAAAGTTAACTCTCCACTGGTTCAAAGTGTTATCTTTCCAGGCTTGAATTTATCAGAATGGGAGTGGGAGTAGGGCTGTTAAGACAGGTTGATAGATACCATATTAATTCTCAGAAGAATGCCTACAAAAGCTGAATCAGGGAAAAGACGACTGAAATGGTCAATGATAGGAAAATGTCGAGAAGACACCAGAGCTGGCACCAGGAGCTCAGCTGCAAAGTCCTGCAGAGGATTCAGCTGGCATCCCAGTATTCCACGTGTATAGAAAACACACAACATATTTGCCACGAGTTTTTGCTAGAGTTTGTTGACTGATTTTGGTGCTAAAGTTGAATGAAATGGAGGTCCCTGCCATAAGTATGCCTTGACCATTAAGGGGTTTTGTTTGTTTGTTTTCCTTGTTACGTTTTTTTCTAAGCTTTCCTACATGTATACATATTATACATTAAGCACATTCCCCTCAGGCTCTTATCCCCTCATTTTGCTCCTTCCTCCTGCAATTAGTATCCTTTGTCCACACAGAGCATTTTGGTTCTATTTTTATATGATACATGCACAATCTTCTGTACCTATATAAAATCTAAGATAAGCAATTGATAGAAAAATGATGCTTAGCTTTCTAAAAATCACTCAATGTGATTAGCTCCTGCTGCATGCATTGCCCTGCAAATGACATAAACTTTACTAGTGATTAGGGGTTTGTTTTCCATTTTCTGTGTTGGGATGTTTTGCTTGCTTGCCTGATGGCTGCAGAGGTCAGGCATAAGATATCCTAGAACTGGAGTTATAGATGGGTATGAGCTGCTGTGTGAGGGGCTGGTATTTAAACCTAGATTCCAGAAAAGCAACCAGCGCTCTTAACTGTTTAGCCATCTTTCTGGATCCATAGATTCATCCTTAACGATTGAAAAAAAAAAATCCATTTGGGGACCAGCAATATGGTCGAGCAGGTGAAGGTGCTTGCCATTGGTTTGAATGAAAATGGCCCCCTATAGGCCTATAGAGAATGGCACTATTAGGAAGTGGGTCCTTGTCGGAGTACTTGTGGCTTTGTTGGAAGAAGTGAGTCACTGTGTGAGGTCTCAGATGCTCAAGCCAGGCCCAGTGTCACCCTCTCTTCCTGCTGCCTATGGATCTGGATATGGAACTCTCAGCTCCTCTCTAGCACCATGCCAACCCATGTGCCACCATGATGATAGTGGATGAACCTCTGCACTTGAAGCTATCCCCAATTAAATGTTTTCCTTTATAAGAGTTACTGTGGTCATGGAATCTATTCACAGCAATAAATCCCTAAGACACCACTGTTGTATAAGTTTCCTTCAAGGTTGTAGCATTCCATCCTGCTAGGAAGCTCTTTAAATAGGAAGATAAACCGGGCGTGGTGGCCTTTAATCCCAGCACTTGGGAGGCAGAGGCAGGTAGATTTCTGAGTTCGAGACCAGCCTGGTCTACAGAGTGAGTTCCAGGACAGCCAGGGCTATAAAGAGAAACCCTGTCTCAAAAAAAAAAAAAAAAACAACAAAACAAAACAAAAAAAAAACCAACAACAACAACAACAACAACAAAAACAAAAAACAAAACAAAACAAAAAACCAGGAAGATAATCAACTCAAAATATTTTCTGGAAGTCCCTGAAACTGAACAGATCCACTAGGCCCTTCCTGCTAGTGTAAACAATAAAAGCAGAGAGACCCTTTCAGAGTATCTGAATAAAGCTATAAAGAAGACAGTCAGACAAGTTGCAAACAAGATTTGAAACCAGACTAGCTACCTAGAAGAAGCAGAAAGCAGCTCAACTGCTGGAAGAGGTTTGGTCCAACTGAGGTACCTAGAAAGGACACTCTCCAATCATTTGAGCTGCCTGCAGTGTGCTCCAGGTCCAGCTTTGTGAGCTGTCACCTATCCTGGGCTGGGTCTTGGTGGTGCAGTTGTCTTTGAGTCATAGTCATTTCTGCTCCTCTAAGTGACCCCTCACCCATATTCCTGTAAGTAACCCCAGTAAGTAACCTGTTGGTTCACCAAGTTGGACTTTGGTTGAATCTGTACTGTTGTGCATTCCCTACTGGGGTGAGTAGATATGTGTATTGTGTCTCCTCAGGAAAAGTTTTGTTACTCAATAGCCACCAAACCTAATGATATGAGTTCAATACCTAGGACCCACATGGTAGGAGAGAACTGACTCCTGCAACTTGTCCCAGGACCTCTATGTACATATTGTGGCACATGTATGACCCATTCCATAAATAAATAAATGTACAAAAAATTCCATTGTGTGTATGTCCTACATTTTCTTTATCCATCACTCTAGTATTTGACACAATAGGCTGTCTCAATAGAAGCTACTACAAAGAGTGTTACAGCATATATTGATATGTGTTTGTGAGATGTGTTGACTAAGGGTCTTTGAGAAAATATCCAAATGGTATGTATATGGTCTACTGGCTGGTTTTATGTGTCAACTTGACACAAGCTAGAGTGGTCAGAAGGGAGCCTTAGTTGAGTAAATGCCTCCATGAGATCCAGCAGTAAGGCATTTGCTCTATTAGTGTTCAATAGGAGACAGTCCAGACCACAGTTGTGGATGCCCACCTCGCCAGCAAGGAAGACGCCACACAACAGGATCCTTCTGCACACGTTTATTGGGAGAGCTTGATTGCCGTGGTGAAAGACCCCCGAGCCCGAAAACTGGTGCTGCTTATATATGCTTAGGATATGGAGCCTCCTGATTGGATATGCCATCAGAACCTCATTAACATGATCTGGGGCGAGCAGTGACTCAGCGGATACCTGAATGCACATGCGCACGTTGCTTGTTTACCCAAAATACACGGGTGGTGGCCAGTGGTGGCCAGTGGTAGCCAGTGCCATCTTGTAATGGCATTACGTGGCTTCCCACAATGGTAGGTTGAACCATCCCTAGGCTGGTGGTCCTAGATTCTTTAAGAAAGGCTGAGCAAGCAATGATGAGCAAGCCAGTAAGCAGCACCCCTCCATGGCCTCTCTATCAATTCCTGCCTGCCAGTTCCTGTTCTGTTTTAATTCATGTCCTGACTTCCTTCAGTGATGAACAGCAATGTGGAAATATGAGCTGAATAAATCCTTTTCTCTCCAATTTGCTTTGTAGTCATGGTGTTTCATTACATTGCAGCAATAGAAACCTAACTAGATGGGCTGGTGAGATGGCTCAGTGGGTAAGAGCACCCGACTGTTCTTCCGAAGGTCCCGAGTTCAAATCCCAGCAACCACATGGTGGTTCATAAACATCTGTAACAAGATCTGACACCCTCTTCTGTAGTGTCTGAAGACAGCTACAGTGTACTTACATATAATAAATAAATAAATCTTAAAAAAAAAAAGAAAGAAAGAAAGAAACCTAACTAGAACAACTGTGTCACGTAGTAGATCTCTTTCTGAGTTGTTGGGAGTCTCTCTCTCTCTCTCTCTCTCTCTCTCTCTGTGTGTGTGTGTCTCTCTCTCTCTTTCTGTGTGTGTGTGTGTGTGTGTGTGTGTAATGTACTTGTGTTTGTGTGAGGAGATTTGTGTGTGAAGGTCAGAGGACAATTTTGGGTGTCAGCCCTTCCATCTTATTTGAGACAGGGTCTCTTTGTTGCTTACTGTCATGTATACAAGTTAGCTGGACCCTAAGTTTCTGGAGGGTTTCCTGTTTCATCTCCCATCTTCCATTAAGAGGACTGGGATCAGGGGCTACTGTCTTGTCTTTGCATGTCTTCTATTAATCCCACAGATGGGAGGAGAAAGAACACCAACCCAGATTATAGACAAATTCATTAAAGCAAGCAATTAGTTAAATCAAGCTTTTAAAATGTGTATACATGGGCTGTCTTTCCCTAAAGACAGGGTTTAAGAGATTAACATTAGACATGGGTAAGATAAGGATTTTTATAGTTCAGGAATAGGTGTTTTCCAAGTAGGGGATTTGACAGGCAATGGTGTTATAAAAGCAGAACACCAGCACAACAAGGTGGGGATAATAGCCTTCAGAAATAAAAACATGGCTTCAAGGTGATTATAATAAGGTAGTCATAACAAGGTTGTCATAACAATGTGGCCATAACAATATGGCCATAACAAGGTGGTCATAAAAAGATGGTTATAATAACCTCTTGAAACAAAGGTATGGTTGCTAGTTCCTAGAAAGTAGGTTCCTAGTGAGTACAGAACTATTTGTAGTTAAAGTTACATGGGAAGAATAACTCAACCCCTGAGGAAAAGACTGAATCATAAACAGGAATGAACCTAGCTTGGTTTTACTATAAGAAGACCTTCAAGCCAAAGATAGAGGCAGTGTACTTATCAGTTCTTGAGCTTCACAGTTGGGTTCTTAGACTTGCATCGCAAACAATATTTTCCGACCATCTGAACTGTGTTTTTAGTTTGTGTTGTTGTTCATTTGTTTGTTTATGTACCTAAGTATTTACCTGCATGCATATCTTTTATGTATCTAAGTATTTACCTGCATGCATATCTGTGTATTATATGTGTGCCTAGTGCTTGTGGAGTCTAGAAGAGGGAGTTAGATCTCCTTGATCTAGAGTTATAGATGGTTGTAAACTGCCATGGGGGTGTTAGGAATTGAACCTGGGTCCTCTAGAAGAGCAACCAGTGCTCATAACCACTGAGCCATCCCTCCTGCACTGTTTTTAGTGTTTTGAGCTATATCTAGACTGATTTCCATGGTGCTGGACTAGTTTAGACTCCCATAGGTGATGAGTTTTTCATCCACATCCTTGACATTTCTTTTCTTCTTTCCTTCCTTCCTTCCTTCCTTCCTTCCTTCCTTCCTTCCTTCCTTCCTTCCTTCCTTGCTTCCTTCCTTCCTTCCTTTTTCCTCTTCCTCCTCTTCCTCCTCTTCTTCCTCTTCCTCCTCCTCTTCCCCCTCTTCTTCTTTTTGACAGCATCTCATGCACCTGAGGCTAGCCTAAAGCCTGTCAGTGATAATCATTCTGACCCTACTTCCTAAACCTCCTTAGTGCTTGGGATTACAGACTATACAATCCCGTATGGTTTTGTGTAGTACTGGCAACCAATCCTTGGGTTACATAAATGCTAGGCAGATATTCTAACAACTGAGTTACATCCCCAGCCCCTCTTGGCTTTTTAATGGGTGAATCTTGACTGGATGAGATGGAATCACAATGTAGTTTTAGTTTACATTTTCCTGAGATTAAACAATATTTTAGCCATTAGTATTTCACCTTTTGAGAATTATATGTTCATCAACCCACTTATCAATCTGCTTATCTGATCTCTTATTTATTTGTTATCTATTTAAATTCTTCGCATGTTAGATGGTAATCTTTTGTCAGATTGTGGCTGTGGGGTAAGGTGAAAAGAGAGGCATCAATATTAACATATGAATGAAACTAATGAGAAAAGATAGGAAACTCCCCTCCAAAGACTCCTTGTAAAGGACAGGGCAATGTAATAAAAGCCCAGGATGTGCAAAAGCAGAAAGCAGTTGCTGCACTGTATAACTATATAAGTGACAAATGAAGGGTTACACCTCTCTTCACTCTGTGTCATTGAGCCTCTGAACATTCTCCAACTCCACTTCCATTTTCAAAAGCACTTCCCTCCCCCCCCCCCCGAAAAGCTACCTCTGTTTCTACCACTCTCCATGTGTCCTGGGTCCAGTTCTTCGCTGAGGCACATGCGTGCCCTACAAACACGATATCCACATGTAGTAAGATTTATAGCTAATGAATAGTTTTTCCCATTCTGTACGTTTCATTTGCCAATTGTTTATATTATTTCCTGAGCAACTGACATCCTATTTTAAAAGCTCCTTGCCTGTGTCTAGATCTTGAAGCCTTTGTTCTACTTTACCCTTCAGCAGTTTCAGACTTTCCTGTCTTACATGAAGATCTTTGACCTATTTGGCATTAGTTGTTTTGTACAGGTATGAGGTAAGGATCTCTTTTCATATACATGGATATATATGGATATATCCATATATGGACACACACACACACACACATATATATATATATATATATATATATATATATATATATACACTGCCTTTTTCTCTAATATATATTTTTGGCATCTTTGCCAGGATTTAGACACTGTAATTGCATGGGTCTGTACCTGGGTCCTCCATTCTATTCACAAATCTCTAGTTCAGCTTTATTTGTTACTATTGCTCTTTAGTACAGTTTGAAATAAGGTACGGTGATCCCTGCAGCATTATTCTGTTTGCCTGGGTTTTCTGTGTCTATCTAAGACTTTTTGTGCTTCCACATAAATTTTCAATAAGTGGATTTTGGTTTTGTTTTAATCCAATCTGCTAACTTCTGTGCTTTGGTTGGGGAACTGAGACTATTAATTATGAAACATATGCATTAAACTCCTGTCATTTTGTTCATCTTATGTTTTCCTAATCCTAAATAGTTTGTTTAATTACTATTTTACGTTGTTTGAACTGTAGCCTCATGGCCATATTTGTATCTCTTTTTAGTCTTAAGGATTCCTTAGGCTGCCTTCTCTAGGGCTGGCTTAGTGGTCATGGATTCCTTTAGCCTGGTTTTGACGATGGAAAGTTCTCCTCTCTTCAGTTGTAACAGTTTTGCTGAGTATAACAGTCTGGCTTGGTAGTTCTCTTCAATTCTTGAAATACTTCATCTCAAGCTCTGCTGGCTTTTAAAGCTTCTTTCTGAGAAATCGACTGCTGTTCTTGTGGGTCTGTCTTTCTATGGGCTTTGTCATTATTCTCTTTCAGCTATCTGAAGACTTCCTGGGTTCTGTATATTTGGAATTTAACCATACTATTATGTGGACAGGATAATTTCTGGTATGTCTGTTTGCTGTTATAAATGTCTCCTGTGTGGGCAGCTCATTCTTTAAATTTGGGGAAATTCCTATTATAGTTTTATTCAAAATATTTTGTATGATTATAACATTAAATTCTTCTCCTTTTTCTATGATTTAGATTTGTTCTTTTTATTGTGTCTATTTGTCTCAAAGGTTCTGTTTATACTTTATTAGTTTATCTTCATCATTTTTGAATGTTCCAATTCCTCTACTTTGTTTTCAAGCCCCAATAGTCTGTCCTCTACTTGACCCATTCTATTGGTGATGATTTCAACTGGCCGTTTTATTTGACTTATTGATTGTTTTCATTTCTAGTAATTTGGTTTGTTTGTTTTTTTTTTTTCAGTATTTCTGTCTCCCTATTGACTTTTCCTTTTATACTCTATGATTGATTTCTCCTTTTATACTCTATGGTTGATTTCCTCATTTGATCAGCTGTTTGTGATCTCTAGGAATTCCTCAGTAGATTATTTGAATCCAATTTCGTTTCTTTTAACAGACTTAACAACTGTTTTTTTTGCTATTGTTGGTCTTTGGGATTTTTGTCTAATTCACTTTCATACTAATTCACAGTATTACTGTAATTGGGGGAAGGGGATCTGTTAATTACTTTAGTTTTGCAACAATAAAACACCAGGACAAGGCAACTTAGAGAAGGGATGGTTTATTTGGGCTCATGGTTCCAGAAGAATAAGAGACCATCACCTTCATGGTAGGAAGGAATGGCAATAGTCATACTGTCTGAAGAAGCGAGCTAAGAGCTCATGTCTTAACTGCAAGCACGAAACAGAGAGAAAGAGCCCCAGGAAATCAAAGTTCACTTTCAGTAACATACTTCATCCAGCAAGATCACCCTTCCTACAACTCTCCTCATATTGCCATAACAGGAAACAAGAGTTCAAATATGTGAGTTTGTGGAGGACATTCTCATTCAAACTACCACAAGGAGTCATATGCTTTGGTTTTTATGTTTTACCTGCATGTATGTATGTATGTATGTAAGTACCTATGGAGGCCAGAAGACTGCATCATATCTAGGTTTCAAGGAGGTTGTGAGCTACCATGTGAGGACTAGGAATCAATCCCAGCTGCTCTGCAGGGCAAGCGTTCTCAATTGCTAAGCTATCTCTCCAGCCACAATTCTGTGTATGTGTGTGTATGTGTGTGTGTGTGTGTGTGTGTTTGCTGAGATTTGTAATCTGATAGTAAGTTGTTGCTCAGACTTTTAAAAATCCATCAAATTTTTTTCCAATACAAGTATTTCCACTGTTAAAGAGGAAATAGTCCCAGCAACATTGTGGTTTCATGTAAAGCCATGGTGTCATTGCTCAATCCCTAGCATTCCTCTGAGAGTAAACTGCTGTCAGCAAAGTTATCACTATGAAAGTATAGATGCAATATGAAAATATAGTAATAGTCATGTAAAAATGAAACAATCACCCATCAAGCACCAATCCTTCTAGGAAGTAACCGACATCATTGTGAGCATTAAATAGGTGATGCTGTGGTCGTGAATACAAAGGAAACAGAGTGAGCCTGGTGATTCATATAGATTGACAGAGAAAACATAGATGGGAAGAGCAGGTAGAAAGTAGGGAACAGTATGGAAAAGTGGGACGGGGGGGTTGAGACTGTTTTGGTAAAAGGGAGGTTAAAGAAATGTAATCAGGCCAGGCATGGTGGCACACGCCTTTAATCCCAGCACTCAGGAGGCAGATTTCTGAGTTCGAGGCCAGCCAGGGCTATACAGAGAAACCCTGTCTTGAAAAACCAAAAAAAAAAAAAAAAAAAAACAAAAAAAAAAAAAAAAAAAAAAAAAAAAAAAAACCAAAAAAAAAAAAAAAAAAAAAAAAAAAAAAAAAAAAAAAAAAAACAACAAAAAAACCCAACAACAACAACAACAACAACAACAACAACAAAAACAAGAAATGTAATCAGAAAACCTAAAACTGTCTGGATATGATAACACACACACATTTAGTCCAAGTATTCAGGTGACAGAAGCAAGAGGTTCTCTAAATAGTGTGCACTCTACATAGCTCTCTACACAGGCAGCTGACAGAGATGTGTCACTGGGAGTGGACATTGAGGTTTCCCACGGATGCCCATGGATGAGAATGTAAAGCTCTCTGCTATTGTGCTAGAGCCATGGTCATGCCATAATGATAATGGACTGACCCTCTGAAACTGTAAGCAACCCCCAGTTAAATGCTTTTTTTTTTTTTTTTTTTAAAATAAAAGTTGAGGCGCTTGGTCATGGTACCTCTTCACATTAATAGAAAAGAGACTAAGACAATAGTTTATCACCATTTGGGTCACAGATGCTGGTCATACTTCTGGGATGTTCTTCAGGAGTCAGGCTATGAATGTCTGAATGCATCAATGTCATGACATACATGGGGAAGTCAGAGGACAACCAGCAGGAGTCAGTTCTCACCTTCCACCATGAGACTCCTAGAGTTTCAAATAAGTCATCATGCTTAGGGGTGGATGCCTACCTACAAAGTCATCTTGCCAGCCTTGAACTTTCCATACAGCTCAGGTTAACATTAAAAGAATATAATGATTTTTAAATTTTTATTTAAAAATTGTTGTAATTTTGATAGCTATGTTCTTCTTTTACATGAGACGAAGTTATAATTTTTAAAATATTTGAAGACTGGGGCTGGAGAGATGACTCAGTGGTTAAGGGCACTGACTGCTCTTCCAGAGGTCCTGAGTTCAATTCCCAGCAACCACATGGTGGCTCACAACCATCTGTAATGAGATCTGGTGCCCTTTTCTGGTGTGTCTGAAGACAGTTATAGTGTACTTATATACAATAAATAAATCTTTTAAAAAAATATTTGAGCCAGGCGTGGTGGCGCACGCCTTTAATCCCAGCATTCAGAACGCAGAGGCAGGCGGATTTCTGAGTTTGAGGCCGGCCTGGTCTAAAAAGTGAGTTCCAGGACAGCCAGGGCTACACAGAGAAACCCTGTCTCGAAAAAAAACCCCAAATATATATATATATATATATATATATATATATATATATATATATATATATATATATATATATATATATATATATATATATATTTGAAGAAGAGAAGGTGGGAGCAGTCAGGCTCAGGCATGGTGGCTCATACCTATAATCAGCACGTGAAAAGTTGAAACACAAGAATGGCTGGCTATGCTTTCTAGACTAGCCTGGGGTACAGAATAAAATCCTGTCTAAATGGTCCCCTCAAATAACCATCTTTAACTTTACTTAGGACAAGTTACAGAATGGCTTGTGTAAAACTGATGTGATATATAAAGTAATGCAGAACAAAAGTTCAATGTAAATAATGTAATCACCAAAGTTTTTGAAAATAAACAAAAACACTTGTGCTTAGAAAAGTATATATGCTGAGAAAAAGTATATATATATTTAGGGTCCACACAGTGTTTTGGTATTGACAGCTCTCTCATGGGCAGTCGCAAGAACTAGAACATTTATTGAATTTCAAACTCAGATTCCAATTTAATGTTTAAAACAGTATGTTAAATTTGACTTTCTTTTTTTCTATATGAGATTTAAAAAAAAATCACCTTTAAAGGAAAGTTTTAAATTAGTAAAAGAATAGTAGCATAGCCTTCCAGTGGTCAGAATTTTAATTTTAAGAATTTCAATGAAGTGCACTGAAGTTGTCACCATTGTTCTCCTTCATGGGTCAATTTCAATAGTTGGTGTTGGTCCTTGTATATAGTCCAGGCTGCCTTCAAACATGCTGTGGAACTAATACTGGTAGTAATTGTTTTTCCCATTACCAATATATCTGGTTTCCAGGAGCCATCAAGGAGAAGCTAAAAACTAGCAGGTCATCTTCCTGAGATGGTTACAATATGAACAGTCAAAGTTAATGACAGAATTGCTTCTCTAGGCAAGGTTGAGAAGAATTTCATTTTAGGGAAGATTCCTGCTATTAATATGTTTTTCCTGTTATTGTTAAATATATATAACAACCACTAGGTACTAGCCCATCCTTTTGAGCAGATCTCTGCAGAACAACAAAGATGTATTATTCTCTTTTATTTTTTTAGATGTATTCTCTTGCGGTGATGCTATATACACAAATAGATGTTTCTTAAATTTTAATGATGATCCAATAAGAATCCCTAA
This sequence comes from Mus pahari, assembly GCF_900095145.1. NCBI lineage: Eukaryota > Metazoa > Chordata > Mammalia > Rodentia > Muridae > Mus > Mus pahari. The sequence goes on from NC_034591.1 coordinate 56,989,117, forward strand.
AGTTATATTAGTAATTATTATGTTATCTTATAATAGGACTGCTATTGAGTCATTTCTGATATCAAAACTGCAATAAGAACTCTGTCAGTTTTCAAGTATCACGAGTTAGTTGCTTCTGAAACAGCAAGCAGGTGTCTATAACTTAGAGTCATTTCTGCTATCAAAGTCATTTCTGATATCAAAACTGCAATAAGAACTCTGTCAGTTTTCAAGTATCATGAGTTAATTGCTTCTGAGACAGCAAGCAGGTGTCTATAACTTAGAGCACATTCCAAGAGGTTGTAAAAACACTAAGCAAAGATCATAAAAAGGAAACTAAAAGTTTACTATAGGTACAAGGACAGAAGATAAAACATTTACTGGGTTTATCTATACAAAGTTTAACTAATACCTTAGTCACACAAATTATGGTGTTTAACTCTTTATGAACCTATAAAGCTAGGGACAGATAAATGCTTAGCCAGATAATTACTCATAATAAATATGCATGTAAACATTCTCCATTGTAAACTTCTTACTCGATTCTATGATTTGAATTTATGTGTAAACTTGTGATGAACTTTTTACCATGTGATCATGTATTCTGAAAGATGTAGAAGTGCTGAGGACAAAGAGAGGAGACAGAACTGAACTCAAGAAGAACTTAGTAAGGGCATAGCATTGGGCGTAATGGCATTGGAAATAAGAGCATTATGATTGTTACATCAGAGCAGGAGGAATGAGCAAGATTAGGAGAAGAAGAGAACAGAGAGAACTTTTTACAGAACAAGAGAGAACTTTCATAGAAAACTTTTTGGAGAACTTTTTTAGAGAGAATTCTTTGGAGAAGAACTTTTGTAGAAACATTTTGGATAACTGGAAAACTTAGAAATTATAACTAAAATCATTTTTCAAAGTGTCCCTTTTTCTTCCTGCAACTTCAACTAGCAGGCTGGGAGTTCAAGCTGTGAAATTCCTGCACAGATAGAACAAAGGCTACATGACTGAATTCTCTGCCACCATTAGGTTGCAGGTGTTAATCACCTAAGCCAGCAACTTTTAACCCTCAGAATAAGCAAGAAAGTTTCTAGGACTTTTTCAATGTTATCAACAAACATTCAGTTTAGTTAGAGAGCTAGAATGTCCAGAGACCATCAGTCTTTAAAGCTACACCTGAGTCCAACTCTGTGTCCCATTCCAAGCCACTTCAGGCCTGGAGACCCACCCCCACCCCCAGCATCTGGTATAGTCACTAATGCTACCCCAGCAATGGTTGGTAAATAGAGTAATTTAAAATAAACAGAGATGATATCATGGCCACTCCATTAGTCATGTTTAATGAAGTATCATGGCATAGTATTTCTAGAAAACTTATCATAAAGAAAATGAACAGTGTTTTGCAAATCACCCTAGAGACTCAAGTTTGGGGTCTACAAGATGGCTCAGTGGGGAAAAGTATTTGCTGGCCGAGCGTGATGGTGCACTCCTTTAATCCCAGCACTTGGGAGGCAGAGGCAGGTGGATTTCTGAGTTCAAGGCCAGCCTGGTCTACAGAGTGAGTTCCAGGACAGCCAGGCCTACACAGAGAAACCTGTCTCAAAAAAAAAAAAAAAAAAAAAAAGTATTTGCTGAATGAACCTGAGAGAAGAACCTGAGTTCCTGAGTTCAATCCCTGGAACCCAATACCTAAAAGCTGTTCTCTCACCTCTACACATGTGCTGTGACATACAATTCTATGTGTGTACACACACACACACAAACACACACACATCAATTTCATGTGAGTCAGGGGATGAAATTACCCCAGATTCCTGCAGTTCTTTAAAAGAGTTGATGTTGACTGTGGTTCCATCATTTGCTAGGTGGAAGTATGCAGCTGAGTTGAGTCAACTGCTGAAAGGGTTTTATGGTCTGCGACATGTTATCAACTTGTTTGTGGTTTTGAAAAGAAAATTTGTGCCAGAAGTTGACAGTGAAACCTGGCTTGCAGCTTGTTTTAGCTTCAGTTTATTGCTGTAAAGAGACACTATGGCCAAGGCAACTTCCCTAAGGGAAAGCGTCTAATTGGGAGATTACTTACTGTTTCAGAGGGTTGAATCCATTGTCATCTTGATGAGAAGCAGGACAGCAGGCAGGCCAGTGCTGGAGGAGTAGCTGAGAGATACATCCTGATTTGGAGTTAGAGAGAAAGGCGGGGGGGGGGGGCGGCTAGTCCTTGAATTTACTTTTGAAACTTTAAATCCCACCCCTAATAACACTTCTCCAACAAGGTCACACCTCTTAATGCTTATAATCCTTTTAAATAGTGCTACTCCCTGGTTCTCCCCCCCCCCCCCCCCCCCCTTCAAGGACCCGGCCACCACAGCCTTGTTCAAACACAGCAATGTTTGAGCACACTGTGGTTTCCTCCGT
>NC_034591.1:56991963-56996311 GCF_900095145.1 Mus pahari
GCAAGAGTGCGAACCCACCCCAAGGTGTTCTGCCCATGCAGACAAGGCGCCGGTCTGCGTGCAGGCAGGAACACTACATGTATGTATGTATTAGAGTAGGGGAAGCACTCCTGAAGAAGTCAGAGGATAACTTGCAGAAGTTGGTTCTCTTCTTTCACCACTTGGGACCTGAGTATCAAGCTGAGGTTGTCAGACTTGGTTTCAGACTCTCCTACCCACTGAGCCATTCTGCCAGCCCCCATTTTTCTTTTTTTCCTGATCACAAACTTGAGATATGTTTGACAATCTTAAAAGTCTCTCTGAATAGGAAACCATAGAGTAAGGATTATTATTTGAGGATGGTTTTGCTCTTCTGTGGTTATGTTTTGTCACAAAAATTATACATATACCTTTCTGCTGGACAGATTTGTTAGAAATAGTAACAAATTCAAGAGATGACTGAAAATGAATCAGTTTTTAATATATGATTCTGAAGAAAGGGACATAGCATGGAGAAAAGGCAAAGTAACTGGTGTGCCACATCTGCTCATAGGAAATTCTGGTCCCTTCTTCTCAAAGGCCAGAATTGCTCCTATTCCAAACTCCTCATCCTATTGGCTTAGGACACAGGACTTTATCTGATGAACAATTTGTGAATCAAAACTGCTCCCTCCTCTGATCTACAGGCAGTCATATAGAGTCATTCCTAGAACTTCCCAACTCTGAGTTCTGAGATAACCCAGCTCCAACTGCCCACTAAGAGACTGGGCCCACCACTTCCATCTAATCTATAATTCTAATAAACTTTAAGCACATCTCATACTGAAAATAGAACAAACAAATTAATTTTTACAATTTTCACTAGTGTCTGTGTATGGAATATATGGATCAAAACAATTACTTACCCAATGAAGTCTAGAAAAGCCCAAAGCCTTGCTACCACCCATGTGGGCAATATTCACAACAAAATCGCTAATTTTGCTGAAATCCTAAACTCAAGGCTGGTAAAATTTTTCAACCAAAACCTCAAGGTAAAGGACTTATTTATTTGTGCATTTACCTACTTATTATTTATTTTGTGTGCATGTATACATGTCTGTGCATGTGCATGTATGAGTACTGAGGATAGAGCCTAGGTTCTTGTGTATAATAGCTAAGCATTGTGCCACTCAACTATATCAACAGCCCTATAGTATTTATTAATAAGAAATATTATATTAGCTTCTAAAACTTGTAACCTTGAGGCAAGTATGGAGATGAAAATGTACAAATGTGAAGTCAGAAATATCCCTATAGTCTGGCTACTTGGAGGCCAACTCAGAAACCACAGAGACCCCTTAGATCAACAATTAGTGCCGAACTCCTAATGATGATCCCTGGCACCTCACATCAAATGGATGGTGTCTTAGTTTGGGTTTCCATTGCTTTGAAAAGACACCATAACCAAGGCAACTCTTATAAAGGACAATATTTAATTGGGTCTGGCTTACAATTTCAGAGGCTCAGTCTATTATCATCATGGCAGGAAGCAAGGCAAGCCTCCATGAGATCCAGCTGTAAGGCATTTTCTCAATTAGTGATCAAGGGGGGAGGGCCCCTTGTGGGTGGTGCCATCTCTTGGCTGGTAGTCTTGGTTCTATAAGAGAGCAGGCTGAGCAAGCCAGTGGAAGCAAGCCAGTAAAGAACATCCCTCCATGGCTTCTGCATTAGCTCCTGCTTTCTGACCTGCTTGAGTTCCAGTTCTGCATCCTTTGGTGATCAACAGCAGTATGGAAATGTAAGCCAAATAAACCCTTTCCTCCCCAACTTGCTTCTTGGTCATGATGTTTGTGCAAGAATAGAAACTCTGACTAAGACATCCTCCCTCAGAGAATCATGTATGCTAGATATGGGGACCTCCTGGGAGAGTTCCAATGAAAGGTCCAAGCATTAACCATATATTCCCTTTGGGTTACTTTTAAATAACAAAGATTGCAAAGAGCTTTTCAAGTTTGTTCTCTCTTTTCATTTGTAAGATTAAAGGCTGGTCCTGGGCTGTCTCGGAAGGAGCTGTAATCTGATAAACCCAGAAGCCACTATGGTTGCAGGAGGAGTTTAGCATAGGCCTCCCCCTGTAGGGGGCGTTTCTGGTGAGCCTGGAAAACAGCAGGTTTGCATGAATCTGCCTGTGGCCTCTCTTTGGTCCCCCTGGATTTCGTCCAGCCCCCTTTCCTATAGAAGCTGACATCATCACTGTGAGCCTTTCTTTATCTGTTCTTGGCAGCTGTCCAACCCCTCTCACATCAGCTGATTCTGTATGCTAGCTCGTCCAGTCTGCTGGATTCAGGAGCTATTCAAGAATGGGAGCAAAAATCGAATTGGGCTGCCCAACAATGATTTGCTGGAGGCTTCTAGAATTGTTTCACACAACTGGATTAACTATTTTGATTAATTTGACCTGTCAGTTTGTTGGGAGAGGATGGAATAGCCACTTAATCTATTTATTCACTTAATTTATTTAGCTGAATAATTTATTTAGATTCATTCATTTCTTTCTTTAACTCATGCTGAGACTAAGATGGTTTGCTCTCAGGTGCTAGCCAAGACCATCAGATTAGTTGTATGCTAAGACTCCAGTTGAGCACAGCTCCCGTTTCAGTGCCGAGAGCTTCATCCCCTTTTATTCTCCTGAGGATGTAGCTCCTTTAATAAATAATCACACGTTTTAGAAACCATTTCTTTTTCTTTTTTCTGCAGAGAACATAAGATAAAGGTTTCCTTGCATTTCAAATTCTATTTTTGAGTAGTTTTCTTTTTCTTGCAGTGAATGTAATTTTTATACATATGTATGAAGATACCATGATGAAACCTATTTCTTTGTATGCTAACCTAAAAGGTTTATTTACAGAAAAAAGGTAATTTTTTCCTTCTTCAGCTTCAAAATCTGTTTTTCTCACATGGACGTGCAGCCTTTATGCTTATGTGACGATGCCTTTGAGGCAAAGAGAGATTGTCATTCACTGGTGTATATACAGCACTCAGAATAATAAATGTGTATCATTGTGCATCCATGGTGGATTTCCTGTGTGATGGGGAGAGAATAAGAGAAGACAGAGCAGAGGGTTCACTTCACACTGGATTCCTTAGGAAGCTCGTAAAAAGGATTTACTGTATTTTGATTAATCCATCTTTCATCCACCTTGAGTGTCTCCATGGCAACTGGATATTTGTTTCCCAAGGATGGGTTTCCAGGTTGTAGAAGGTTGGTTCAGCTTCATACAAAACCCCCTGTATTCCTGAGAGCCACATCTTTGAAATTCAGCGTGCATAGACAACGGCTCCCAGGCCCCGTCTGTGTTACTGATGCCAATGTTGGTATCACTTTATCAATGACAAGATGTGATCGATTTTCCAAGCATTTTCTCACTGCCAACACAGACATCTGTTTTGCTTCTACTCCTAAAAAAAAATTAAGTATTTTGAGCTTAGCCTAAAGGAGGCTAGCTGTGTAGTCATGTATGTTTCTTGTTTATTGGTTTATCATAAAAATATGCATTGCCAAGTGTTGGTTAGAATATTTTAGGGCATGAATCTACACAAGTCCTATTTTGGGGCATGAATCTACTACACAAGTCCTATTGAATGCTCTTGTAAATAAAAAAAAAAAAAACTATCCATCAGAAATTAATTATCCCATTTTGAGACAGATATAAAACAGAATCTAATGCAAGGATTATTAAAATTAAAAAACCCCACAGATTATGAATGAGGATGAATAGCTTGCCCAAGGGTCTTATGTGAGTTAGAAGTGGAGCAGAGGGTTGGGGTGAGCTCGGCTGCAGAGAACCTTCCTAGCATTCTCAAGGCCCTGGGTTTGATGCCTCAGAACCACAAAAATGAATGAAGCTAAATAGGGCAGAAAAGAGCCAAACTCCCAGCATACATGGGTGCAGGGCATCACCACAAAGCCTGAGTTCTTGGCTTCCACATCAGCCTGAAAATGCTGTGAGAACAGACTGTGTGTGAGTCTTTGCCTCCCTCAAAACAGGAGCTCACTACTTCCCATCTTTCCCCACAACCCTTTACTCTCTCATATGGAGACGTGGCATGGATGGATGGATGGATGGATGGATGGGAGGGAAGGAGGGAGAGAGAAAGGGAGGGAGGAAGGAAGGAAGGAAGGAAGGAAGGAAGGAAGGGTAGATGGATGGAAGGAAAGAAGGAAAGAAGGATAGATGGGTGTCTTAGTCAGGGTTTCTATTCCTGCACAAACATCATGACCAAGAAGCAAGTTGAGGAGGAAAGGGTTTATTCGGCTTACATTTCCATACTGCTGTTGATCACCAAAGGATGCAGGACTGGAACTCAAGCAGGTCAGGAAGCAGGAGCT
>NC_034591.1:56996351-56998931 GCF_900095145.1 Mus pahari
CCTTGATCACTAATTGAGAAAATACCTTACAGCTGGATCTCATGGAGGCATTTCCCCAACTGAAGCTCCTTTCTCTGTGATAACTCCAGCTGTGTCAAGCTGACACAAAACTAGCCAGTACAATGGGTAACTGTTTTTTGAAAGCAGTGAGCATACTCCACGGTATAAAGTGTGCTTAGCATACCCAAGTTCAATTCCCAACAGAACAACCAACAAACCAAACCAAACCAAACCAGAATAACAAAACTAAAAAACAAAAAATGACGCCCCCCCCAAATGTATTCTTTGAAAAGCATAATGCCTCCATGTTCCCTGGAGGAATTTCTGGAAGGAGGACAGAAGTTCTCTGTACAACTTATGAAATTTTGCATGCTTTTCTTTTCCATGACTATGATTACTTTTACAATCAGCAAAAAACAATAAAATACAATTTGATTTTACACACAAAGAAAAAAACTGGTCTCCAAAATCCAACATTTACATCGATGTCAATCTATTTCTTCTTTTAAAAAAAATTAAAAACGCTGTAAACTTGTGAGTCATATTTGTGTGTCTTAATGCCTTTGTTGATAATTAAAGCAATAAAACCAGCTTATTTTACCCATAATAGGGGACTGACAATTTCAGCTATTTTTTTTTTTTTCATCTCTCTTTCTAAAAGTAATAACGAATGTCTGACACACAGTTTAGGGATCATAACATGAATTATTAGAATTCATTCCCAAAGCCCAGACTCATTTAAAATCGCTGCTGTCTGCAGTGCAATAAACGTGATGGATGGCCTTCTGCGGCGCTCCTCCACGCATGGAGAGACCTCTTTGTGTGCCTACAGGAGCGCTTTTCCTGAACATTCTGCAAGTGTTTCCAGTGGGCACTGCTTTGCAGTCTCCTGTTTACAGTTATTTAAGAATAGCCTGTTATTTTCCAATTACCATGAATCAATTTAGATTGTCTTTAAGGAAAAGAACCTTGTCTAAGCTTGACGATTTGCATAGGAGTGAAAACGTGCACACAGCCCTCACCCTTTCCTTTGCTTTCTAGATTCTCTGTCATTTGGAGCCAGAAGGAAAAATTCTTCTACAGAAAAAAACATGAGAGTATCAAACCAAGCAAAGCAGCACCAGAAATCTCAAATTCTTCTCAGGGTTACTTTTCAGGGATAAATATTTACATCAACTTCCAGATTAACTAAATGGGAAATTCTAGTGTGCCCCAAACTCTCCAGCAACGCCGGCTCTGCTCTGTACCCTCCGTTGCTCTGCCACTGGACTCTACACCAAGCCTTGGTTTTTAGAAGCAAGCATTTTTTGAGAACCTTGTCTTATCATCAGTCGCAATACACCTGTGTGCAGTATAGGCGCCAAGCAACATTAAAAACAATAATACAAGCAGTATTTCAAGAGACATCTAATTCTCTTCTGGGTATTCCCCTCATCTGTAACACACTATAATTAAATATTTACAAGGGAAAACAATCTTTAAAAAGACCTGCCCAGGCTAGGTGGTAGTGGTGCATTCCCTTAATTCCAGCACTTAGGAGGCAGAGGCAGGCAGATTTCTGTGAATGCCAGAACAGCCAGGGCTACACAGAGAAAATTATTCTCAGGGAATAAAACAAAACAAGACAAAAACGACAACAACAACAAAAACAAAGAACAAAAAACAGAGGAGTGCAGAGACTAAAGGCACATAGCATTCCTACTCAGTATATATATATATATATATATATATATATATATATATATATATATATATCCAATATTACATACATATACACACAAGCATACACAGGCACACACATACATACATGTATTACATTAGAGCCCTGTATGATGACACTGAGATAAGCTGAGGCTAGGAACTTAATATTCAGGGCAGCTTAGCAAAGACAGATCTCTTTGCTGAACACTTCTGCTTTAACTCTAGAGGAACAGAAAAGACACAGATTCAACCTTCCTCATTTGCACAACAGTACAATCAGCCAGGATTAAAAGTTAACAGTTGTATTTCACTAATTGTAAACTAGTTGCATTTAACTAGTTGTAATTAAACAATGTTTGCATTTAACTAATAAAGGGAGAGGCAGTACAACAATGACTATTTCCAAAGTCCCATGCTAACCCCTTAAATATGAGTAAGATAGTCCATTAAGTACAAATAATTGTAAATACAGGGAAAACATAGCATCAATTTAGTTTTAAAATATGTATATTTGGGTTGTTTTACATATATGTTTCCTTCATCTGCTGCTTCAGCCCATTGGGTCAAATAGTGTTCTTATTTAATTTTAGGGATATTAATCCTATTACATGTGACATGTAAATGCTATACCAGATACAGAAAAGGTAAGGACAAAGATAAAGGTCCTATCGGGCTCACAATGGCTAATAGTTTCGATATGACCCTAGCTACAAGGGACCTTATAATAATAAATTAATATTATGGGTCATAATACACAAAAATACACAAAACGTGATTTTTGATCAATGGGGAACTGTGAACAAAACCTCCTGGACAGAGTTTATGTCTGCAGAGACTGACTGACCCATGAGAGTTTCAGTCTGCAGAGACTGACTGACC
>NC_034591.1:57000401-57008302 GCF_900095145.1 Mus pahari
GTCTGCAGAGACTGACTGACCCATGAGAGTTTCAGTCTGCAGAGACTGACTGACCAATGAGAGTTTCAGGTCTGCAGAGACTGACTGACCAATGAGAGTTTCGGTCTGCAGAGAGTGGAATCCTCCAGAGGCTAATTACCCTATCTGGGTCTAGCTCTCCAGAACAGCCATTCCTCGTCCATCTCTATGTCCAAACTAACATCGTGTGACTAGTAGATTTTTAAAAATAACCTTTGGAATCTACTAATTTAGACCTACTTAGCTTCCACTAATCCAAGAGCTAAGAATGCTGTCAGATAACAGGTGAGGTCTGTAGGAACAGTTTCCCAGACATGCTATAGACCAACTCTCTCATGTACCCACCCATGTATTTTTGTTGTTGCTTTTGAGTTTTTGAGATAGGGTTTCTCTGTTTAGCCCAGGCTGGCCTGGAACTCATGGATATCCACCTGCCTCTGCCTCCCAAGTGTTAGAATTAAAGGCATGTGCCATCACCACCTGGCTCCCACCAATGTATTTTGACATGCTTTGATTTATGACTTTCTTTGTTCTGTAAAGCCATAAAACTTCCTCCATTTTAGAACATGGAATTAGGGGAGCCAAAATCTTTGTTCCTGGACCATGACTGTTCAAGATGGCTCCAGAATAACCTATCTCTTAGAGGGATTTGGGGTGGGGCATCTGGAGTATAGCTCAGTGGAAGAGTGCCTGCCTAATGTAAGGAGGGCTCTGGAGGGGAAAGAAATGACAAATTTTGTATACTCATGTTTATTATTGGTAATCTCATTGTTTAAAATAAGTCCCACATGTGTTATGTAGAGTTCCCAAGACCATAATGTAACTAACAAAAGATATGTATTAAATAACATTTGATCAGGCAGGAGTTACATAGCTGTTCTGACTTTGGGTTCCATGTTAATGAGTTGTTACAGGTAGCCCAATGGAGATGACCACTCAGATACAGTTTATAGTCAATTTAAAGTCTTTATTCCAGCTGACTGGGACAACACCTGGGTATTTGGGGACCTAGGTTCAAGCCTAAGTGTGACTCGCTCTAGAACACAAGATTTTGATGGCAAAAACAATGTCCTGGCATCTCACTCTACAGCTACAATGGTGGACCATAGAAGCAAGCAGTTTACTATAAGCTAAGATAAGCAGTTAGCTGTGGGGGGTTCTGCACAAACAAGCTAAGTTAGCTAGGACAACCTGACCTTGGGTTCCTAGAATTGTTTGGTAATTTTCCATGGGATTCTTCATCAAGCAGATCAAATTCTGGTTAAACCTAAAATGGTCTCAGCAAGAATAAAGATGGAGGAAGCTTTGCATTGTTTTTGCATGTCACAGACTAAACAATAAAAAAAATTAAAAAAAAATAAAAACAAAACAAACAAACAAACAAACCCCCCCACACACACAAGGTTTACTTAGCTGGAAATACAATTTCAACAAGGTTTTGGTATAGTGATTGGTTGACTAGCTGTTCTGACCATAATTGTCATGGTTTGAATGAGAAATCTGTCTAGGTCATGACCAAAGCACTGAAGAGAACTCACTCTTCATCATGGTAATCATACTGTCTACGGCATAGAAATAGAAACCAACATGTCAGCCTGCTGAGACAGCTCAGCAGATACAGGGACCTGCTAAGTGGAATTCAACTTCTGGGACACACATGATGGAAAGGGAGGACTGAGTCCTACAAATTGTCCTCCGACTTCCACACACACGTCATGGCATATGAGCATCTGCTCCCCACAAATTAATAATTAATGTTTAAAAAGAAGTGAACATCTTCTTAACTTAAAAAGCACCTGAGGCACACTGCGTGAGAAGAAAGTGTTCATCAAGCTAACGTTGGGACCTAACTCCAGAGTCAAACATAAATACTAATGGAACATGAGAAGTGCTCCCCAGCCTGGCAGTGGTGGCACGCACCTTTAACTCCAGCACTTGGAAGGCAAAGGCAGACACATTTTTGTGAGTTCAAGGCCAGCCTAGTCTACAGAGCAAATTCCAGAACAGCTAAAGCTACATGGAGAAGCCCTGTCTCCAGGGGGAAAAAAAAAGTACTCTCCAAAATGGCATCTAATGATCTGGATTTTGATTGGGTTCTTTAATTAATTTTTTTATGCTGGAATCCAAAGCAATGAGTTTCAGCGTGACTTTTGCATATATGTGTCTCCACTTTGTCTGATCCCCTTTTCTCCCCCAATAATCCACCCATCTCCTTTCTTTCTTTTTTTAAATTAGGTATTTTCTTTATTTACATTTCAAATGTTATCCCCTTTCCTAGTTTCCCCTCCAAAAATCCCCTATCCCTTCCCCCTCCCCCTGCTCCCCAACCAATCAACTCCCACTTCCTGGCCCAAACATTCCCCTAGTCTGGGGCATAGAACCTTCACAGGACCAAGAACATCTCATCCCATTGATGACCGACTAAGCCATCTTCTGCTACATATGCAGTTAGAGCCATGAGTCCCTCTGTGTGTTTTCTTTGATTGGTGGTTTAGTCCCAGGGAGCTCTGGAGGTACTGGTTAATTCATATTGTTGTTCCTCCTAGGGAGCTGCAAACACCTTCGGCTCCTTGAGTACTTTCTCTAGCTCCTTCATTGGGGGCCCTGTGTTTCGTCTAATGGATGACTGTGAGCATCCACTTCTGTATTAGGCACTGGCAGAGCCTCTCAGGAGACAGCTATATCTCATGTACTCCGTTACCTTGATATGGCCCACCTCCCATAAGATCTTTCTCCCCACATGATCCCAAGGGGTCTAAGAGTCATCCTTACTTGTTTGTTTGTTGTTTGTTTTTTAAGAACAAAAAGAATGACTAGGGATTCGAGCTCAGTTGGTAGAGTGCTTGCCTATCAGGCATCTGAAGCCTGTTCCATCCTTGGTGCTACATGGTCATGGTGGCTCAGGGTGGCAAATGTAGAAGTGAAAGTCAGAAGGAGAAATAGAGGTTAAAGGCCATTCCCTGTGACATAGTGACTTCCAGGCCAGCCTGGACTACATGAGACCCTACCTCATATAGATAGATAGATAGATAGATAGATAGATAGATAGATAGATAGATAGATAGATAGATAGATAGATAGATAGATAGACTATGAAAAGAAGCGGGAGAGAGGAGAGAAGAGGAGAAGGAAGAGAGAAAAGAGAGGAGGGGAAGGGAGGGGAGGGAAGAGGGAGGAGCTTATAGCAAAGCAGTTGTCAATATGTCCCTGACAGACAAAAAAATGCATGGGGCATTGCTTAGGCATCAGTCACTTACACATTTCAGATAAGATTTATAAGAAACCAGGAAAAGCTTTTACTGGGGTTGTTAATTACCCTTATAGTGCCAGGGGCTCTGCAGAAGCCTGCTTTATTACGTGAAAACAGCCTATATAACCCACATCTCAAGCTTGATGTCTCCCCATGCTAAGGAATTTTGTGACTTCATCTGCATCCTTTCTCAGTTTTTAAGCTCAATAATGATTTGGAGAATTCATGAGAAGAAGTAAGTGTGCTACTGAAAAATAACAGTAGATACTCAAGTTCAAAATCTGTAGAATGCTCGGTTTGTCTATGAGAAACCCTAGAGGCATACCCACCTGCATGTGAAGCCTTCATGTTTCAGACAAATCAATAAGCCACTAGAAAAATGACGGGCAAATCAATATGTAGTGTTCAACCGACTGAACTACCATATTGGAGAACAAAAAGACAGTACTGTTTCTATTTCACATGAGAGTCAAACCTCAACACAAATATGAACTAAGTTATTAAAAAAAATATTCAAAACTTGAGGAAAAAAGTAAGATAATCTAACTTTGGAATAATGATGAGTTTAACAATAAAAAATTTAAACCAGGAATTATAAAGCATTTATAAATTGGATCATATCAAGATTTTAACTTTCCAAGTGGACACAATGGCACATACCTGCCGTCTGAGAACTCGAGAGGGAGAATCAGGAGGTCATGAGTATGCTTACACAACTTTTGAAGAACCAGTTCTCCTCCCCACCACCTCCCATGTATGTCCAGGGAGTCAAACCTCTGCTCATCAGGCTTGGCAGCAAGCCCCTTAACCCACTAAGCCATGGCTCCCACAAGGCCCATACATTTCCTTTTCAATTTATTTTTTTTTTCAGAGTCATATTCGTACAATTAAAGTACGGGTCAGCACTCAGAGATGATTAGATGAGCTTACCAGTAACATGAAAAATACATTGACAGTACTCAGTACAATAAGACTACACATTTAATATGTACATTTATTGTGTCCTCACTTATATAAGAACTGTAAGTATTAAGAACAGGAAGAAGAATTAACCAAATTTTTCCTATCTCTTTGTGATAGGACTCTCCAGTCTAGATATGCCTCTATACTTTCTATTTTCCAGCTTTTCTTAATTTCTACTTTGTAAAAGACATATTAAAATCGGGTAACAAGTTATCTTTAAGTTAAAAGAGTCAGGAGTAAAGCCTGGTAATAGAACATGCGATAAGCTAACACAAAGTTCAGGGTTCACTCCGAGCATCAAAAAACAGGGGTGGGTACAAAAAGGATAGACTATACAAATGCTTGTTCGGTTTCTTCTGTGTGGTGGCTCATCCCAACACCCTCCACACTTGGGAAGCTGTGGCTGGAGGATGGCTGTGAGTTCAAGGCCAGGTGCTGCAGAGGGAGACCCTGTCACAAAATTAAAATTAAAAAACAAAACCAGAAAACAAGTAGTCTGGGGTTTTTTTTTTTTGTTTTAGTAACTGAAAGATCTGATTCTGCAATCACCAGAGAACCTAACTCGGAGACAGAGGGACTTAAGGGGAGATTTTCTTAGCTGGGTGTAGAGGCAGAAGCAGGTAGATCTCTGTGTGTTGAAGGCCAGTCTGATCTACATAGTAGGTTCTAGGTTAACCAGGTCTAGACCATGAGACCTTGTTTAAAAGGGAGGGGGGGGGCGCTATTCATTGTTATTAGACCTCATCCCATCTGCTCACTGCTTAGAAAACCATAGTGGAGGTTGGGTTTATTTAAGGGCCAGCACCCTGAGAGATGAGGAGAATTATCCACCTCGCCTAAGAACATCTTAAGGAACTGAGCTACAGTGAAGGCCTTTTATGGAGATGGGAGGGGTTGCAAGGGGAGAATGGGCAGGCAGGGGGGTTCATCACACACACAGTGCATGTCTTACCATTTCCCTTCCCCTCTGGACAGAGATTATTGTTGACTGTAACCCGTGATTCATTCCTCTATCTTCTTTAGACAAACATATTACTTTTTAACAAATTAGCCTCACATTAGTTCACTTCTTTTGTGTTAGGGGTACAAGATTAAAGACTAAGAAGAAGACTGGACATGATGGTACGAGCTTGCAATGTCAGCATGTGCACAGTAGAGACAAGTGGATTACGTGTTCAAAGCCAGCCTCATCAGCATAGCGTGTATATCTGTATAGAACAAACTCTCAAAAATACAAAGGGGTTTAAGGAAGGGTGTCACACATCTGACACTTACCACATGTTCCATTTCATAATCTAAATAAAGATTACTTAATAGCAACCGTCTTAATCATTTTGGTACAGCTTTCCTTTAGAATAGAAGAGGAAGGAAGAGGAAGTCTGCCAAGAACAGCTCCCCAAGGAGAAGGCCCTGTTACCTTAGCAACAAGTCAACATTCAGGAGATTGGAGACTGACACCTGTGACCATCCCTCCTGAAGCCCTTGAGAGCTTTATACAGTCTCTTATAGCAATGTTACTGCAGTCTTAGACAAGTGAGAGCCAGGGTAGTTCATTACTCTGAGAACATGGATAGTGTATACGTCTTATCTTGGTCTAGAGCTCACGGAGCATCTTCGACTTGTGAGTCTAAGAACAATATGATCATTTAGAGATCGGCAGGTCTGTTCATCTGCTTTCCACTGTGGCAGGAGAATGGGTCAGACAGAGTGGGGCACTGTGATTAGTGTATAAAAGAAGCCAGTTGGTAAAAACACTGGAAATTCCTCCACACCAAGGCTGAGGACCCCATGCATTGACTAAGTGCATGTTACACAAATGATCCAAACGTCCCAGATGGGAGGTAAGTATATAAAAATTCCAAGAGTTTTGTACAGTGTGTGCCATTGAATCCTTGAACTTTCTCCATCTCTGGCCCATTTCCACCCTCAAAGATGCCTTATTCCCTTAATAAACTATCTGTTCTTCTGCTATTACCCATATGTCACTGTTTAAATCTTTTGTTCCAGGGACAGCAGAACCTGGAAATTACAACCGGTGTCCTCTAGACCCTAATATCTGCCTTTAACAGTTATTGAAGCATCTGCATGTTACTTCTTAACAATTAATTAGCTTTTAACATTTGTTTGTTTGTTTTTGAAACAGGGTCCCTGGTAACCCACACCAGCCTTGAACTTACTACATGGATGGGGATGGCTTTGAGTTCCTCCTGACCTCCCAAGCCTCCACCTCCCAAGTACTAGGATTGCAGGCATGAGCCACCATGTGATGTCTGCTCTCCTGGGGCTCCAGTTCAGGGCTTCACTCTGCCAGGGGCAAGCACTCTGGCAACTGAGTTACATCCTCAGCTCTACAAATTCCCGTTCAGTATTCCTTTAGAAATGATATCCTGAGATTTTTGTTATTCCAGATAAATTTGAGAATTACTCTATCTCTGTGAAGAATTGGGTTGGAATTTTGATGGGGATTGCATTGAATCTGTAGATTGCTTTCAGTAGGATGGCCATTTTTACTATGTTAACCCTGCCAATCCACGAGCATGGGAGATCTTTCCATCTTCTGAGGTCTTCTTCGATTTCTTTCTTCAGAGACTTGAAGTTCTTCTCATACAGATCTTTCACTTGCTTGGTTAGCATCACACCAAGATAGTTCATATTATTTGTGACTATTGTAAAAGGTGTCATTTCCCTAATTTCTTTCTCAGCATGTTTATTCTTTAAGTAGAGGAAAGCTACTGATTTATTTGAGTTAATTTTGTATCCAGCCACTTGGCTGAAGTTGTTTATCAGCTGTTGGAGTTCTTTAGTAGATTTTTTTGGGTCACTTATGTATACTATCATATCATCTGCAAATAGTGATAGTTTGACATCCTCTTTCCCAATTTGTATCCCTTTGATCTCCTTTTTTTTTTTTTTTTTTTTTTTTTTTTGCCTAATTTCTCTGGCTAGAACTTCAAATACTATATTGAATAGATAGGGGGAAAGTGGGCAGCTTTGTCTTGTCCCTGATTTTAGTGGGATTGCTTCAAGTTTCTTTCCATTTAGTTTGATGTTGACTATTGGCTTGCTGTATATTGCTTTCATTATATTTAGGTATGGACCTTGAATTCCTAATCTCTCCTATTCTCTTCAAACTTTTAGTATGAAGGGGTGTTGTATTTTGTCAAAGGCTTTTTCAGCATCTAAGGAGATGATCATGTGGTTTTTTTTTCTTTGACTTTGTTTATATAGTGAATTATGTTGATGGATTTCCGTATATTGAACCATCCCTGTATCCCTGGGATGAAGCCTACTTGATCATGGTGAATGATTGTTCTGATGTTGTACTGGCTAATTTTGTGTCAACTTGACACAGCTGGAGTTATCACAGAGAAAGGAGCTTTAGTTGGGGAAATGCCTCCATGAGATCCAGCTGTAAGGCATTTTCTCAATTAGTGATCAAGGGGGGAGGGCCCCTTGGGGTGGTTCCATCTCTGGGCTGGTAGACTTGGTTCTATAAGAGAGCAGGCTGAGCAAGCCAGTGGAAGCAAGCCAGTAAAGAACATCCCTCCATTGCTTCTGCATCAGCTCTTGATTTCTGACCTGCTTGAGTTCCAGTCCTGCATCCTTTGGTGATCAACAGCAGTATGGAAATGTAAGCCAAATAAACCCTTTCCTCCCCAACTTGCTTCTT
>NC_034591.1:57008972-57012337 GCF_900095145.1 Mus pahari
AAGACTTTGGATTTTAAAAGGTATTGGATATTTTAAAAGGATTGAACTTTTAATATGTAAAAACTGTGGGACTTTTAAAGTTGTTTAGATCTTGGGGATGAATAAGAAACTAAGGGTTGAGGCTTACTAGTGATGTGTTTGTGTGTCAAGTTGACAAGGATTCGGTTTGCAAGAATTTTATTGAGTATTCATGGGGGAAATTGGTCTGAAGTTCTTTCTTCTTTGTTGAGACTTTGTGTGGCTTAGGTATTAGTGTAACTGTGGCTTCGTAGAGTGTATTAGGTAGTGTTCCTTCTGTTTCTATTTTATGAAATACTTTGAGAAGTATTGGTATTAGATCTTCTTTAAAGGTCTGATAGAATTCTGCACTACAACCATTTATTTGGTCCTGGGGATTTTTTGATTGGGAGACTTTTAATGACTTCTTCTACTTCCTTAGGGGTTATGGGACTATGTACTCACTGATAAATTGATGTTAGCCCAAAAGAAGCTCAGAATACCCACAATACAACCCACAGACCATATGAAACCCAAGAAGAAAGAAGATCACACCAAAGTGTGGATGCTACAGTGCTACTCAGTAGGGGGAAGAGAATAATCTTTGGGGAGTAGAGAGAGAGAGGAAGAGGAGAGAAAAGGGGGGCAGTTCAGATTGGGAGGAGACGAGAAGTACAGAGGGTCAGAAATTTGAAAGTATATGTGTAGCAGTGGGGGAGGGGAAACTGGGGGTAGCCACTAGAAAGTCCCAAATGCCAGGGACCTAAAAGGTTCCCAGGACCCAACAGCCGAAATACCCAACAAAGGGGAACTAGAACCTGTAGAGACCATATCTAGTGGCTAGGCACAGCCACCAATTGAGGAATGGGGCCACCCACCTCAAAAATATTAATCCAGAATTCCTCCTGTCAAAAGGAAATGCAGGGAGAAAGAATGGAGCAGAAACTGAAGGAGCGGCCATCCAGACACTGCCCCGCCTAGGGATCCATCCCATCTGCTGACACCAAATCTAGACACTATTGCTGATAGCAAGAAGTGCTTACTGACAGGAACCCAGTATATCTGTACCCTAAGAGGCTCTGCCAGAGCTAGGCCAATATAGATGCAGATATACACAGCCAAACATTGGACTGAGCACAGAGACCCCAATGGGGAAGTTAGAACAAGGACTGCAGGAGCTGAAGGGGTTTGCAACCTCAAAGGAAGAACAACAATATCAACCAACCAGACCCCCTAAAGCTCTCAGGGACTAAACCACCAACCAAAGAGTACAGAGTGGGTACCCATGGCTCCAGCTGGGTATGTAGCAGAGGATGGCCTTGTCAGACATCACTGGGAGGGGAGCCCCTTAGTCCTATGGATGCTTGATGACCCCAAATAGGGAAACACTAGGCTGCCGAGGCAGGAGTGGTTGCGCGGGTTGGGGAGCACCCTCATAGAGGCAGGGTGGAGGGAGGAAGGATAGGGGGCTTGTGGAGGGAAAACTGGGAAAAGGGATAACATTTGAAATATAAATAAATAAAATAACCAATAAAAAGGAAAAAAAAAAAAAACAAACGATCAGTGCATAGATACAGGGATGATGTATTTTAACTAATTCTGTAGTTAGCCACTAAGATGTGGAGCAAGGCGTAGGAAGAAAACAACTCATAAAGTGAGAAGATAGGCAGAAACAGGAGTAACTCCCAACTCAGGCTGTGGCTCTAGCACTTCCCTTGCTTTATTCTGGTACGTGTAAATAACGTAAGAAATTCAGTCAGCTTCCAGTTAATATTTTAGACCAGTCTTTACCTGTGATTTGGAAACAAAGCTTTCAAGCCAGAATTCCAGTTGAGTGCAGAAGGTAGAGTATCAGTCACTGTACCTGTTTGTGTAATTGCAAATCTTGAACAAGTTGACTACCTGGTAGAGAGAGCCAGAGCAAGCATCTTCCTACTGTTCACTCAGTATGAGTAATGACCATCTGTTGGGCCCTTGGGAGGACCCAGCTCTATCAATCTGACTGCCTTGGTTTGCATGACAAAGAAGACCCCGAAACTCAAAACCATTTAGAGCAGCTCTCCAGCTGGTAAAGTAATCTACACATAACTGTCAGATCATCCCTCTCCAAAACAATACTGCTTACGAAATGCAAGCATCTTGAGGTTGGAAAACTGTCTCTTGAGTTGGGGATGTACTCAGGTGGGAGATGGTGCGTGGAGCATGCACAATAGGACAGGTCCCAGGCACAGCCCTCCCTAACCCACGTGCTGGTGTGCACCTGTTTGCTCAGCTCTTCAGAGCTGCCAGCAATGAGGTCAGAACTTCAAGGTCATCGCCCGTTAAATAAGGAGTTTAAAGGACACCAAGGGCTGCACAAAAACCCTGTCTAAAACAAAACTGAACAAAGAGAAAAGCATGAACTTCAATCAGGCTCATATTTTTGATCTTGAGACAGGGTCTTATGTGGCCAACTGTTTTAATGTTTTACTTAAAACTTTCCTAACAGGAACACACTCTAGAGAGAAAGACAGAACACAGCAAACATTGCCAACATCTGTCTAATTTGCAAACATCTGTCTAATTTGGGGTTCTTAGGCCATTTTACTGCCTGGCAGGGAGACTCAAAGAAATAGTTCTGTGTTCGCTTTTCCAGGATGTTCTAGTTTGAAACCCGAAGTGTAAAGAGTTAATAATATTCTGCCTTCGTAGCTCATTATCACCCCATATCCATGAAAGGCTGGCTTTTCTTCTGTTCATTACAACTTTTTTTTCAGCTTTAGAGCCAAACTCAGTTTCCATTCATCTCTTTCCTTCCATCGTAGTATGTTTGATAAATGTCCCTGAATGTGTTTTTATGAATGACTAGCCCCCTCCTTTCTTATGAGTTTTTTTGCTATTACTTTCTTTGGAGACAGTAAACTCAAAATCCTCTGCACTTGGAAAAAAAAAAGCAATCCATATGGTATTGTGGAGTATTTGTGCAGGAAGAAAGAGGCATCAAGAATAACACATGAGGAGCAGAGAAGTGGGAGGAGGGGTGTAAAGGTACTTGCTGTCAAGCTCTGTGGTCTGAGTTCAATACCAGGAAACCACCACATAAGGAAAAAAACCTACTCCTGAAAGTTGTCCTCTGACTGTCACGCACATGTTGTGGTATACATGTATGTGCACACATACATGCACACATACATAAACACAATTATTATTATTATTATTATTATTAATTCAATTTTAAGACCCACTAGCATATGAAACTGGGTGTAGTAGTGCAGACCTTTAATCCCTGCACTCAGGAGGCAGAGGCAGAGGCAGAGGCAGAGGCAGAGGCAGAGGCAGAGGCAGAGGCAGAGGCAGAGGCAGAGGCAGAGGCAGAGGCAGAGGCAGAG
>NC_034591.1:57012387-57016004 GCF_900095145.1 Mus pahari
CAGAGGCAGAGGCAGAGGCAGAGGCAGAGGCAGAGGCAGAGGCAGAGGCAGAGGCAGAGGCAGAGGCAGAGGCAGAGGCAGATGGATCTCTATGAGTTTGAGACCAGTCTGGTCTAAAATTCGAGTTCCAGGACAGCCAGGGCTGTTACATGGTGAAACCTCTCAGAAAAACAATTAAAAAAAAAAAGATTAACATATGAAAGAAACCAATGCTAACCAAAAAAATACATAAATAAAAGACTGGAAATTCCTCCCACAAGGCAGAGCATTTAATTATTCCACATGATCTCTTCAAAGAAAGTATGCTTCCATAAGGTTCAGGAGTCTGGTGGTCCAAAGCTCTCTAGCCCCTCTCCATTCTCAGGAGGGCTTTTCCCTTTCTTAATAAAAATCTCTATTTGCATGGCTGTCTGTGGCGCCCTGGTCCAACCCCTTGTTCTAAGACACAAGAATCTGGAACTTTCACTGTGTACCTTCTAGACTCCATCCGTGACTTGCTCATCACTATAGGAAAGCCTGTGTATTCGGTGTTACTGAGATCCCTGGAAATAACTGGGCCATGGGAAGGCTCTGCTCAGTCTAGGAAAAAGTTGCAGAGACTGCCAAGGCACCGTATTAACCCCACGGGGCAAGAATAAGACCACCACCACAAATTTTGAGCCAAATTTGAAGCAGGCTTTATTGAAGCAGGACGATGGACACTGGCCAGGTCTATACCCTGGATTCCCAGAGAATGGTCCCAAAATACATTAGACAGGGGCTTATAAAAACAAAACTATGAGTCCACATACCCCTGCCTTCATCCAATCAGGAACAAGCACACATCCTGATCTACTTCCTGGCTACATACTTCCCACCTATGTGTGATCAAACACATCCTGTACAGTTGAGACAAACAACCTTGTTTACTAAAGGGAAAACATGTGGCTCATTATCTTACATGAACAATGCCCGGCACTCCAGGAAGTCATCTGTCCTTGGGCAAGTGGGGTTTGCAGGTTAGAGGCATTTTTGTTTTATGGATCTCTTAAGCACAGTAATTAAAACTGAAAACAACTTTAGTCCTCTCAAATGGTTTATAATAAGAGTAAAGCCAAGGCAAGCGCACATGTTCGTTCCTTGATACACAGTTTGAACATTCACACACACACACACACACACACACACACACACACACACACACACACACACAAGCTCATTTTTAACCTGCCTTATGGCTCAGTGGCTAAGCTCTTCTGAGCCTCCTCTGGCTAGCGTGCCCTCTCTTTACTCCTTGTTCATCATCTATGAATCTGCCCTCAAATTAGTTGCCTGGTTACTTTCTCCTTGCTCAACACTTCTAAATCTACGCTAGCTTAGTTACACTTCTAATCTCCTGCCGGCTACCTCAGGTCCATTTGGGGAAGCAGCCAATGGTTACTCTACCCAAGATTTCACATGGCTGGTAGTTCTATCTTCCTCTAATGCATGGTGAATCCCTTTTCTTCTCCTGTGTCTCCTAGCCTGCCTGCAGGAACCTGGAAGTCCCTCCTCTTCCACCTAACCATTAGCAGCTGGTATCTTTATTGATCAATCAAAAATCAGTTGGGGACCAGGACCTTCTGCATTCACATAAGGGTTCCTGATCAAAGCATCAGAACCGTTTGCTAAGCCACCTGTGCAGGCTGTTTTTGGTTTTGGTACCTGGCTTTACATCACTCAGACTTCCTCTAAACTTGCTGTGTAACCTGTTTTGGACTTAAACTCTTGCTCTTCAGACGCAGCCTCTCAAGTACTCCAGTTATAGGTACATACTGTCAAGTCCACCTTGAATTTCTTTTCATCCAAAGATTGAAAATGACTGTGCTCCTGACAATAGAAAGATTGTTATTGGGTAAACAGAAGCCTAAAGGTGGGATTGATTCTGTTTACCTGAAAAGCAGATCTCTTAAGGCAGTTTCTGTTTAGCAGAAGGTTCCTTAATCTGCTCCAAAGGTCAAATATCTTGGGCAAATACATCTAGTTCTCCATTAATTCAAACTGCCTGCATCAGCTCGAAGACCACCCTGCTGATTGTCCTACAAAATATGCTTGCTTTTTTGATATTTTGTTTTTCTCTGTCCCCCAAGAGATAGCTTTGGCAGTGTGATCCCCAATAGGCTTTTCTTTCTATCCATAGAGTGGTCCATTTAGGTGGTTTTACTGCACCCTTGTTTACAAAGATTTTATCAAAAGGATTTTTCAGTTGTTCCAACGAATCAACTATTCAAACACTTGTATACTTTATCACATACAACTTTTTCTCTAACCCATAAACATTTGACACCTGTAGTTTTAATTGCCTTACAATTCATATCAAAATATCATAAACACTTTCATTCATACATCCAGCTTTCCACCCCCTCCCCTCACTTAAATAACTTCTCTGAGATAAATTGATGGTTTTAGAATTACCAAAGTGGTCAAAGTGCATGAATGCTTTTATGGCTCTTGATAAGCAGTCCCTAGGAAAATCCAGGACACTGTTCTATTATTTGTTGCTCCCAGGAGACATCTCTGTCAGTGCTGTGCTCTCTGCTCTGTAGGACACTTACTGGGAATAGACACAAGGACAGAAAGTACCTAATGTTCTGATAGGTTCTGCCTGGGTTTGGGAACAGATGGCCTGCTGGTGCAATGGGAAGCATCAGATATCACTCCTGAGGATCACGTTGCTTCAAAAGGGGCATGTGTAAGCATGAAAATATGTAAGCGTAGCCTCTCCCTCGTGAGGGCTCTGGAAGGGGTCTATAAAGTCTCTGTAGGTAGAGAAAAATGACAGACAGGGCGAATGGGAAGAAAGAGTCAGAGACATAAGCCAGAGCTAGAGCGCAAAGGGATTCCATGCTTCAAGGTTTAGTTCTCTGCTACACGCTACAGAAACTTGTTGAAAGCTACAAGCAAGGAAATTATGAGAGTTTATTCCTGCCAAAAAAGCTGCAAGTGCTTAAAAAATAGAGGCTTGAGAGATGGCTTAGGCATTGAGAGCACTTGCAGAGGGCCCAGATTCTGTTCCCAGCGCTCACCTAGTAATTCACAATCATTTGTAGCTCCACTTCCAGAGGATATGACACTCTCTCCTGAATTCCACAGATACCAGGTACACATGTGGTGCACATACATACACAAATACAATAGAACACATATAAAGTAGAACAAATCTTAAAAGTAAAATAAAGATAAGTACTGGGCTGGTCATGGTAATACACACCCCTAATTCCAGCACTCAGAAAGCGGAGGCAGGCAGATCCTTGTGAGTTCAAAGACTGTTCAGTCTCCTGGATAGTCAATACTACATAGTGAGAGTCTATCTCACACAACACATAGAAAGGTGGGGGCTGCCAGAGAGGTTTCAGAAGAAGAAATGTAAAGAGTAAGAAAATTCTGTTATACAGGACCCTTGGGTGGAGGGTTTTGAACAGGGAATAGTAAGTTTTGACTGAATGGTTAAAAATTACTCTGTCATGGCCAAGATTAAAGATTCAGGTGACAACAGATGCTGGCGTTCCTCAGAAAATTAGACATAGTACTACCGGAGGATCCTGCTATACCTCTTCTGGGCATATACCCAGAAGATCTTCCAACTGGTAATAAGGCCA
>NC_034591.1:57016604-57018573 GCF_900095145.1 Mus pahari
TTTTCACAGACCCCACTTCTTCTTTTGGGTAGCTAGGCAGCTTATTAATTTTTAGCCCTACAACTTGAGGAAGGAAGGGTTTATTACGGCTTACCATTTCAGAGCACATTCCATCAGTGTGGGGAAGGCATGGGTGCAGGAGACAGCTGGTCACATTGCAGTCACAGTCAAGAGACAGAGACCTGTGGGTGCCCGCTCTCTGTTTGCTTTCTCCTTTCTTTTATTTTTTACTCAGTTCAGGTCCCTACTCCATGTAGACAGACTCACACTCAGGGTAGGTCTTTCCTCCTTAATTAAATCTCTGAAAACGCCCTCATGGCCGAGTCTACAGGCTTATGATTACAAATCCAGTCAAGCTGACAATGAAAATTATCACATCCTCCTGAGGGCACTTAAACCATTTGAGCCAATGAACTTACCAAGAAAGATGTTATAGGATGTAAGTCATAGAAAACAAGAGAAGTAAGGACCCAGGGCCCCGAAGAATTTGCCCCACCCACGATAAAGCAGTGATCCTGGTTCAATGTCAGCCTACTCTTAACCATGCCAGGTTGATTCAACCCACAAATGGACAGAGGGCAAGTCTTGAGTCCAAGTGGAATTACCTGTGCTCCCCATAACAGGGCCAGAAAGGTAGGTTAGGAGGTAATGATACATCTCATACAAGCCTGATGACCTGAGTTTGATCTCTCTAGATCAAAGGTACAAGGAGAAAACTGCCTCCCAAAAATTGTCCTCACGACACATGTGTCATGAGTGACAGGTCTCCAATGAGCTTGAGACAAGAAAGGAAGAAGGGTTATAAAGGTATACGAAGGAGAAAAGAAACCCTTCACCCAGGAATCTGGCTTGGCTTTCCCTCTAACAGACAGGAAACTCTAGACATTACTGCTAAAGCCAAGATTGCCAAGATAACTGTTGGATTGGAGGCCTGCCCTGGTGCACGTGTGAAGGTCACCTTGCAGAGTCAGTGTTTTTCTGAAGAGATATTAAGCTAAATATGTCAAAGGCAATATACAGACTGTACTTACTTGGGGGCAAAATGATCTATGACCTAGACTCGTTAACATTTCCCTTTCATTTCTAAATCTGCACAATACCACTCATAAATACACATTACAACTTTACCTACAAAAGGAAACTCTTCAACCTTCAAACCCTGTGCTAAGAAATGAATTTAGAAGTTCTCAAGATCATACCTCAAACTGTTGTAAAAAAAAAAAAAGGGGGGGTGTTCTATGGGACTCACCTTGGAGAAATCCATAACCACTGGATACCCTCTCCCATTTACCCTCATGCATAAAATTAAATTGTAATTTATTTTGGCAAATACCAGCTCGGCTTCCTATTGGCTCATTCTGAAATTTCATTTTGAAACCAAAGATCCTGGATTTGCCTGACTGGGATCCCTAAAGGGAAAAGAAAGTGCCCCAGGTGATAGTGGGCTGCCATGCTCTGTCCCTGCCACAGATGACTCATTGGAGATCTTATTCTTCCTGAAATACTTTCTTACTTAGTCCTTTTGGATAAAGTACAGTGTTCTTTTATTCCATTTGTGTACCACAGCCCAACTTCTTAAACTGGGGGGGTCATGATCCTGCATGCATTAGATCATTAGATATGGACATTGAGGAAAATTTAGCAATAGTAGAAGGTTTCTGAATGTGCCACAAACCCAAATGAATGAAATGTCGAAGGTGGCTGGGTGATGGTGGTGAATACCTTTAATCCCAGCACTGGGGAGGCAGAGGCAGGCAAATCTCTGAGTTTGAGGCCAGCCTGGTTTACAGAGTGAGTTCTAAGACATCCAGGGCTACAAAAAGGAGCCCTGTCTTGAAGAACCAATTAATTAGAGGAGGGAGAGGAGGAAGAAAAAGAAAGAAAGAAAAAAGGAAGAAGAAAGAGAGGGAAAGAAAGGAAGGAAGGAAGGAAGGAAGGAAGGAAGGAAGGAAGGAAGGAAGGAAGGAAG
>NC_034591.1:57018584-57024239 GCF_900095145.1 Mus pahari
TGGTCTTGGTTTCTGTTAGAAAGATTCCTACGTTTGCCTTTCGCCATCTGGTGATTTCTGGAGTTAGTTGTTATAGTTGTCTCTGGTTGGAGCTTGTTCCTCCTGTGATTCTGTTAGCCTCTGTCAGCAGTCCTGGGAGTCCAGCTCTCTGCTGAGTCTCAGTCAGATTACTCTCTGCAGGGAAGCTCTCCTCTAGCAGGGAAGGTGCACAGAGGCCTGAAGTTCAGATCTGCCTCCTGACTGAAGATGTAGGCCCCAAACAGGGACTGTCCCTGAAGATGTGTTGCCTCTGCAGTTTATTCACTCACCTGCACAGACTAGCCACTGAGGGACCCTGGACACAATTATGACTCTCTCACCTGCTGTGGCAGACAGAGCCCTCACAGGTGGCCACCTTTCCTCTGGTGAGGAAGGTGCCCAAATTTCTGGAGCCCGAAACAGGGTCTGTCCCAGAAGTTAGGTTGCTTCTGTCTGTCCTGAAGCTATGTAGCTTCTGTGGTCCACACTCTCACCAGTGCAGACTGGATGCTAAGTGAACCAGAGCAAAGATGGCTCTCCTGCCAGCTCAGGCCTTGAGACTCCTCCCGGGAGGACACCCCTCCTCAGGAGGGAAAGCTACCGGATGACTGGAGCCAGAAATGGGATCTTTCCCAGAAGCTGTGTTGCTTCTGCAGGCCGCCCTCTCCCTGGCAGTGCACTGGAGCAAAGATGGCCCTCCTACCGCTTCAGGCCCCAAGACTGCTCCTGGGCAGACACCCCTCCTTGGGCGGGAAAGGTGCCAGATGACTGGAGCCAGAAATGGGATCTTTTCCAGAGGCTGTGTCACTTCTGCAGGCCACCCTCTCCCCGGCAGTGCACTGGAGCAAAGATGGCTCTCCTTCCAGCTCAGGCCTTGAGACTCCTCCCGGGAGGACACCCCTCCTCGGGCGGGAAAGGTGCCGGATGACTCAGATATTATGTTTCTATAAGAGAAAAGAAAAAGCTTTAAACGAATTTAGGCTGCCACCCCTTTGCATATATTAAATTAACATATCATTGGATTGGATTATGTTAAGGTGTTGGGTTATAAAAAAAATTGATATTTGAGCTGCTGGTGTGAGCTTAAAACAAAATTTTGACTTGGAACTAGAATTGAATTCCCAACAATTCTAAAATGGCTCTAAACAAATATCTGCCATTTCGTATTCCACTGTGTATGAGAAATAGCATTCTCAGTACTGACAGCTACAAAATATTAATCAATTTTGACATATACTAAAGATATCCTTTATCCTGCAGTATCAAATATTCAGTCAAGATGTAAAGCTTTATGTAAAAGTAGCAAGGCATGGCGGCACTCCTTTAATCCTAGTTCTTAGGAGGGAGAGGCTGGCAGGGCTCCTTACCTCTGCTCTACATTTACCAGCCTGGTCTACATTGGGAATTCTAGGCCAGGCAGAGCTATACAACGAACATGTCTCAAAATAGAGTAAAATAAAGTGAACCCCCCCCCCAAACCATATCCAGCTCATTAGTATACAAATTATCCTTTCTTCAATAAATGGTCAAATTATATATGTATCAAGGAACTATCCTTTTTTAAAAATTTATTTTTCTTTTGTGTTAATTGGTATTTTGCCTGCATGTATGTCTGTGTGAGGGCAGCAGAGTCCCTGGAACTGAAGTTACAGACAGGCATGAGCTGTCATGTAGATGCTAGGAATTGAACCAAGGTCCTCTGGAAGAGCAGCCAGTGCTCTTAACCACTGAGTCATCTCTCCAGCCCTCAGAGAATTCTTTAAAAGTAAACTTCTTTGTAATTTATTATCAGTACATCAACATGTACTGATGTTTGCATACCTGAGGTCACATAAAAATTTCTCAGGCAAAATGAAGTCCTGAGTGGAAAAGTTTAGGAAGTCCTCTTCCAAAGGAGGTCTTAGGTAACTTTCCAGATGGCTTGGGATTCCTAGCAATTTCTCACAGGGGAATTTCTTATCTCATATTTCAAGACTTCCTTCACTGGGGGGGACTTAAAATCTATCCTCTCTTTATAAGTACTCTCTGACAAACCAAAGCACAATCCTATCACACCTCCCACTGGGGAACAAGTGAGTGCATTAAGCTTATGTAGAGAGCATGAATGGGGAGGTTACTGGACAAAAAATGGATAACTCTAAAGAAGCTAGATGAAATAATCTATACCCAGCATGGAGAGTGACTTCCCAATGGCTACATAAGTAGAATCTCCCCACTCAGCCTTCTCCACCCTGTATACCCCAGCACTTGCTAAAGAGCCAAAACCCTGAGCAATTAGGCAAGAAGTGTTTACACGTGGCTAAGAGGGATGTCTGAAAATACAGTGAAGGGTCTAAGGATCCTCACTAACCTCTCCTTCTATAAAGGACTTTCAATAATTCATAAGCTAAATCTCATGATGGACTCTTGTATGTAGGCTCTGATCTTATGGAGATGGCTGCTGTTTTGCTCCCAGGACCACATCCTACAACACAAGGTCATTTGTCTACACTTAGCATCTCTCCTTAGGACCCAAGAGCTCTGGTAAGATCTAGGCTATCATCTCTTGCTTTGGTTCCTCTGGGAACTGAGGGGAGGCTAAAGAAAAGACTGATTAAATGGATTCAGATTACTGATACAAATCATTAGCTAACTAGCAGCTAGCAAACTGTGAATTGATTCGAGCTCTGAGACTGGAAAACTAAAAGTTCTTTTGGAGGGGCTTAGGGATTACAGTTTAGCAGACACAGGTTCATACAACAGTGAATGAGTGTGACAAAGGAGACAGACAATGTCAGGGATCAGATAGGCCTGAAGTACTGATGCATTGCAAAAATTCTTTCTTTAAAAATGAGACTTCTGTGGGGGTTAAAAAAAAATAACAGGGGTAGGAAATAAACTAAAAATGGTGTGTTTCCAATACCAACATGACTCAGATAGGCAGAAGTTTACCAGGTACTAGGTCCTGGCCCCAGTGCTACATCTTTCCCTAGAGCCTTTAGTTTATCTAGAGTGGAAAATAACAGTTGGTTCCAGGCTGAGGCCAGTATCATGAAATACCAGGGAGGGACACTCCACCCCCAGGATATACATTACATAAGGCTCAGTGTCCTTGGAATGTGGGAGAAAACAAAATGTCAATGAAAGGAATAAAATTGAGGAACTTCAGCTGGAGAGTATGCCAGGAAGACCAACCTACTCAGCCTATGGGAACAGGGAACACGGATTTGCAATTAGGGCTATCAAAACGAATGTTTGGCCACCTTGCAGGTTGGCAGAATAAATTCTGCTTTGGCTACTCTGAGTCTTTGGTGCTCCTTATTAAGGAGTAGTTTTTAAAAGACAAAACAAAACAACTATTTTTATATATTTGATTAACATAAGCTTTTTAAATTTTATTTACTTTATTTATTTTTGAGACAGTGTCTCTCAATATAGCCCTGACTGTCTTAGAACTCACTATGTAGACCAGGCTGGCCTCAAAGAACCACCCACCTCTGCCTCCCAAGTGCTGCCACCACATGTCTGGCAGCTTTTTTATGTAATGTAGCTTAGAGTGTCAATTTAATGATTCATGCTCACTGCTTCCTATTTAAGAATGTTTTCCTGGTACTGAGGTAATAAAGACTCATATTTATAGTTTTATTTTCAGGATTAGGGGGAAGAGGGGTCTCATGTAGCTTAGGATAGCTTCGAACTCACTATGAAGCAGATGATAGCCTGACCCTTCTCCCTCTATCTCCTAAGTATTGGGATTATGGGTGTGATTACCATGCTTAGCTCTGCTCAGCCCATCTCTTTTCTAAAGTGTGTGTGTGTGTGTGTGTGTGTGTGTGTGTGTGTGTGTGTGTTAACACGTGCCACAGCACACGGTGGAAGTCAGAGGACAGACAACTTTCAAGACTCAGTTCTGTCCTTTCCCCCTAGGTTCTGGGGTTTGGATTCAAGTCAGCAGACTTTTACAGCAACTTTTCATTCACTGAACCATTCTGCCACCCCAGACTTCTTAAACTGTATGTCAGGACCACATAACTGAATGTAGGATAATGAAAAACTTGCCAAGAGTAAAAGATCTCTTAATAAACAATTACCCGAACAGAATTCAAAACTAAACCCATAATGAATCCAAGGAGTTGGTAGAGATTCACTGTTACCATAGCATTGCTTCTGACACACATGGACTCTGGACTGTACACACTGCCACAAGCTGCATGTCTGCCTGAATGCTGCCATGCTTCCTGCCATGATGATAATGGACCAAACCTCTGAAAGTATAAGTCAGCCTGTGATAGATTAAAAATGCTCAGCACAGTGTGTAGCACTACTAGAAAGTGTAACCTTGTTGGAGGAAGTGTGTCATTGTGGGCATGGGCTTTGAGGCCCTCCTTGTAGCTCCTTGGAAATCAGTCTTCTGTCTGTCTTTGGATGAAGATGCAGAACTCTAAGCTCCTCCTGTGTCATGTCTGCCTGAATGTTGCCATGCTCCTGCCTTGATGATGATGGTCTGAACCTCTGAACCTGTAAGCCAGCCCCAGTTAAATATTGTCCTTATAAGAGTTGCCTTGGTCATGGTATCTGTTCATAGCAGTAAAACCTTAAGACACAGCCTCAATTAAATGTTGTCCTTTATAAAAGTTGCCTTGGTTGTGTGTGTCTTGTCACAGCAATGGAAACCTTAACTGGTTTAAGGTTTAATACTTTGTTTTATCTTTTTGAAAGAAGATAAAGATCTTTAGATCTTTTACACCTTCTCTTAATTCTTTTCTATTCTTTTCTATTCTTTTCTTTTCTCTTCTCTTCTCTTCTTTCCTTATTTTTTACATGTTATCTCTATGTTGTTCTTATAAGAGTGTTTCAGACTGGTCTGGAACTCAAAGAGATCTACCTGCCTCTGTCTTCCAACAGCTGATATTGAAGGTATTTGCTACCTCACCTAGCCTTAGTGTTATTTTTTAATTATGTGGATGTACACATAAGTATTTGTACACATAAGTGACGACAGGTGCCCATGGGGTTAGGAGTAGCATCCCTTGGAAGTTATTAGTAGTTGCGAGCCATTGAATATGGGTTCTGTGAACCAAACTCATGTCCCCTGTGAGAGCACTGCTACTCTTAACTGCTCACCAGTCTCTCCAACCTCTTAGTTCTTATGTGGGCTTCTTGGCTGGATTAGGAATTCAGTACAAAGGAAGGTGTGTTAGTTAAGGTTTCCATTGCTGTAAAGTGATACCATGACCAAGGCAACTCTTATAAAGGACAACATTTAATTAGGACAGGCTTACAGGTTCAGAGTCTGTGATGGTTTTTATATGCTCTGCCCAGGGAATGGCACTATTAGAAAGTATGGCCTCATTGGACTAGGTGACCTTGTTGGAGTGGGTATGAAACTGTAGGTGTGGGTTTTAAGATCCTAATCCTAGCTCCCTGGGAGCCAGTATTCTGCTAGCAGCTTTCAGATGAAGATGTAGAACTCTGTAGTGGCTATTCCTGGTTGTCAACTTGACTATATTTGAAATGAACTACAATCCAGAATTGGAAGGCTCACCAGTGAACCTAATTTGGAGACTGGGAGATAGAAGTTTCTGATCTGGATCTTGGTATGGAGATCTTGAGACACAGTGGTGATTGAATCCAGAAGATTAAGACAGGGAGATCTCC
>NC_034591.1:57026989-57052560 GCF_900095145.1 Mus pahari
TGAGTCATCAGCCACCTAGTTTGAAGTTATATGTTAACCAAATGTTCCGCTGACCTAGATAAGTGTCTGCCCCTCAGGATTCCTGACATCCTGACTTGCATGTACTATTCTGCTTATGTGTAATCATATTCTGCTGATGTTTAAATGAGCCAATCATGTGCAACCGTGCCAATTCTCCCCAGCCCCCGACCCTCTCCCTATAAAAACCCCTAGCTTTCTGGCCTTGTGGTTGATTCCTCTGCCTCCTGTGTGAGATACATATCGGCCCAGAGCTCCGTTATTAAACTACCTCGTGTTTTTACATCAAGATGGTCTATTCGTGGTTTTTCAGGTGCCACCATCTCAAGACTGGAGCAGGGAAGGCTCCCCACGGAGGTCTTTCACCACAAGGGGCCTTTCCCCCTTGATCACTAATTGAGAAAATGCCTTACAGCTGGATCTTGCGGAGGCATTTCCCGCAACTAAAGCTCCTTTCTCTGTGATAACTCCAGCCTGTGTCAAGTTGAAACACAAAACCAACCAGTACACCCACCATGACACACTTCCTCCAACAAGGCCATACCTCCTAACAGTACCACTCCCTATAGGCCAAGCATATTCAAATCACCATAGATGGTTAATAAAAGAAAGAATAATAGTTGCATTTAGAGTACTGTATAAGGAAATCTTTACAAGAGAATGAAATCCAAGGAGACTTTTATCAAAAAACTAGGAAATCACCTTGACCCATGGGTAAAGTGGCCTAATGTTAGGACTAGGGCTCCTTCCCATTCAGGACCTACCCAACACCCCCAAACCCTCCCAAAGGAGACCATAGAAAAACATAAAGAAACTTGGTTTTGGTTTTGGTTTTGGTTCAAGACAGGGTTTCCTCAGTTTAACAATCCTTGCTGCCCTGGAATTCTCACTGTAAACCATGCTGGCCTTGAACTCACAGAGATCAACTTGCCTTGGCCCGCCAAGCAGTGGGATTAAAGACCACAACCTGCATAATTTGAAGAAAGTTTTAATGAAAAGTGGAGGGGTGCCGGGTGGTGGTGGCGCAGGCCTTTAATCCCAGCACTTGGGAGGCAGAGGCAGGCAGAGCTCTGACTTAGAGGCCAGCCTGGTCTACAAAGTGAGTTCCAGGACAGCCAGGGCTATACAGAGAAACCCTGTCTCGAAAAACAAAAAAACAAAAAAGAAGAAGAAGAAGAAGAAGAAGAAGAAGAAGAAGAAGAAGAAGAAGAAGAAGAAGAAGAAGAAGAAGAAGAAGAAGAAAGAAAAAGAAAGAAAAGGGGAGGGGAGGACATCGTAGTCTTTAGACTAGGGTGAGGCAGATGAATGGAAAAACAAAAGAAGTCTCCTGGAGTCTTTTGAGTCTAAAGTATTATTGAAAGGAAGGTATTTATTTTAGGAAGAGTACATCCAGAGGCATCTAGAAGAGTCTAGAACAGAAATAGAATGTAGTATAGTGATCATGACCAGCAGACTGGACTGGACCATAAGAGAGGGGGAGACTCAAAGGGGAAGACAAAGAAGTTGAACACTACAAGTGGGGCTTAATGGGCTTAATCTTAGCAAGAGCTTGGAAGACTAATGCTGAGAGAAATGTGAACTATGGAGGCTGAGATTAAGTAGTTTCATAAGGGGAACAGTATTAGCTATTGTACTATTGTGATATTTTGGCAAAGAATGTGGCTGCCTTTTGCCCTTGATCTAAGAATCTGCCTGAGGCTACACTCAAGAGTTTTGAACTAATTTCATTGGCAGAGGAGATCTCAAGTCAGCTTAATATTGACTGTTTCTTGTAATTATTAGTGATCATTCTTATGTAGATCTACAGTGAAAAAGACCGAGCAGGGCAAAAAGAAATACAATGCTGTCCAGTTTTGAAGAAAAAAGAGCACCAGGAAATTTACTGTTGGGGCCCAGTCTTATGTGAAGAAAGTGAAAGGATAGTCATTGGTGGTGATGGCCCATGCCTCAAACCCAGTACCAGGAGGCAGGGCAGGCAGATCTCTGAGTCTGAGGCAAGCCAGGTCTACAAAGCAAGTTCCAGGGCAACCAGGGCCACAAAGAGAAACCCTGTCTCACAAAGAAAGAGGATGGGTGTGGTGTCCTCCAGGCAAGATCTCATCCAGTTAAGGTTCCGACCTATTATAAGGAAATGTCTAAGGAATCTTCTCCACAAACAAAGAAAAGCTGATTCAATGGACCAAACTAGCAAACCAAAAGTGGGGACAGGCTCAAGCCCAAGCAAACAGAACTTGGCAGAATCAGATGGATTAGGATTTAGAGTCATAAAGGATACAAGAGTAAAGAGATTTGTGATCTTCCTCCATGGTTAAAGAGAGCCACTGAGGTCAGGTTAGCTACATGGAGGCCCAGAGACACCACTGAGACAAAGCTGTGAAAGTGAAGCTTGAATTGTGTTGGAGACCCCAAGATGCTGTAGATGCCAATAGCCATGGGATGTCTTCATGGAGAGTTGCACACAGCAAGTGGAAACAGCCTAAGAGAGAGAGGTGTGTTGCCATCATTGTAGCTGAAAGGAAAGAACCATGTAACCCTCTTTGTTGCTTGTTTGTTTGTTTGTTTTGTTTGTTGTTTTTGTTAGGTTTCTCTTGTTTTGATTGTTTGTTTGTTTGATTGATTGATTGATTGATTGATTGATTTAATTTGATTTGATTTGGTTTGATTTTGAGAAAGTATTCTTCTGTGTAGCCTTGACTATCCTAGAATTCGATCTGTAGACCAGGCTAATTTCTAACTCAGAGATCCACCTGTCTCTGCCTCCCCAGTGCTGAGAATAAAGATGTGTGCCACTATGCTTGGCTCACCTAAACCTTCAGACATCACACATGGATATAGAGGGTTTGGATTTTGTCCTGTTGGGTTTCAGTCTTGCTTCCGTTCAGCATTTTTTTTCACTATACTATTTTATTTCCACTTCAGAATGATAATGTATATTCTATGTCATTGTATGTAAGTATGTAATTTGCTTCTTTTTTTTTTTTTTTTTTTTTTTTTTTTTTTTTTTTTTTTTTTTTTTTTTTTTTTTTTTTTTTTTTTTTTTTTTTTTTTTTTTTTTTTGGTTTTTTTGAGACAGGGTTTCTCTGTGTAGCCTTGGCTTTCCTGGAACTCACTCTGTGGACCAGGCTGGCCTGGAAGTAATTTGCACTTTTGATTTTACAAGGGCTTACAGTTAAGAGTCTGTCTTGGGTCTCAGAAGAGACTTTGAATTTTGACTTTAATCAGGAGGATTAGGAGGTGTGGCATTATTGGGAGATGAGTTATTCAGGGTGGGCTTTGAGGTTTCAAAAGACCAGGCAAGGCTCTCTCTCTCTCTCTCTCTCTCTCTCTCTCTCTCTCTCTCTCTCTCTCTCTCCTCTTGTCTTCTCTTTCTCTCTCTCCACTATGCCTGTCTGCCTGCTGCCAGGCTTTCCACCATGCAGCTCATGGGTTCACTCTCTGAAATTGTAAGCAAGCTCCCAGTTAGATTCTTTTTTTAAAAAGAAAATCAGTTGACTTGATTGCAGTGTCTTTTAATAACAACAAAATAGTATAATAGTAAGACGGGTCCCATTACATGTGAGAACACACACACCACACCATATATAAAAATAAATATTAAAAATAAGAGACAACCTTGCATCTAGCTCAGGATGACATGAGCTCTGGGCACACACACTGTGCTTCACCTCTTTGGAACAATAGGGAAAGAAATCCACCATGCTTCATGACTGTCAACTTTCCAGACAGAGGTTGTTCTGGGCGGCCCAAAACCCGGGGTGGTGTTTGAGATAGGCGACAGCTAGCTGTATTTATTAGCTTTCAGCCAAAAAGGAATAGCTGGCTGTACTTACTGTCATGTTTTATCCTTTACCTTTTTTTGGCCAATTTAGGATCCTAACCTGTTCTTTTGGCTAGTTTTTAACCACGATAATTAATTTGAGGATTATTGCAGAAATGTTAGTGTTTGATGGCTTAGATCTGCCTCTTTGGGAGCCTGTCTCCACTCTTAATTCCTCAACTCCCTGTGTATGCTAACAAGGTAATTAAAATGGGTTGCTTTTCTCATTTTTAGACAAAGAAAAATATCTTAATTAGGGTTTCTCTTGTGTGGCAAGATACTATGACCAAAAGCAACTTGTGAGAAAAGGGTTTGTTTCATTTTACACTTCCAGATACCAGTCCATCACCAAGGGAAGGAAGGAAAGCACCTAGAACAAAAGCTGTGGAGGGATGTTGCTCACTGGCTTGCTCCCTGAGGCTTGATCAGCCTGCTTTCTTATACACCCCAGGACCATATGTCCAGGAATGGCACCACCCACATTGAGGTAGGCCCTCCCACATCAATCACTAACTAAGAAACTGTCCAATAGGTTTGCTTAATTGCTTACAGGCCAATATTATGGAGGCATTATACTTTCTTATTCCAAAAGGAAACAATCAGGGCCCAGTCACAAGCAAATTAAAGTAAAATCAACGTCAAACTGTACAAAACATTGAGTGTCAAATTTTTAGGATTCATGATCATCTGGGCTTCAAAGGGCTTTAAAGTTCCACCTCTCTGTCTTTGCCAGCCACAGCATACACTTGTCTCATAGGCTCAAGCCAGCTCTACTTCACAGTTATGCCTGTTCTTGGTGGTCATCCCATGATATAGACATCTCCAAATGTTGGATACTCTGCAACAACCAGGCTGTACCTTCATCAATAGCCTCTCCTCAGTTCTCTTCAGGGACTCCGAGCTAGCTACATGGTTCCAACCTCAACTTTTTTCCATGACTGCTTCAATTCTGGGGTTACTACTACAATTGAGGCTGCACCTTCACTAATGGCCTCTCCCCTGATCTCTCATGGCACGAAGCCACAGCTACTCTCTATGACATTTTCATGCCTTCAAATCTAGCACCACCTGGAAGAACCTCTGATGTACTAACAAGTTTGTCTATTAGCAAAGTATATCCTTGGCCCCCTCTGGGCCACAGCTTGTGTGTACTGACCCAGAGGAAGCAATCGCAGGAGATTTTGCCCCTGATCTTGAAGTGCTTAAGGTAGCACCATCTTTTCCTGAATCCATTTTGTATCTGCATAGACACTTTTTTTGCCCTCTGCCCCCTTAACAGCTATGTCTGCCTTGGTGATCCTATCTGTAGGCTAGATGTACTAACCAAAATAATTAATGTTTACACATTAATTATTAACTAAACACAAAGTAAAATATCTGAAAATTGTATAAATTAAATTGTCATGTTTTGTTTGAAATTACTACTATGTTCTGCCAAAACAGATGTTGCAAAGTTACTCTGACTCTTACGTAATATTGATGTAATTGCCCATTTTTGCTTTTTAAAATGCTATACCCCTTAGCTTTGGCACCAAGAAACTTTTGAGGCATTAGCCCACTCTTGATCACCAAAAACTAAAGGACACTATGCTCTTAATTGGCTTATTAGTGCAGTGGTCTGTATCTTTTTCACATGGATTATTTTATTTTTGGAGGCCCCAGTAAGATTCTTCTATACCTCACAGGACTCTGCATTACTTTGGGCTTTCTTGACCAGGAACACGTTGTACAGAAGATGCTCCTTGACAAATATTCCAGGACCACACTCCTCTCACTGAATCCAGAGAGGTCTGGAATGACTTCCATGTTCTAAAATCCTGAAACAGATTGAGTTTTTCTGATAGTCCCAGGAGGTAAGTCTATATGATGACTCTAGTTCTGATTGAGAAAAGCAGGCCTCTTGGAGATCCAACTTAGAACTAAGAAGCACATGCCCTCTGAGGAGCCTTCCTAGGTCTTGGAAACAAACAAACCCTGAAGCAGAGTCTTCCCACATTGAGTTAAGGTGTCAGTAGAGGAGAACCTGGTTTCTTGATTCTGTCTCTCACAAGAGAGATTTGGTTTGGGTTTTATTCTGGATGAATGGCTGACCACCTCTGTGAGTGGTGGGTACATGCTGGGCACACTCTGCCCAGAGTTACTGTATTGACTTTGTTATTGGTATCTCCTTCTTGTCTCATCTCCTCCCTGTTATTGGTCTTGAGAGGAGGAAAACTAGACTGTTCTCTGCACTCGCTTTGGCTTGAAGCCTCTCACTCTCTAGGGACCCACTAGAGACCCACTGTCCTCATTGCTTATGTTATGCAAGCCATGCTAGTTCCACTTGGGATTGAATTGACAGCCCTAGGGTACCTTTCCTTTCAGAGAGAAAAACCCAACTCTCCCTGGGGCCCCACAGGCTTTTCTGGCATTGGTTGCATTCCACACCATCACCACCACCACCTGCCCCCAGTGCCATGACCTCACTGCAGCTTGTCTGACTTAAATATTCTCTGCCTTTCTTGATGGCCTCTTTCATTTTATTCATTTTGCCTGTGAGCTCCTTAATTATGCCCCTTCCTCCTGCAGACAGAAAATTTTCCATCAGGCCAAATTGCTCACGGAGTCAGAGGATTGCTCACGGAGTCAGAGGATTGCTCATGGAGTCAGTCCTCTGATTTGAAACCCTACTCCTCCTCTATGCAAGGACCTGAGTCAGCTCTTACATGGGACCATCTTCTCTTCATTGTTTTTGTTTCTGGCTTCATTGTTTTTAATAGGCTGGTCCCATTAATCTTTTACTCTGAACCATGTAAGCTTTACCCTAACATGGAGACACCCAAATCTAAGCTTTCACCCTTTACTGTTAGCAAAAATAATTCTTCCAAGGGGTTGGGGAGGACTATGGTGTTTTGCTCTCAAAAGGTACTTTTTGTAAATTGACTTCATAGTAATATGGGGAGGAATGGCTATTGATCAGTTCCCTAGATCCAGCTATTGCCTGATAAATCTGGCTTAAAGTCATGGAAACATCAGAATGCCCCGATCAATCTCCTTAAACTAGTCAATGATTAACACTTGTCCTAACCATGACCCCCCACCCCCCACCCTGCCTGACTCAAGATTTGTGCTTTTAAATTTGAGCCCACTGGTTTGATTTTTAAAGATTCCCTTTCTTCCTTCCCCCTTTGGAGGCTGAGGATTCTGGTTTACCTTCCCCTTTTTTGTAGTCTAGGCATATCTTTTTCATACAACCGCAGCCCCCTCCATCAGTGCCCCCCTCTGCCCCTATGCCTCCTACCTCCTTCCCCACTTCTCCTTAGGTACAACACTGCCTATCTCCTTCATCATTTCCCTCGCAACTACCACAATCCCTTCCTGACTAAGGAAGATCCCATTGCTTTCATTCCCTGTGTGTCCTTTACCCCATGTTGGCCTCTCGCTTGAGGGCCTGCCATGCTTCCGTCTAAGCTAGACCCCACCTATGTCTTTCTGTTACAATAAGCCCTACTCCAGGCAGAGCGCAGAGAGTTACTGAAGGAGAGACAGGGACTCAGGGGGAGTCAGTGTTTCCTAGTCTGTTTTCTCTTCTCTGCTTCAGTTATGTATAATGGGAAAACCCAAACCCCTTCTTTTTGACTGACAGGGCATTGAATGTTACCCCTTTCTCTTTATCTGCTCCTGATGCCTGCAGAAAGCTTCTAAAGCAAAAGGACTTTTCTAGAATTAATACCTCCCAGCTTATAAAGGTGGCCCAAAGTTTTCAACAAGGTACCAGGCTGGAGAGATGGCTCAGCAGTTAAAAGCACTTTTAACTTTTGACTGATTTTTCCAGAGATCCTGAGTTCAATTCCCAGCAACCACATGGTGGCTCACAACCATCTGTAATGGGGTCTGATGCCCTCTTCTGCTGTGCCTGAAGACAGCCTCAGTACATACACACACACACACACACACACACACACACACACACACACACACACATTTCATTTTTTAAAAAATACTGAGAAACAAAAACAAGTTGCCATGGCCACTCACAAACAGGCAAAAATCATGATGGCTGCATGTCAGTTCACTTATCCAAGTACTTGAACCCAGAAAAGAGATCATCAGAAGCAAAAGGTAGGGAGGATGGGGAAACCTGCACTGGAAAGTGACCTGGCCCATGGGACAGTTGACAGGGACTTGAGGGGCACCTGGAAGAGAATGATGGACAAGAAACTCAAAGAACAGACAGCAAGTCAAGAGGTCTGATCAAGCTGACAAATTTTATTTTTCCAACACAGGTTATATATTCATAGGAGCAGGAAGGAGGGTGGAGATGGGGTCGCTTTATCTCTGGGTTTTGCACCTGTTCCCAGAAACAGGATATTGACTAGGTAAACAGTTGACTAGGAAGATCAGAACAGAATGGGTTATTAGGCACCTGTCCACAATATTTATAGCTATTTGTTCTCTGCTGACTTCAAGATCTATGTCTATTTATACTCAGCTGGGCTAGTACTTTCCCATGGAGGCCAAGACTTTGTGCCAGAAAGCACTTAAGGCAGTTAATGTTCAAACAAGGTCGCTT
Source organism: Mus pahari (assembly GCF_900095145.1). Taxonomy (NCBI): domain Eukaryota; kingdom Metazoa; phylum Chordata; class Mammalia; order Rodentia; family Muridae; genus Mus; species Mus pahari. Next base: position 57,035,377 of record NC_034591.1, read on the forward strand.
CCAACAGGAAAGGTTTCAACAATGTGCCTATTGTAAGGAAGAGGAACATTGGAAGAATGAATGTCCAAACCATCCCAAACCCAAGAAAGCACTAACCCTACTGACCACACAAGAGCTAAACAGTGTGTCAGAATGAAGGGGCCAGGGCTCTACCTCCTTAGGTTCCCAAGAGACCGTGTCACCACATCAACAGGAGGCTACCCAGTTAAGTTACTGGTAGAGACTGAGGCAGAGATTTCTGTTTTAAGTGGTCTCATGGGACAAATTACAAATGAAAATATGACAGTTCTGGCAGCCACTGGCAAAGTTAAAGACTTCCATGTCTGCGGTGGTTCAAATGTGCTTGGCCCGGGGAGTGGCACTATTAGGAGGTGTGTCATTGTTGGAGTAGATGTGGCCTTGTTGGAGGAAGTGTGTCACTGTGGGGTTAGGTATTAAGACCCTCCTCCTAGCTGCCAGAGAACAGTCTTCTCCTGGCTGCCTTCTGATCAAGATGTGGAACTCTCAGCTCCTCCAGCACCATGCCTACCTGGATGTTGCCATGTTTTCCTCCATGATGATAATGGCCTGAATCTCTGAACCTGTAAGCCAGCCCCAATTAAATGTCCTTCATAGGAGTTGCTTCAGTCATAGTATCTCTTCACAGCAATGAAACCCTAAGACAATGTCACACCTGAATATAAAAACAGGAAGACTGAGCCATAAACAGGTGACTCACTCCTCTATGGGGGCCTCAGATTGCTCTTTCCCCTTCTAGGCAGAGTTTTCCTTTAAAACTTAGGTACCATCATCACCTTTACTTCTCCAGAGACTAAAATTGCCTCTATGGTTGCCTACCAGCTTAATGGCCCTTCTGTCTAAAGAATACTCCTAGTCCTTCCAGACTCCTCAGCAGAGACAAACACCCATCCCAGGAACTTGCTCTGAGACCTACAGTGAGTTTCCTAAAGTATAGGCTGAAGCAAATCCTCTAGGTTTGGGGCATATCACTCAGTCGTTATGGTAAGTCTCTTGGCTATACCTATACCTGTAAGCTGCCTGCAGCCACACTAACCGGGTTCCTGAGTGGGAGGCAAGAGCTGTATGGGAGAAAACGGCGAGAAAAATAATGGATGCCAAGACATGATTTTCTGTTCAAGGCTTCAAAGTTTTACTAACAGTCTGTGCTTATAAAGAGGGGATGCCCATCCCCCGCCAATCCATTCTTGGTGCCTGTCACTGTAGGACCCTCTCTCAGGGACCCCCCCTCAGGTCACGGGAGTCAGGGTGTTCCAGAGAAACACAAGAGACTTTCTTGTTGCAAAAGCACGAGGCAGCTTTAATAGCGGAGCTCTGGGCTGATATGTGCCTCACACAGGAGACAGAGTAATCGACCCCGGGGCTCGAAAGCTAGGGGTTGTTATAGGGTCAGGGTTGGGGGCTTAGGAGAAATTGGCATGATCGGCTCATTAAAACATCAGCAAGGTGGTTACAAGTCAGCAGAATTGTACATGCAGGCTGGGGCATCTAGAAATTCCAGGGGCTGGGGGCTTATCAGGGAGGACAATACATCTGGGTGGTGTACAACTTCAGGCACTTCAAACTATGTCTTAACGAGCAGGGGGAGGCGCCATCCTGCCAGATGGCTGTTGAGTCAGCCAAGATAGCCAAGGCCAGTTCCTGCACTCCTCAGATGGCTGTTGAGTCAGCCAAGATAGTCAAGGCCAGTTCCTGCACTCCTGTTCCTTATCTTTATGGCCAGATGGCTTCAGCTTCAAGGAGGGCCTGGGACTGTTTTTCTAAGGCAGTTTCTAACTTTGAGCTTTCCTATTAGGAAACTTCTATAACTTACAATACTAGAACCTTAAATTTACTTAATTTCCTTTTATCACCAGCCTGTAGGTGGATCTGCAGGATGCTGTCTCTGGAAAATCTCAAGGGTCTCAGCAGGTAGTGATGATGTTTTGGAGGAGAGCAGTGGCAGGTGTAGAACAATAGAACCTGCTAAGTCAAGTATGAAGGTTCCACCCCAGGTGATCCTGTGCTTAGTGGCAACAAGGTCTGAATCAGCCTGCTTCCAGGCTGGAGGGAGGCAACATATACCCATGAAGGTCTGGCAATATTCCATGAACCAAAAGACTAGACTAGAAATTGTTCCTTGTAACAAGAGGCTATTGGGAGCAAATATCCTTCCCCTGTGCCAGTCAGCCTGGAGTATACCTTTCCTGCTGGTCCATAAACTGGGAACCTCAGATTATCAGGTAGTCTCTGGGAAGTAAATAAGTAGACTGAGATCATCAACTCTTCTATTGTGAATCCATACACTTTGCTTAACATCATCCCACCAAATCACCAGGTCTATCCAGTCATGGACCTTAAGTGCACTTTTTTTTTTTTTTTCATTTTCTTGGCACTGGTGAGCCAGTCCATATTTGCATTTAAAGAGATGAATATGATCTTTGAGTAGAGTCAGCTAATCTGAATCAATTACCCAAAGAGTTTAAAACTCCACCTACCCTATCCCACCCCCATGCTTTCTGGAGAAGCATTATAAAAGGACTTGGCAGAATCCAGGCTATCCTACCCTGGTTCAACTCTCTTCTAGTACACAGATCTAGCATCCAACATAGCCACCTGTTTAAAAGACACTGGGCTGCTTAGTCTGTTAGAAGATGGCCCAGGTGTACCATAAGGAAGTCTCCTATCTAGGGTACCAGCTCACACAAAGTAGGAGAACTCTTAGTACCACTAGAAGGAAGTCATCCTTAGGATTTTTATGCCTCCAACTTAGAAGTAGGTATAGAACTTCTGGGGACAGGGATTACTGCAGGCTCTGAGTTCTAGAATCAGCCAAAATAGCCCAGCCCCTTTATTCTGTCATGGTGGGAGACCAGCCTTTAAAATGGACAAACATAGAAGAATAGGCTTTTCAAGGATCAATGCAAGCCAGACCCAAGCCATGGCTCTAACAGATGTCACTAAAATATCCCACCTTTTTATTTACAAGACTCCGACTTACAAAGGATATCTTAACTCAGACCTTGGAACATTGGCAGAGGCCAAGAGCATATCTGTCCATGCGTTTAGATCCAATGGCTTCAGGTTGGCAATTCTGTTTGCAAGCCAAAGCTGCAAATGATACATTAGTGAGGGAAGCTGACAAACTCACTTTAGACCAAGATCTGATGCACATATCTTGCCATGCTATGTAGACCCTCCTATGAGGGAGGTAAGGATGGATGTAAAATGCCTGTGTCAGCCAATATCAGAGGCTCTTACTTGATCTTCCCTGTCTCACTTTCAGTACTGTGTCTTAAACCAGTGACATTAATAACCACCAACAGCCTGAAGTTCCTTCCCATGACTGTGGGAACCTGATGGACACATCCCATGACAGTTGCCCAGACTTTAAAGACTCTCGCCCTCCCTGAGATATATGTTGAACTCTACTGATGGAAGCAACCTGGTCATCTTCAGAGGCAGGCAGGAGAGCTTGCCCATCACCTTTCTGCACCTACAGCTCCCTCCTCAACCAACCTGTTTCCAAGAAGAAGAAGAAGAAAAGGCCTGCTTCCAAGGCACAAAACAGGATCCAGCCAGATAGTGAATCTTGTCAGACTTAAGAATCATTATGCGGGCTGGAGAGATGGTTCAGTGGTTAAGAGCACTGACTGCTCTTCCAAAGGTCCTGAGTTCAAATCCCAGCAATCACATGATGGCTCACAACCATCTGTAATGAGATCTGACCTCCTCTGGTGCTTCTGATGACAGCTACACTATACTTAGATATAATTATAAATCTTTAAGATGGGCGTGGTGGCACACGCCTTTAATCCCAGCACTCGGGAGGCAGAGGCAGGCGGATTTCTGAGTTCGAGAGAATGAGTTCCAGGACAGCCAGGGCTATACAGAGAAACCCTGTCTCAAAAAAAAAAAAAAAAAAAAAAAAAAGAATTATTTTGCATTAATTATACCACTTATCTGGGCACTACCACACTGGCTAAATTACTACCTTCCAGATAACCAGATTCTGCAGCCCTGAAAGATGGCTGCCCAAGCTACATCTCAATGTCTTTCCTGTACCTGGGTAAACCCAAAGTGTCCCGACCCGCAGGACCCAGTTACTCGGGGGCTCCGAGGGGGACCGTGCCTGAAAGAGATGGGCGGAACAAAATGGAGGGGACCCTGAAATTTTGTCAAGGTCTGTTTATTGGGAAAAAGGTTACAGAATATAAGCTGTGAGAAGGAGGAAGTAAAGAGGGAGAAACTTGCTCCTGCCTCCGCCCAGGAGCGGGGGTGGCTCTGCATACCTGCCCAGGAACATGGGATCTACTCTTATCTCAGGGGGCATTCTGTGTTTTTTCCTGGAAGGCTTGCAGTTACTATTATCTGATCTTGGTGTTCTGTCCACTGTCATTGCAAAAGGTCAGAAGTTTCTCAAAAGGGGGGGGGGGGACTTTGGCTTATGGCTCAGTGTCAGTCTCCAACACCAAAGAACAAAAGGAACATTTACCTGAAGGGACTAGCCCCTGATAAGAGATGGGGAGTTGACTTTTCCAAGACTAAGCCTTCTCACACCAGATATAAATAGCATGAATAAATATTTGTTGTTCATGGATGTACACCTTCTCCAGATGGGATCCTTTGTTAGAGAGAGAGAAAGAGAGAGAGAGAGAGAGAGAGAGAGAGAGAGAGAGAGAGAGAGAGAGAGCGCTCTGACAATGGTCAAGACTCTTTTATATGAGACTATTCTTAGGTTCAGACTGCCCTATCAATTTGGTCAGATAATGGACTTGCCTTTACCTCATCCATAGCTCAGATGGTCAGTTAGGCATTACACCTGGCCTAGAAGCTCCACTCTCCTTACTAATCTCAGAGTTCTGGGAGGTTGAATGCATAGACCAGAGGAAGGCTACCCTTCCTCTCTAACTTTATTTTAAAAACTGGCTCTCCTTTGGGCAAGATGCACCCTTACAAGGTAGAATTAACCCCCTATAAAATTATGTTTGGTATGCTATCCCCCTTGCTACCCCTTTTAAGAAACCCATCATTGAGATTACTAATTGGTTTCTTTTCCAATCTCTCCAACAGGTTCAGACTGCAGTTCATACTAAGGTTTCAGATGCCCCTATGGTTACATCTTTGGTGTCCTATCATTTGTTCCAACGAGGGACCAAGTGCGCATCAAGAAGTTCCATAAAGACCAACTGACTTTTGCTTGGAAGGATCGTATACTATTATCCATATGCCCTCAAGCCAAGACTCTCATGAAAATAGGATTCCTATCTGCATAAATAGTCCCTCTTGTTGCACCTAGACCGCCCATTTATTCCTTTACTCTAACCTCTTTCCACACCGGGAAAGTTATGACATAAACTAACCGGGCTGAGGGCCCAATAAGCCTAGCTTAAAACTGATTTTATGAAACTCTTAAACCTTCCCACACCCAGGGTTTGAAGTTGCTTTCTCATGGACATTGATGCAGTGCCCTCTAATATCCCATATGATTGCAAGAACATTTTTTTTTTTAAAATAAACTTATACCTATGTCTCAGGTGTAAAAGCAATTTTTATTCACCAGATGTAATTGTCATCTCAGAGGCTTACTGCTGAATAAGCTCACCCTTTCTAGTTCTTTCTGATCTCTGCCTGGCTGGTTCAACTCAGCTGTTCTGACTCAAACTCCTCTCCAAGTGGACTAATTCAATCTAGCTCCTCTCAGCTTCTCACTGAATTGTGATGCTTGGCTTCAAACAAACTCTGTCGATTTGTTCTAATCTTCTGGTTCCTTCTTAGTCTCTGGTTTCAACAGCCCCTGCTACATGGACTCAACTCCACTGCCCTGATTCAATCCAACTAAACTAAACTGTACTCATTGATACGGCTGACTCTGACTCTGACTCCAATTCTGACCGCTCTTAAATAGCATCTCTTCCTCTGGTAGTCTCCTGAAAGTTGGATGTATCCTATCTCTGACTCATTCTGTCACATCTTTCTCTGATTCATCACATTGTCTGCCCTTCAACTAGATATCACTTTCAAACTTAACTGCTTCCTTCTATAAACTAACCTTATTTGTTATTTGGGATTAAAGGGGTGCCAGAGGAGTCATGTTGCTGAATTAAAGTTCCTCTAAACTCAGGAAATGGAAAATGTTGGGACACCCAAGATGAAAGATCTCAATGTGGTCAGTGAGGGAGAATTCTTCTGTCCAAAGTGGATATGCATAGACATTGTTACCTATTCAGGGGCCCCTACAGATTCTGCCTTCCGATCTGTAAGTAGGAGACCTATTAGGAATTGTTCAAACACTAGTAACTGTATATGCCTACAGGTAAACAGCCCCCTATATTATGGTTGGGTCATTGGCTCCACCTGGGAATAGAATTATACAGAACTGGGCATAACCAAGGGGCCTTGTTTATTATCCACAGCAGACAATACCATACCCCCACAGTATACTATTGGGTGGAAATCCCCATTGAATAAACCTTTAGACTTCATTTCCCCTCCCCAGGCTCAAAAACACCCTAAGGCCCCTGAAACTGAAGGTCTACATTCATCAAGACTTAGAGTTGTGATAATTAACTCTACTCTTATGGGGACCCCTGAAACACCTCAAGTTTTTGCTAGGTTCCAAGGAGTGCACCACCACCTAAATTACATCCAGCCTGAACCGGCTCAAGATTTCTGGATCTATTTTAAGGTCCCTTCTTATTGCATCAGGTTGGGGGCAGAGATTCTGATAAGTATGGCCACCAACTGGCTTGTCTGTTCACTTTCTGAAACCACTATTTTGTTGGGAGTCGTGACTGAAAATACTTCATGCCTTATCACTGCAAATTTCCCCCTTGCTAATTTCCCTTCTTCTTGAAATGCTAGACTCATTGTAGCAGTCCAGCAGCCATGCATGAACTGGGTACCTGAAAGGGAGGCTGGAAATGGGAAAAGGAAGTGCCCCTCCCCCCCCCAGGCAGGAGAAAAGGATGAAGCCAAGACAAAAGCTTCTGATCAAGGCTCAAAGTTTAGTATTTAACATTGTATTTATATAGGGCGAGTCCACAGACCCATCCTTTGTTTCAGCTGGATTATGTTGCAAAGCAAGCTCAGCAGGCAGTCTGCTCCTGTAGGAAATTGCAGACTTGGAAAACACCACCTGGGTCAGTGGAAGACCAACTGTGGCAAACACTTAAGATCTATTTAGCCTGCTCAAGGCTGGGGGGGTGGGGTGGGGGAAGGACACAATTTATTGCTCTTTGATCAGAAGAACCTTAGTTCACTCCCAGGGAACTTGGTTTGCCTCCACTACTGGTTTCACCTGATGTATGGCCTCAGAACATCTGTATAATAATCCAGTTTTTTGCGTGCTTGTACATGGTATCCCCCAAGTGTATGCATATTTGGGACCAGAAGGGTTCCATCTTTTATTTCCCTTTGGACTGCCCTACTCCTCCACCTGGTAGGGATGGGGTAGCAGGGACCACTGCCTTAATAAGTACTAAGACCCTAACCAGAGGGAAAGAGGGCCTAAAACAGATGAGTCCGCAGGTAGATGCAAACACCAGACACCTTCCACTCTCTATTAGTTCCCTCCATTCCTAGGTAAAGTGTCTGGCAAAAATAGTCCTTACTTAGTTTTCATGTTCCAGGGAAAACTTTGTGTGACAGTAGGTAAGTTTGCTGCATTCATGCTAATAAATCAGGAGTTATCAAAGAGACCTTACAAAAGGTTAGAGATAATCTTGAAGAAAGACAATAGGAGCATGAGTCGAATAAGTCTTGGTACTGATGGAAGAAAAGCTTGAAGCAGTAGAATTGGCACTATAAAAGATTTACCAGCGAGCTTGCTTAGAGAACATTAAGTTACACAAAGTGGAATTTAGCTAAGGAGCACACCTCCAGTGTGGCTGTAGGTTAAGAAATGTCCTAACCAGACTTCTTAGAAACTGTGACAAAGAAATCTCTCTACCATGCTGTTGCTGAGAAAGTTTCTGCTAATGTTTATTCACCAAGATTGACCCAAAGAAGCTCCATTCCCATAAGAAAGGAAATAACCCTGATTTACAACTGGCCATTAGACCCATCCCCATATCAAAGAACAGGCCTCTAAGGGGCAGTTCAAAGGGGCAGCTCAGGGTCACAACCACCATAAGTTCTGGTCTGCCATTTAGTCCCCGGTGCTCTTATCAATAAAACCATAATTCGGCCAGGTGGACAAGGTAACCATGGGTAACAATGATGTTATTTAAAAAACACACTCTAGTGTAAGAAATTATTATTATTTAATAATAAGAATAATTATGGCAAGATTTTGGTGTATAAATCTACCATCTGCCCAAGTGACCACACTTGTAGTCTCCTGGCTGTTTACATTGTTCAAAAGGTTAACTTGGGGTGTAGGACCTAAAACAAATCTGAAGATGGCAGTGTATGTGAAATGAATCAGGTCAAGGAGTATACAATTTAGTAAAATGTATTTTTTTTCCAGGCCAGCTCTTCTTTGGGCGCTAACTTTCATTAATCTCTAAGCGTGCAGTGATTTCTCATAGGGGAGGCATATTATTCTTTTTTTCTTTTTCTTTTTCTTTTCCTCTTTCTTTCTTTCTTTCTTTCTTTCTTTCTTTCTTTCTTTCTTTCTTTCTTTCTTTCTTTGTTTCTTATTTTGAGACAGGGTTTCTCTGTGTAGCTCTGGCTGGCCTGGAACTCACTCTGTAGACCAGGCTGGCCTCGAACTCAGAAATCTGCCTGCCTCTGCCTCCCAAGTGCTGGGATTAGAGGCGTGAGCCACCACACCCAGCAATTTCTATAACAGTAGCACAACATTTTTGACTGGAGTCTTTGGCTTACCACCCTGGTCCTCACTGGCCTGGCTTGCCCCTTATTCCTCTTTTTTTTATAGGACTTGCTGTGAGATTCAATATAACAAACTTCTTTAAACTTCATCAAACGAAGGATTGCTTCAACAAAGCTAGTAATTACAGCTGCACATCACCACACCTGGTTTATAAGGTATGGGGCACCAAATCCAAAGTCTCGTGTAAGATAAGCAAGCACTCAATCAACTGAGCCCTATCACATGCCCACCCCCATTCCTGCCAAGGACTCTTTAAGGTTTATTGCACATATGGAAAGACAAGCCAAAGGGGACTTCCTGAAGATGTACTCATTGAAGTGATTTCAGCTTGAAATAGCAGGCCAACCCAGCATTCTTTGAGAAAGTATATCCTCTGAACTCTCAGAAATTTATACTGTAAGCAGGAAATTCATCTTTTGCCTGAATTAAAGGTATTCCCCACCCCATATGACCCCAGGCTGTCCTATTACAACCAGTATAACTGAAATCCTGCCTACTGATATTGATGCACATATTACATCTGAAAGGCAAGGTGACCATACAACATAGTTTAGCGTAGGTCTTCCCACATTTCCAAAGACTGATGATGGCTATGTTCAGGCTTTCCCCAGTGCCCTAGTTAGGGTTTCTATTGCTGTGATAAAAACACCATGACCAAAAACAACCTGGGGAAGAGAGATTTTTTTTTTTTCACTCACAGTTTCATATAACAATCTATCATCAAAAACAATGAGGGAAGAAACTCAAACGGGGCAGGAACCTGGAGACAGGAGCTGATGCAGAAGCCATGGATGGGTGCTGTTTAATGTCCTGCTGCCCACTTCTTGAAAAGCCTCTTTTCTTATAAAACTCAGGACCACAAGCCCAGGGGTGGCCCCATCCACAAAGGGTTAGGCCCTCCCACATTAATTACTAAGAAAATGCCCAGTAGTGTTAAGGCCTAGGGCACTGTTGCTTGTCTAGCCAGCCATTTTGTTCTGTTACTACTCTACTACTACAAGGAAACTTTCTCATGTGCTGTTACTAGGAAACTTTCTCATACCCAACTTGATTGCATGCTCTGTTATATTCTGTGCTTTGGTGTTCTTGGAAACCAATCACAGAAGAGGTGAGTTAGAACTGCTTTGTATAGTTAGCTACAATAAGCTTGAACACTAACCAATCACTCAGCAGCATTTCCTGCAGCTGTGTATGAGCTTTTGTGGTTTTTGCTTTTATAGTCTGTCCCTGGAATGGACCCCAAGATAAGAGAGACACCTGCACTGCTATAAGAAGTCCTTTGCAGAAAAAGTTCCATTTTGAGTAAGGGTCAAATAAAATTTAAGTTCCCAGGACCTCCTTGGAAATTGACATACTACTTGACAAAAAGAGACATGCCCATTCTGGTTGGCAAGTTAAGACATGAATGTTAGACAAGTTCCATCTTGGTTGACAAGTTAAAACATGAGCGTAAGACACGGCAAGTCCCCTGCCACAGTTGAATACCCCATCCAATGAGAACAGATTAAGTGTACAACAAAGACTGGTTCCAAAGGAAGTCCCCAGTCCCTAAATCCTGATTGGTGGAATAACTTGGCACAGATGTTTGTAGATTTCAGGCTTAAAAATTCTATAGGATTCTGGCTCCTAGTCACAGTTCAGCTCCCAAGTCGTGGACTGCATCCCTAGTGTATCAGTCTTGGGCAATTAAAGAGGTAAATATTTAAGGTCCCCACTCTATGCAGGTATGCATGCATGGCTCTGCACCCACCCAAGAGCTCTGGATTCACAGATAAAAGACATTCACATGCAACCTTTATGTTTTAATATGCTTTAACTAGCTCACTTGCTGGGGACTTCCAAACATCCCAGAGGCTAGCACACACTCCCCTCAGGTATTCCTGAGTTAACATTTTCTAAATCTATATTCTATGTTTGCTGCCCTGCTTCTTTCTGGGCAGCCCTCCCATGGGGCAGCTTTCCCTTTGCACCTACACTTTCCTGCTCCTTCACGGCATGGTCTGTCCTACACACCTCTCTTAATGGACTCTTCATCCCTCGCCTGTGTTTTTGCCCAGGAATCCTAAAAGTCCTGCCTCTATCTCTCTGCCCAGCCACTGATCACTGGCAACTTTCCCAATCAAAACCAAGTGGAAGCAGGGACCTGCAGACATCCAAATCGCCATGTAATTTGGGAATCCACTAAATCCAATCTCCAGCAGGGTTTGAACTCAATAAACCAGCCTGTTTAACTGGGATCAGTGTCTGAGTAGTTTGTATGGTGACTCCCAGACCCCAAAGCATAGAATTACGTACAGCCCAGTCTTACAGAAATTCTCTCAACTGACGCTACCTCATCTCAGATGCCTCTAGCTTGTGTCAGGTTGACATAAAACTAGCCAGCACACCCAGTAATGTATTTATGCAGTTTCACCAATATCATGGATTATCAAGCAAGAATTCTTACAACAGAATCTTCTCAGAAAATGTTCACTGAAGTGGAAACTAAATATTCAACATAATTTCCTCTCTTGAAAAAAATGGGGAAGGATTAGCGCCGGGCGTGGTGGCGCACCCCTTTAATCCCAGCACTCGGGAGGCAGAGGCAGGTGGATTTCTGAGTTCGAGGCCAGCCTGGGACAGTGAGTTCCAGAACAGTCAGGGCTATAAAGAGAAACCCTGTCTCAAAAAACCAAAAAAAAAAAAAAAAAAAAAAACAACCAAAAAAAAAAAAAAAAAAAAAAAAAAAAAAAGAAAAGAAAGAAAGAAAGAAAAAAATGGAAATAATTAGAATTACTATAATATAGCCTTTTGAAGACATTTCTGTTGTTGTTGTTGTTGTGTTTGTGTTTGTTTGGTTTTTGGAGGCAGGGTTTTCCTGGCTGTCCTGGAACTCACTTTGTAGACCAGGTTGGCCTCGAACTCAGAAATCTGCCTGCCTCTGCCTCCCGAGTGCTGGGATTAAAGGCATGCGCCACCATGCCTGGCATCATTTGTGTTCTTTACAATACAGATAAGGGGGTGATCTATTTTAACCCCTGGACAACCACACAGATGGCCCTTCCTAGCCCATGTATGCTTCACATTTATCTAAGGATCTCTGCAGATGGAAGAATTTGTGTGCTGTTTCTCTTCTGTTGACCTAGTGCAAAGTAGAGCAACATACTGTCCATCTCTCAGCTAGATCTACCTTTCTTCACATAGACTTAGCGACTAAGAACACTGTTGACACTAAAATAGAGCTCTCGTCTCAAAGGAAAAGGGTTTATTTAAAAGACCAATATAAGTAACCAAGAAAATAAAAAATTTGGTTTTCTCTAAATACCATGCTTCAACAAGGTATCAGTTTCATGACATTTTGTTATGAAGAGAGCAAAGAAAGTAATAAATCAATACAGTTTTAAAACACATTGGTGGGTATACCTTATATTCAAGCTTGTGCTTTTACAAAGAATGCCCCCACCCCATTGATTCATATATTTGAATGCTTAGTCACCAGGGAGTGGAACTCTTAGAAAGAATTAGAAAGATTAGGTGTGGCCTTATTAGAGGAAATGTATAACAGCAGAAGGTGAGGGTGGGTGGGTGGGGTGGAAGGTTGGGCTTTAAGTCCATGCCCAGACCAGCCCCCCCTTCTCTTCTTCCTCCTCCTTCTCCTCCTTCTCTCTCCCTACTGTAATAAAACACCATGACCAAGGCAACCGAATAAACAAGGGTTTATTTGGGTATGTGGTTCTAGGAGATAAAGAGTCTATCACCATTAAGGTGAGGAAACATGACAACCAGCAGGCATGGTGACTGGAGCAATAGCATGAGATCTCACATCTTGATCTGCAAGAAGACAGCAGAGAGAAAGAACTTGGAACTGCATGTGGCCTTGAGATACCAAAGCCTATCCCCAGTTACATACTTCCTCCAATAAGGCTACACATCTTAAACCCATCCACCACCAACTGGGAAATGGTCATTCAGACATCTGAGCCTAAGGGGAATTTTTTTTCAATCAAACCACCACAGCCTCCAAAAGTTTCTCCTTGGACTTAAATAACTGGGGAAGACGGCAGTGTTCTTGTAGGCGTACACTTGGAGGCCAGAGGAGAACAACAGGTGTCTTGTTCTATCTTATTCCCTTGAACATGGTGCTTGACTGGTAGCCAGAAAATCACAATGATTCTTCTGTGTCCATCAACCCTAAGGATGGGGTTACAGGTCTACACACAGCCATGCCCAGTTTTTGATGTGGGCAGAATAGATTTAAACACAAGTGGTCATGTTTGCACAGTAAGTGTTCCTTTCCACTGAGTTCATTTCTCCAGGCTTCACTCACCACTTTTTGAGAACACAGTCTATCTCAAGTTGGTCTCACACTAGGTGTGTAGCTGAGAATGACTTGGAAATTCTATCCACCAGACCCAGTTGATTCAGTGTTGGAGACTGAGCCCAAGGTGGGTGGGGTGGGAGATTGCTAGCAAACATGCCAGAGATTGAGCTAGATTCCCAACTCCCCAACTTCTAAATCATACATAATAAGACCTTGTGCCATTTGACAAATGTCTGCCTCCCACCCTCACTCAATCTCTGGCAACCACTGATTCACCATCAAATTTTCTGATATTTTTGTACTGGGACTAAGCTCAGGATTTCATGTCTGTTAGAAAAGTGCTCTAGAGTCTGGAGACAAGGCTCAGTGGTTACAAGCACTTGCTGCTCGGCCAGGCGGTCTAGGTTTGTTGTCCAGCACCTGCGGAGTGACTTACAACCATCTATAACTCTAGTTTCAGGAGACCTGATACCCTTTTCTAGCCCCAAGGATGCTGCATGCATGTAGTGCACATATGTACATTCAGGCAAAACACTCATAAAATAAATATAATAAATTTAAAGCTCTCTATCACTGCACTCTATACCTAGTTAGTCTCCATTCTCTGATTCTGAGTTGAACTATTTTTGAAATATCATCCAAGTGGCTTATTTCATTTAAAATAATGCTCTTCGGGTTCATACATGGAGTTGTCAAGAGGTCATATTTCCTTTTATTAAAGTTGAATGTCATACCATATATGAATATTCTGTTTCTTCTTCTTCTTCTTCTTTCTCCCTCCTCCTCCTCCCGCAGCTGCTGCTACATTTTGATTTCCACCAAGAGAGAAGACAGAACTTAGATTCTATTCTTTTTTTCAATTAACTTTATTTACATATACAGGTATTTTATCTGCCTGTATGTTTGTGTACCACCTGTGTGCCTAGTATCTATAGGGGGAAAAAGAAAGAGGTTTATTGTTCCGATGCACGTGCGGTTGTTCTGCCTCGCAGGGAGAGTCAACCCCAAACTTAAAAAGCACAGCTCTTTTATACTCTTTGGCGGTGTGTGTGTGTGTGTGTGTGTGTGTGTGTGTGTGTGTGTGTGTGTCGAATACCTATATTATAATTGGTCAGCAAAGCAGCAGTATACTTTGACCTTATGAGTCAGCTATTAATGTCACGAGGAATTCTGGTGGCAAGGTCAGGGCAGTTTGTGGTTTTTCTCAGAATTCAGTGTGGGGTGGGGCGTAGGGGAATTTTTCTGGGAATTGTTATTTTTGTTATGGTTATTTTTCTGAGAATTGTTAATCTTGTTTTGACAGCTGCAAGTTTAGTCTGGTCATCTCTTTTGCTGATGCCAATTAGATTTATTTTTTCCACCTTTGGGTATCAAACCCAAGGCCTCACCAAGCCTGAATGTCAGAAGCAGGAGAGAAAGGGGAAACCAAGGCACGTTTCCTCCCTCCCACTTCTACCACTTCAAGGCCTGAAGTCAAGGACATCTACTCTATGTTCAAACATGGTTGCTAGTTGACTCTAGAGCTACTGCAAAAGAGAAATGTCTTACTAGACATGATGCAAATGGCAGCAAGATTACATCAGAGCTACTGGGAAGCAAGTCTAAGTGTACAGCTGACCTCAGCTCCAAGCACAGCAAAGATGGCAGGGATTTAGAGCCAACAAGCAGAGCCAAGGGACCAGCTGAGAAAAATAACTAAGGGTGACCTCATTAGGCATCATGCATGGGGAGCTGTTGTTAGACTGGCCCAACAAGATTCTCACTAAAGGCTAGGTAAGGGTTCAGTGGAGGAATGCAATCAGATATAAATCACAGGCAGCATTCTTGTGAAAATAGACCCAGTAGGTTCAGGGCTTAGAGGGCCAATTATAGGCCAAAATAAGAAGAGAGGGCTCAGGAGACTGACCAAACTTTTTATCACCTAGTCATAGCTTCTCCATCCTGCAAGGGCACTTGCTTTATGCTCAAGCTCAGAATTCCCTTCCTGGCTTTGTTGTTTCTTAACTATTTTAGCTGGGGATGATGTATCTTAGTTGTGCAATGTTTGCCTAACACAGCCAAGGCCCTGCGTTTGATCTCCAGCATCTCATAAATCAAGCTCGGTAGTACACACCTGTAACTCCAGTACTTGGGAGGTAGAAACAAGGTGATCAAAAGTTCAAGCTTATCATTCACTATATAGCAGCTTTGGAATTTGAGACCAGCCTGGTCTATGAGACACCCTGCCTCAAAAAAAAAAAAAAAAAAAAAAAAAAAAAAAAAAAAAAAAAAGACAAGGATTAAAGAAATAGCTCAACCGATCAAGTATGCGCCACGGAAGCATAAGAATCAGAGTCCACCAACCAAGTAAAGCCAAGCTGGGTCTGGGGTGGTAAGCTTGAACCGCTGTCCTGGAAAAGCAGAGGCAGGCATGTCCCTGTAGCTGCCTAATCTGCCAGCTGTGCTTAATTCCAGAGTCCCAGGTTTCAGTGAGAGGCCACGCCTTAAAAACCAAAGCAAGGTGACAGTGTGAGAAATGATTTTGTTGTTGCTGTGGTCATTTGGGTTTGTGTGTATGTTTGCTTGTTTATTTTCTGGCTGTCCGGGAACTCCTTTTGTAGCTAGCCTCAGAAACCTGCCTGCCTCGGCCTCCCCAGTACTAAAATTAAAGGTGAGGATCACCACACCCAGCTGATAAACGGTTTTTGTCTTCTACTAAAGGTAAATAGGTGGGTCTGGGCAGGAGGGGGTGGGGTGGGGGTTGTTTTGTTTTGTTTTGTCTTGGGTTTATCGAGATAATAGCTTCAGTTTCCTGAAAATTCCCTTTTCTCTTCACACTGATGAACAAATTTTATCAGATTGTTAAGATGACCTCCCTCCCCCCCTCCCCCATGAGATGAGAGAAAATCGCCACCTATGTATGACAGGGATAAAAACAGCAGCCATCTTGGCCAACTTCAGAACTAGGTCTGTGCTCTGACACCCCTTTCTTCACAATAAGAGTTACCTTGCCAAGATGTTTTCATTCTGTTCTCTCTTCCTTTGTGTGACACTGAGATTATTCTTGGTCTCTAACAAACACCGTATGAAGGGTGACATTGACCCCCAGCTTCCACGGATGCATGCACACACATGTACAGACATGCAGTATCCATATACACATACAAACATGCAGAAGAAATGTCTAAAGTACAAGAGCTTAATAGCATAGCTTGGTACATTTTGACAAATAAAAGTATATACTTTTCATGGAGGTCAAGAATCATGTAATCAGCATACCAGAAGCTTCTTGATTATTCCATTCCAACAACAGCCATATCAAGCCTGTACTCCTAAGGCTACTGACAGCTTTCACTGTGTTTATTTTTGATAAAACCAGAAATAAACTAACATGTACTTTTTGATGCCTGGTTTCTTTGTCACAACATTATCTCGATAAGATGTACTGTTCCTTAATCCAGTATTAGTCTGGGTTCTCTAGAGGAATAGAACTTATAGAATGACTCTTTCTATATAAAAGGGGTTTATTAGAATGGCTTTGATTCAGCTAACCCAATAATGGCTGTCTACCAACAGAATGTACAAGAATCCAGTAGCTGTTACATCGATGAGGCTGGATTTCTCAGATGGTCTTCCATATACTCCAGAATCCCAAAGAAGTAGGCTCTAATGCTGGTGACGGAATGCACTTGCTACTGAGAGCAAAAGCAAGCCAAGAAAGAGAGCTACTTATCTTCTTCCATGTCCTTTATATAGGCTACGTGCAGATGTGGCACAGATTACAGGTTGGTCTTCCCACAACAAAAATTCAGATTAGAAGTGTATTTCCCCACTTCAAACAATTTTAATTAAGTAAAAATGTCTCACATGTGTTTTATGTCAGCTGACTGTGCCCCATGTTCCAAGCACCAGCTATGGTATCCATTTTTGTGGTTCTGAGTTTGTAGCATGTAGTTTTTGCTACCCCGCTTTAAGCTCCAGATGTACCATGCTACCAGCCCCACCCAGGTTTCCTCAGATCTGCAGATGGAACACACACACACACACACACACACACACACACACACACACA
>NC_034591.1:57052580-57060087 GCF_900095145.1 Mus pahari
CACACACACACACACACACACACACACACACACACACGCACACACACACACACGTACACACACACATTAGCTTATCTTTGATATGCTTTTTCTCAGTGGTAGGGCCTCTCTTGACTATCATGCCCTTTTTTTTCCACTCCCAGCTCAGTCTAAATCTGCCTTAAACTTTAGTTGCTCAGTTACCTTCTCCTTGTTCAACCCCCCAAATCTGCCCTCAGCTTCATTAAGTTTCTAATATTCCACCCGATACCCCAGGCCCAGTTGGGAAAGCTGCCAATGGCCACTCTACCCTAGATCTCAAATGGCTGGTGGCTCCTTCTTCCTCCGAAGTATTGTAAAAACCTCATCTCCTCCCTCGCATCTGCTAGCCTGCCTGTGGGAAAACTGGAAGTCCCACCTATTCTGCCTAGCTCATTGACTGCTAGCACCTTTTTTGATCAATCAAGAACCAATTGGGAAATAGAACCTCCAGAGTTCACACGAAGATGTCCAATAAAAATATCAGAACTACTCCATACATCTCACCTTTTTGTCCAATTTTTTTAAAGATGTATTTATTTATTATATGTAAATACACTGTAGCTGTTTTTAGACACACCAGAAGAGGGCATCAGATCTCATTAAGGATGGTTGTGAGCCACCATGTGTTTGCTGGGATTTGAACTCAGGACCTTCAGAAGAGCAGTCAGTGCTCTTAACCTCTGAGCCATCTCTCCAGCCCCCTTGTCCAATTTTTTAAAACCTTTTCTCTCAGACATAAATTAAACAAAACCATAACAATCATGTAAATAACAAAGTATGATATACAAATAACATCTAGTCCACCATATTTGTCAATTAGATAAAGTACACTACCATCATTCCTAACTTAAATAGTTATAATTCTATCCCTGAATTATGTTTAGATTTTAGCCTGTAACACCATCTGAAAACCATGTCTTACACTCTATAACCTTTTTCTCAATGTCAAACAACTTGAGTTTGATTATGAGACTATAAATAGTTTTCAATCCCATCAGAAATTTGAGAGCCACTTAAATATTACCTGGATATAGAGGAAGCACCAAACAGCTTTTCAAATTTAAACAGTTGTAGAGAGAGCTTTCTACCTGGACAGGCCCTTAATTTCTTATAGCATTGGAGCATCTGTCTTCAGCCTTCTGGCCCAGGATCATCTGACAGACCTTTGCAAAGCAGGATTATAAAGGACTGTTTACTCTGTATTGGCAGAGCTATCAGTCAACTATCATGCACAGTGTGTCCTCTTCCCAGACAGTATTTTGCCTGCAGATGAAATAGGCAATTTCTGTCCATAGCTGCCTTGCCATGATAAGCAACATTGCCTGGAGGTAACGATGTTCAATTTTTCTTTGAAGGAGAATGGGGAAGCTGTCAGGAGTAGACATGTCCCATAGTCAAATGATCCTTAATAATGAAATAACATTAAATGTCACATTCTACGAATTTCTGATGTTTTTGATGACCATCTCTGAACTGCTAAACTGAAAACACTTTACTTTAAATAAATCAGAATCTAACATAACCACGAGTTTACTATCTGGCCCTTAACTTGTATTACTTAATCATCTTAAACAGTTTGTCAAGCAGTTATTAGAAGGACTAGGTCTAAGCCTTGTATTCTTAAATGAGTTGTATAGGCACAATGCCTATCTAAGAGTAACAATATTAATTTCAAATTTTGTATCAATATACAGATTCATACCAATGACAACCTAAAATTCTGTATCAATATAGGTTCTTTACCCATGTAAAAATTATAAATTCAATTTGTATTAATTATAAAGATTTCTATCAAAAGATTATTTTTACACCATGCCTTGTTCAAGAATAAAATTAGTAATCCATCCCATCTGTCTCCTTCTTGCTCAAAATTATGACCATTTCCAAATTAACACTTAAAATGACAACCTATCTATAATTTATAAAATAACCATAACCAGACACCCAAAGCCAAGGGATCAGGATGACAACTCTCCATAACTTCTCCCTGCTGAATAGGGGTAACAAGACATTCTCTAAAGAGGTAGGGGGAATAGGAAAATTAGAAAAACTGGTTAGACTTAAGAAAGCTGGCTTTAGCATCTGTTATCCGGTTTCTGCATATTTGGATGGTTCAGAGCTTGACTGAGGTTCTCACCAGATCTGTCTGAAAGGTTGGATGAGGTGAGATGACCTGGAATCAGCAGCAATCCTAAAGCTGTTCTGGAAGCAAGTCTCTGGACAACATCAGGAAGCAGGGGGTTGGAACAGCAGGTCAGTTCAGCATCCCAGCAGATGAATCTTGTCAGAGCTGGACATTCTGCAGTATATGAGCCTCACGACCAAAATTTTTGGTACCATCAAGATTTTCTTATGGATTGTGCGGGTGCACAGATCAGTTAAGGATGAAATTCTGCTCCTCGTTTGTGCAAGTCAATGACAGATGTCTTTTTATGAGTTAATTTTATTAATAACCAATTGTAATAAGTTTTCATTCATGCTATGTGAATGTTTGATTTTCTCAAACTTTTCTAGTTCTTCGGGGGGTTCCCCTGTCATGTCTGACCCATACCACTCTCAAAGGGGCCCAGAGACTATCTACTTTCCTGTCAACACAAATGCAGAGCCTTTCTTCCAAAATAGCATGTCCTTGGTCCAGTAACTGGAATTCATTGAACATTTAGCTTGACTTCTCTCCCTGAGGAGCTGTAGTATAACCACCAAACTCATAACCACACTCATTTTGATGATTAAAACAATTTAAAGCAAATAAAGCAATCTAAGCAAATATTAACCAATGAAACAATGTTTTAGCTGTCCCCTGCCTTGACCTTCATGAGATCGAGGCCTGAGTTATTTATATAATGTAAACTTAAATTCCCTTCCGCTTACTGTATAACGCTATTTTCAGGCTATAGTCCTATGTCCTAGTTTTCATGCCCTGGAGCCATGTGACTCAGCTCAGCTTGCTGAGAAACCAATTTTCTCCTCTTCCTAGACTTATACCATTTGCATGTATGTGTGCCATTCAAGAATCCCCAAATTAATAGTGGATTCTTGCCTTCCATGTGGTGTGCCATCTGTATCATGTAGACAAGGAGAGAAGGGAAAGCCCTACTGGTAAAGAGGGCCTTTCATTTTGCTCAGAGCTCAGAGGTGCTATCAGGTCATGGTAGACTAGGTCGCAGGGTTTCCCCACACACAGGTATGCCTAGCCATTTTGGGGTTTTAGTTAATTCCAGATGTAACCAAGTTGACAACCAAAAATAGCAATCATAGTCTCCCTGTAGCCAGCTTAGTCTAGTGGCTATATGCCTTGTATAGACTGGTTTATTCTATCTAGGGTTGAAATACTAGCATAATTTCCATGGTCTCATTTTGTGTCTTAGCAATCTTTGTGGGTTTGTGGTAATACCACACCCTTGTTTATATTTGCATTTCTCTCATCACTGTGGAAGCCAACATCTCTGTGCTTTCCCCATTTCTATTGTTCGACTTATATCATACTTTCCTTTCCTTGTACTAAGGACATTCCCAAAAGGAGGAATAATGACTCCACAATGCTTTTCCTTTTCTTTTTCCATCCCTTTTCTGCTTCTTCTACTGGTCAGTTTGATATTTCTCAGTATGCCTGCTAAGTAAAAAAAAAAAAAAAAAAAAAAAAGACAATTCCATTATTTGTCATCCTTAGGTTATATATATTGATTTCCCATAAACATGGGTAAGGTAATCTAAGGTAGAATATTAACTTACTCTACCTTGCAAATATTTGTTAAGGATGGCAGGAATAGGGGCTGGAGAGATGGCTTAGCTTCAAGAGCCTTTATTGCACAATCATGAAGACCAGAGTTCAGATTCAAGCACTCATGTAAATAGTTGGGTGTCTGCAAACACCTGTAACAACAGCACCTATACCCACATATATCCATAAATAAATAAATAAATAGATAGATAGATGAATAAATAAATAAATAAATAAATAAATAAATAAAACAAATCTTTTTATTAAGGAACTGGGGACATAACCCATTCTAGGCAAGTAAGTTCAGAATTTCTATTTTCCTCCTCCAAGTTTTGATGTTGT
Source organism: Mus pahari (assembly GCF_900095145.1). Lineage (NCBI taxonomy): Eukaryota > Metazoa > Chordata > Mammalia > Rodentia > Muridae > Mus > Mus pahari. The sequence goes on from NC_034591.1 coordinate 57,056,665, forward strand.
ATAATTTTTATATTACTTCTATATACTTTTAAATCTGTAACTTTAGTGTTTCTCCCCCTCTTTGTCCAGTTTCAGTTCTACAGTGGACATATTTTCTGTCTTTTATTGTTCATCATGGAGAAAAACTTTTCTTTACCCTATTAGATACAGTGCCAAGGGCCTAAGCTACAAATTAGCAGAAAGCTTGTGCATTCTGATTGGGTTTACAAGCACCATATCATAAGAAGGAATGAACAAATGTGATGTTTTAGCCTCTAAACAAAGGGAAGACAATCTGAGCTTCAAGGGAAATAAATCAGGAGAATGTGACTGTGAAATATAGTGGGGGGTTATGGGTGATAAATGCTAGTGTAATAAGATCTGCTTCAATGACCTCAACTTGGCATTGGCTCTGAAGGGCCCAGTCTAACATTACAAACTCCATTTTGGATTCAGACTCCATCTTATGTTAAGCTTGACCTTAACGTGAACTCAGTTACTGGAAAAAAGCACAATTTGTTCCAGGAACCAAGACACTCCTACAGCAGCCACAACTCCTCTAGCAAACAGCCACTCCACTCCCTAGTAACAGCCAATCAGCTCTTGGGAGGAAAGTACCTAATGTTCCAGATGTCTCAAAATAGATTGCTTAAGCAAGCCACTCTTGTTCATACCAAGCTGAAATCATCACTAGCCAGTAGAAATGTGCCAAGCTGTAATTTTCAAATGTCAACCAATCATGTAGCTGCCAAGTTGGAAAGCCCCTTACCGTACTGAAACTGTAATAAATAGGCAAGGCTTCACCAGCTCAGGGCCTTTCATACCCATCTACTGCATTGGAGATGTCCAAGTTCGAGCTTGAATAAAGACTCTTAGCTTTTACATATGAGTTGGACTCTTGGTGGTTTCTGATGGTCTGTGGAGACACCCCCCCCCCAGGTCTGGGCATAACAAGCTCTTCATTTTTTATGACAAACACTCTTTCAGGGAATAGAAAAGGCATCTTCTTTAAAAGGAAATTTGTTCCCTGCTTTTAGGCAGAAAAAAAAAATGGCAGGGATCTCTTAAATGTCTAGCACCTTTAACACTAAATGAGCATTGTTCTAAAGGGGCATCTTCTAGGGTGGTAGATACTAATCTCTTTTTCCTAAACCTTTTGGAATACCTTCCTCAATCATACCTTGAATTTTAGAATTCATCTTTGAGAAGTTTTCTTAAGAATTTTTTTTTGGTTTGGTTAGTTGGTTTTGGTTTCTCTGTGTAGCTCTGACTGTCCTGGAACACTTTATAAACCAGGCTGGCCTCAAACTCACAGAGATCTTCCTGCCTCTGCTCCCCCACCCCCAAGTGCCAGGATTAAAGGTATGTGCCACTATACCCAGCTCCTTAAGAAATTTTGATAGGAGGACTAGAGATGTAACTCAGTCATAGACAACTTGCCTAGAACATACAAGGCCCTGAGTTTTATACAGAAAAGAGAGAGAAAGTGAGAGGAGGATAAAGATTGATTTTATTCCCTAGTTAATTTTATGTTCAAATCCATCTTCTGCCTTTTTGTTTGGGGACATGACTGTATGTAAGATCTGTCTCAATTATCTCTAAGATGCTACCCCCAGGAACTTCTTGTGTCAAACATTGACAAACCCAAATTGCTCTTCCCTGATACCTTGGAGGCATATCCCTCTATAAATACAATAGCCATGTGGCTCTGTGCGCTTATCTATTCTGGTCTTGAGTCACCCTGGGTCTGAGAAGTCTGGTATCAGTTGCCTGCATAGCTGTGTTCCTTCCCTTGCTCCTGAAAGTACCTTTGTACCCCAGGCTGTCCCTATCACCCCCAGAAAGCTGTTACTAACTGCAATCTGCCACCAGCAGGCTCTTCTGAAGATGCTTCTGCCAAACATCATTGCTTTGAGAACTTTACATGCATTATAAAGTGGGCCACTGTGCTGCAGGCTGGCTGAGTTGGAGTCCCTCAACCCACAGAAGAATTCAGGGTCCCGGTACTCAGGTGAGCAAGGAGTCGGCGAGTGACAAACAGACACAAAAACAAGGGAGTGTTGGATCTGAATGTAATTTCTCGAGCGAGCATCAGACTTATATTACAGAAGAAAAGAAGGAAGTTAGTTGATACATTAAGGTCATCTGATGTATAATGACTCTTACACAAAACAGAGAAATGCATACATAAAATTTAACAGGAACCAGGCAGTGTTTACAACTGGGATAAAAATCAGCCCTACCTAAGGTCAGCTTATTCTTAGAAGCCAGGGGCAAAGGCTTCATGCCCTTGCCATAGTTCCAATTCTAGTCTATTGTATAATCCACCTTCTTCCTAGGCCATTGTAAATCCCTGCATATGGGAGTGACTTGGTAGTTATTTTAAGTATCTGTAGGGAGCCTCCATTTATCAGAGGAGTCCACCAACTTTCTTCTAATATGTAATGTAATCTGCCCTACATGACTGTAATGAGAATTCCAAGTTTACTTTGTAGAACTTGCCCTGAGATTTCTACTCTAATCCAGTAAACTGCAATGCCTGATTTCTTTCACTATCTATCATAACTGGAGGCATTTTGTCTGAATAAGTAACATTCTTACCTAATTCAAAGTCCAGGGTTGGCTCAAGGATTTCCTAGGATATTGAGGAAACACTGGTGGGGAAGCCAGGAAGCAATGTTCAGTCTAACTTAGCTATTTGTCAAGTCATTCCTCGGAGGCACTTATAATAAAACGATACTGAAGGAAAGCACACAGAACCCTTCACCAACTATTGCAATGACAAATTTGGACTATATCTGTTTATGGGATGCCAGAGACTCTCCAGGAGACCAGTTTCCATGAAACTTGGTGACTCAGGACCAAAAGTTTGCCTGCAGTCCTGAGGCACCAAGTTTCATGGAGGGGAGGAGAGGAAGGGCAAGAGAGGGTAGGAGGGGGGAGAAACAGACATATTTTCTCTCATGTGAGAACCAGGCTAACCTCTGGCTCATGATCCCTCTGCCTCTGCCTCTACCAGCATATCCTACCAGCATGAGTCACCACAGGCAGTACTGCCTTTGCTCCCTGTGTGTCTGTGTATGATGGGAAAGCAGAAGGGATAATCCTGGAGAGAAATGGGGGAACCAGAGGTGGGGGTGGGGTGGGGGTAGTAAATCTGAGCAAGTTGTGATGATACACGTGTATGAAATTCCATAAAGGGATTCATTCTTTTGTACACTAATTGGAAAAAAAAAACTAGTAATGCTTTAAAAGTTAGATTTCTAGAGGGAAATTTCAAAGGTAGTCAAAGGAGAGACTACCTCTAAAAATGAAAAGCCAAGCCTGGTGCACATGCCTTAAATCATTGCTCTCAGGCAGAGGCAGAGGCAGAGGCAGAGGCAGAGGCAGAGGCAGAGGCAGAGGCAGAGGCAGAGGCAGAGGCAGAGGCAGAGGCAGAGGCAG
>NC_034591.1:57060342-57064521 GCF_900095145.1 Mus pahari
GGCAGAGGCAGAGGCAGAGGCAGAGGCAGAGGCAGAGGCAGAGGCAGAGGCAGAGGCAGAGGCAGAGGCAGAGGCAGGTGAATCCCTATCATGAACTTCAGGCCAGCATGGTCAGCACAGGGAGTAAGTAGAACAGCCAGAGCTACATTGTAAGATCCTTTCTCAAACCAAACCAAACCAAACCAAACCAAACAAATAGACAAAAACAAAACAGAACAACCCACAGAGGTAATGGAAGGAAGCGGTATTTCTTAGAGAAAAATGCTAGGATAGAAAAGCCAGTCCTTCAGTCTATTGTATTCCTATAATGGAAAGAGTACAGCTTTTAAGAAGGGCATGTCGCCCACAGTGCACTTTCAGTTCTTGTTGCTGATTTCTTAAATAGGGGAATCCAGACTCAATTTTCTCATCAATGAAATGGAAATAAGATGTAGTCAGTTTTCTATAGCCACGAGTTATTCAACCAATGCTTCTATCAAACATGAACCAAAGAAATATTCATGGGTCTGGAGAAATGGCCCAGAGATTACGAGTATTTGTTGCTCTCACAGAGGACCCAGCTTTGATTCCCAGAACCCGCCTGGTGGTTCACAACCATCCATAACTCCAGTTTCAGGGGATCTAATGCCCTCTTCTGACTTCTGTGGTTACCAAGCATGCACATGGTACTCATAGATATATGCAGGCAAAGCACTCAAACATATAAATCCTTCAAAAATGTTCAGAAAAAAAAAATTACACCAGTGCAACTCATTTACAGAGATCTCTCACTATCAACTCTTCCATTAATACTGCATAATAACGCCTGGCCTAACATTCACATTGCATTGCATTATTACACAGATGATTTACAATCACATGACCCTTTTTTTTTGAAAGGTTCTATATTTTATTACATGACAAACATCCTAATTTAAGACACGAGCAAGTCTCCAGGTCATAAATGTTGAAATCCATCTGGTAGGACTGATTGATGACAATTCAGTATAAATCCTCAGTCTTGCTATTGTGTGAATCCTTACAGACCCAGCTTCGTTCTCCTCCAGTGTCTTCTCTTAGAGTTGTACCTGATTTTGTTACCAGTTTTCATCCAGATCCACTGAGAAATAGGACAATTTTGCTTTTGCTTCTTGGCCAGGAATCGCTTGATTTGGAAAGTCTTGTGAGAAGACATGGCGAGAAGCCGACTCAGGTGGAACGCACATGATGGCGGAGGAACGGAGAAGAGAAAGATCACATGACCCTTAACAGGAACATATCCTGAGAAGCCACTGCTGAGTAATTTTGTTGTGTGATGCTCATAAACTATATATTTTTAAAAAGGTGTCTGTGATATAACCAAGGAACACAAGGAACATAATATCTGGTTACAATCATATATTCAGCCTCTCATTGAAATATCATTAGGGCTTGGATGATTGTACAGGAATATGTGCTTAAGTTATATACAAATGCATTTTATATAAAGAACTTGAGGGGAGATGGTTTAATAGATAAAGAGCCTGCTGTATAAGTATGAAGACCTGAGTTCGAATCACCAGCATCCATGTAAAAATCTGGGTGTGATAACCCACACCTGTAACACCAGCACTAGGAGACATGGATAGATCCCAGGGGCTCATTAGCTAGCCACCCTAGCCAAATTGGTAAGCCCTAAATACAGCGAGAGACTATGTCTCAAAACATACAATGAAGAGCAATAGAGAAAAACACCCATGCATACAAATGAGCACACATTCCCTTCCTCCCACTCTGGACATCTATCACATATACACACAAAGAATAGAGAGGAGGACACTTAGGGGATTAGTATAGCACCCCTCTGGGTGTATCTGTGAGAAATTTCCAGACAAGTCATGAGGGCTGTGACAGACTCAATAGGTAATCCATTGATGAATTTAAACTTTAAGTAGACTCTTAAGTCGAAGTATTGCTGGGCGGTGGTGGTGCACGCCTTTAATCCAGAGCTACACAGAGAAACCCTGTCTCAAAATAAATAAATAAATAAATAAATAAATAAATAAATAAATAAATAAATAAAAGTGGCAGCATTATGAAGGAAGGGTATGTTCTGCCTGTAGGAAGTACAGCGCTTGGAATATATCTTTAAAAGATATATCTTGCCCTGAACCCTTCCTATTTGTCTGTCACTCTGTTTCCTGGACACCATAAAATAAACAGACATCTTAGTTAGGGTTTCCACTACTGTGAAGAGACACAATGACCACAGCAATTCCTATAAAGGACAACATTTAATTGGGGCTGGCTTACAGTTTCAGAGGTTTAGTTCATTATTGTCATGGTGGGAAGCATGGCAACATGCAGGCAGACACAGTGATGGAGAAGGAGCTGAGAGTTCTTGATTCACAGGCAGCAGAAGTGAATGCCACACTAGGCTTAGCTTGATCATATGAGACCTCAAAGCCTTCCCCTACAGCAACACACTTCCTCCATCTAGACCACACCTATTCCAACAAGGCCATGTCTCCTCATAGTGCCACTCCCCATAGCCAAGCATTCAAACAAGTGAGTCTCTGGGACCATTCCTATTCAAACCACAATAATAGGTTTGTTCTGCCATGCCCTCTGCCTCATGAAATGCCCACTAACAGTGCAGTTAGCTGCCTGTGGACCAAGATTTCAAAACTATGGCCAACATACATCCTTCCCCAAAATATATTACTAAATCATTCTGGGAGGAAAGCCATAAAACTCCTTGCCATTGTTCTTAGAATAGTGTTTTGGATATGAAAACCAAAGCCCAAGCAGCTAAAGACTAAATAAGTAAGACCCCCTCAAACTTACACTCTCCTGCAGAACAGAAGAAATCACCAGCCTCGGTCTGGATGAGAGGGAGCACCTGCAAGTCATGAATCTGGTAAGGAGTTACAGCACAAAGTCTATAAGGAACTCTCGCAATTCAATAGCAAAAGCCTAATGGACTGATGGCACAGTGAACAAAGAAGCCAAATACACACATTTCTAAAGAATTGCAAGTGGCCAGTAATAAGAAGAAAAGGGATCAACAGTACTCATTTTCAAATTAATGCAAATGAAAATCACAGTAGGATACCAATGTCACTCCATTAGGATGACTATCATCAAGAAGACAGAGACCAAGTGTTTAAAGGGGCCCATGAGATGGGCTGCCAGCCCTGACAATCTGAGTTGCAGCCCCAGAACCCACATGATGAAAGAAGTGTATCAAGTCCTCTGACATGCCTACCTCGACACAAATACATAAATTAATTAAATTATACATAATTATTTGTAAAGGCTTTAAAAGACATAAGAACAGGGTACCCTTCTACTTTGGGAATATATATATCAGAATAGAGTTACAAAAAAAGGGGGGGGAATTAAACTAGAACAGTCACATTTTTAAGATTCTGAAGGAAACAAAATCAGTATCTCAAAGAGGTCTTGAGACCCCTGCTTATCCACAGGAGCTGAAAATAGAAATAAGTCCACTCATCTATCAATGGATAAAGATGCCGTGGCACGTACTAACAATGGACCATTATGTAGCAGTTTTTAAAAAGCAATCTTAAAGAGGCATGGTGGCACATACTTGTAACTCAGGAAGCCAAAGGAACACAAGTTTTATTTCAGCCTGGGTTACAGAAGGAAGTCCTGTCTCAGAAGGAAAAACAAGACAATGAAAGGCAGAAGCAAAGAGCTGTCAAGTGAGACAATCTGGATGAACTCTATGGGTATTAAGTAAAACAACAAGGACAAAGGCAAGCACTGTGTGTGTGCTCCCTCACATAGGAACACAGCCACTGGGAGCTGCCAGCAGTGGGGTGCGGGGTAGTGGGAGAAAGGTATACAATTTCAGTTCTAAGATGAATAAATTCTGAACTTGGCCTGCTGGTTCATGCCTGGCAATCCCAGAACTTGGGAGTTTAAATCTGGATTGTGAGTTCAAATTAAAACTAAGTAGAATATCTGATCAAGTTCCAGGCTATCCTGGGCTACAGTGAGAGGCCCTGTCTCCCAAAACAAAACCCACTGCCACTACTAACAAAAGAGATAAGCCGGGCATGGTGGTGCACACCTTTAATCCCATCACTTGGGAGGCAGAGGCAGGCAGATTTCTGAGTTCCAGGCCAGCCTGGTCTACAGAGTGAGTTCCAGGACAGCCAGGGCTACACAGAGAAACCCTGTCTCAAAAAAAAA